>NC_143516.1:5604527-5928902 GCF_031878675.1 Megascapheus bottae | reverse complement strand
GTATGACAATCTCTAGCCCTCCAGGCTTTGAAAGAACAGTCAGTACACAACAAGGAACTGCAGCCATGTGGAGTGCCCTTGGCAAGACTGGGGTCTTAGTCACATTTCAGCACTCAACCTTGGAAGAAGCGTGCATGGGCCTGCACCTGGGGACAGGAACAGGGCTAGCTGGAGAGCCTCACCCACTGGGAACGTTCACCAACTTTGGTGACATTTAGCGAAGTGGTAGTCTATAGTAATCTGTAGTAGTTGGCTTATTTGTTGGGGTTGGGGCTGAAATAGTTTTATTTTGCCTGTGTGTGTGTGTGTGTGTGTGTGTGTGTGTGTGTGTGTGTGTGTATCCTGGGGCTTAAATTCAGGGCCTTTTAGCTCTTCGACTCAAGGCTGATGCTCTGCCACTTGAGTCATATCTCTACTTCTAGCTTTTTTCTGGTTGGACAGATGGGACATAAGATTTCCCTGATTGGCTTTGAACCATGTTCCTCAGATCTCAGCCTCCTGAGTAGCTAGGATTATGGGCACGAGGGTTGAAGCATTTATTTTAAACTAGGGTCAGCTTTTCTTGGCTAAAATTTCATGGAAATTTTAGGAAGTTTGATGAGCTCAATATATGCACATTTCTGATACCATTGATAGGTTCTTTGTGATTTTGGAAGGGGTGAGAAGTCACATAAACACTGAGTTCTTAGCCTGGTGGCTGCTACTCAGCTATCTCCAGGTATATGCTGTGTCTATAAATAATTGTCAAGAGATTCTACAGGACAGCAAGCTAGAGAGGGTCCCTTATTTCTGCTTATATGGCTTTGGGCATACCATAGTATGACCATGTGCGCACATCATGGTACAATTTGGGCATGTTGAGAAGGATATGGACCATCGCTGTTTTTTCTAATTGTTTTATTAGCTTATTTAATAATTTGCATAATTATTAATAAATTTTATGTAAAAGAGTATGAATGACCCCTCACCTTGTTTGACTAGCAACTCCAAAGTAGCATAGCCTCCTCTGTTAGATTTTTTTTCTTATCCCTTAATTACATTTTTGTAGAAAAGAAATTTTGTTAGCTTTAAAACATGGTGGAATGAGGTAGTAGAAGGAATCTTAAGCCTCATGGGCTTTGCTATCTTCATTTTATGGAGAAAGTGATTAAGTAGATTGGTTTCATTCCTGTATCCAGATTTCCCTTGTCAATATTTGTATTTGTTCTGTTCTGCTGAGTTCAGAGGCAGACTCTGTTTCATCTTTTTTCCTAAGGAGTGTTGGGTATCTTCTGGCACCTATTGGCCATTCAGTCCTTCGGGTAGCTGTGTTCTGGTCTCTGGGCTCCTGCTTCTCCTGCCCAGTCTATCTGGGCTCTGCTTGCCCAGGCAGAGCCTTTACCCCCGTCTTCTCCTCCCTGGATCACTTCATCCATACCCAGTGCTCCATTCCCTGCCCAGACCTGACCTCTGCTCCTTGTTTTGAAAGCTGCTTACCTCCCTGCCTGCATAGCCCTGCTATATGTCCTGTGGTTTGACTCTAGATCTAGAGTTCACCTTAATTTCTCTTTTCTGTGACTCCTCATTTTCCCCTCTCACCCAGGTCTTCTGTTCAGCCCCTGTCAAAGCCTCATCTCCAGAACAGAACAGATTAAATCTTTCGCCCACTGCTGGGAATTCAGAATCAAACTCCCTTGGCCTTGAGAATGACCTCCTTCTCCAGTCGCATCCACTCTGCTTCACCCCCTCACCCCAGCCCCAAGGCAGCCACTCAGCTCCCATTGCCTGAGGTTCCATTTGGCCAACACATTAGCCCCACTCCTGCCCCAGGATCTCATGTTAGATGATGCCCCATCCTAGAAGGCATGGTCCCATCCCTCTGAGCCTGGCTTTTTCCTATCTCCCAGTCTTGGCCATGGGCCTCCTTCTCCCAGAGCACTTTCCAGCTATAGATCCAAGGTGTCTCCCTTCCCCACTGCACCCCTGCCTCCTTCACCGCTTCAGATAGCTTCCATCTCTCTAGATATTTTGTTATTCCTTTTTTTTTTTTACGCTCCCTCACAAGGACTGAAGCTATCTGTCTTACTGCTGGGCTCACAATGGAAACCATGCCTTGTGCATAGTCCATGGTCAAGAAATATTTCTTAGGGGCTGGGATTGTGACCTAGTGGTAGAGTGCTTGCCTAGTATGCACCAAGTGCTAGGTTTGATTCCCTGGTACCACATACACAGAAAAACCAGAAGTGGTGCTGTGGCTCAGGTGGTAGGGTTCTAGCCTTGAGAAAACCCAAGAACAAGTGCTCAGATCCTGAGCTCAAGCCCAGGACTGGCAATAAAAAAAAAAAGAAGAAATATTTCTTAGCTGAGCATGGCAATACACTTTCCTGTAACCCTAAACACTTAGGAAATGGAGGTAGGAGGGAAACAAGTTCAAGGCCAGCTTGGGCTCATAGCTAATTTCAGGCCAACTAGGGCTACAGAGGAAGACCGTATCTCAAATAAACAAAAACACAGACAAAAAGAAAAGTAATATTTCTCGAGTAAGCAAATGAATGAACACTACCAGTTGAGACCAGAGCTGGACCCTCAGGTTAGTTTTCTGTTCTGTACATTGTACTGCTGTCCCTGGGCTAATAATTAGAACACACTTTAAAGAAGCAGCGTTTGAACTCAGAATCTCAGGTTTTGGCTTGGTTACTTGGCTGGCACTCTACCATGTGAGCCAGGCTTTCCAGCCTGACTTTGGCAAGTCAGGAGGTGGAATCTAGCAGACTTTTCTGTCCATGCTGATCTCAAACTGTCACTCTCCAGGTCTCAGCCTGGTGAGTAGCTAGGATGACAAGTATGAGCCACCAGGGCCTAGTGGAAGATATCTTTAATTAGCAGCCGAAACTTCTGAAATACCAGCCACCCCCGAATAGTAATAGTCACAATCATGATCTTATGTATTCAGAACTGTCCTAGGCTCATTCATTAAAGGACATTCATTTCAGTTTTCAGTGCAGTTCTGTCAAGTGCGATGAGCCATTTTCTCATGACTTAGCAGCTGGGGGTCGGGGTAGGGTGGGGAGGGAAGGGGCTGCAAGAGCCACCACCTGTGAGTGGTAATGGCTAACTGCACAGGGGCGGTGCTCAGGGTCACGTATGCAGAGTACATTCCTCAGGAGCCTGCAGGAGCAAGGTACAGTTCAGGGAGTGGACTGACCTCCTAGAGCTAGTGTCTTCCGGAACAGATGGATGTCTGTTTTCCCCTTTGTGGCCTTACCTTTCAATTAAAAAAATGGTGTATTCTCAGTCTTCAACTGTAATTCACTAGACAACTATGTAGCTACTATCTTGATTTAACAGTTACTATCTTGATTTAACAGGTGGGACCATTATCTTCAGGGTTTTTATGTTTGAGAAAGAGGACAGGGTCTTGCTATATAGCCTAGAGTGGCCTGGATTTCTCAAGCCTCTTGCTTCAACCTCCTGAGCTCTAGCATTACAGTTGTACATTGCCATACCTGGCTTATCTTCATATATTTTGTGGTATGTGTGTGTGCGCGTGCACACATGTGCCTGTGTGTGCTGGTACTGGGGCTTGAGTTCAATGTCTGGGCATTGTCTCTGAACTTTTTCCATCAAGGGTAGCTCTCTACCACTTGAGCCACAGCTCCCCTCTGGCTTTTTTGAAGTTAATTGAAGATGTCTCATGGACATCTTTCTTGTCAGGCTGGTTTTGAACTGTGATTCTTAAATCTCAGCCTCCTGGGTAGCTGGGATTACTGGTATGAGTGATTGGCACCTGGCTATCTTCAGATTTTTAAGAAAAGAAATAACGCAATAATGATCAACCAATGAGATAGCATCTTTAGGGCTAATGAATTAGCCCTAAAGATGCTATCTCATGGCTATTCAAGGATTCATATTTATATAAAAAAACAATACCTCGAAGTCAATAAGATGTTATTAGTGAGGTGTTTAATTGCAGACTATAAATACATCTTTACAAATCATGCATTTTCCTGTGTTGTACTTCTTTCCCCTCCCTTCCTCTCCTCTCTCCCCTGGGAAGGCTAGCATCTGTGGCTTCCTGATTCCGTCTCTAGAATGCAGCCTTATATACCACAGAGCTAGGCTTACAGGTGTGAGCCACAGGTGCCTGGCAAAAGTAAAAAAAAAAAAATTAAATTAATATGCCGGGAAATACATTTCCATGGCCTATAATGAATGTTTTGTAACCTGGTTGAATCTTAACTGAATATCAAAAGGACCTACGCCAGAATAAATTCATCTTTATGACATCTTGAGCAATGCTTTACGCACAGCGGAAGCACACACCACATCCTTCACTCTCACGTATTTATTGAGCTGTCCCCTTCCTAGGCCAGGACCTCTGAGGAGTTTACACTTCATTGTAATTTGGCCTCTGCCGGGCTGGGGTTTAGCAGACCCTTGCATTTGCATGAGATCAGCATGGTCTCTTTGAAAACCCACTGTCCCAAGCCAACTCCTCCGAGGAGGTCCTTGTCCTTGGGTGACCCTGAGAATTAAACAGTGTGTAAATCTGTGGATGGTTGGGCGGTGGGGCTGGCCGCAGCTTTAAGATCCGCTTCTGGCCCCAGCTCCACCATAACTATGAGGATTGGCAGTCACTTCAGACCCTGGCCAGGCAGCAGCCGAAGATGCTCAGGACAGCAGGCACATCAAAGCACACGTGGACCCTGCAGACTCGAGGTGGCTGGGAGAGCTGCGCTCTAATGGGAATATGGACCCCTACTGCCACCTACTTCATTTCCCAGAAAATCCTGAAATTCTGATTTTTACCTTAGAATCTCCCAATTCTTAAATATTGGGCAGGGGTTCATTTGGTTTTTATTCACCTCTACAAGGCACATGAGCTGTCTCCATAGGCCAGGTGTGTGTGTGTGTGTGTGTGTGTATGCGTGTGTGCGCGCACAGCTGCTGCTTTCTCGCCTCTGTTGTGCATGGGGTGTGAGGCAGTCCCTTGGCTCTGGTGGTGGGGGCTACTCTCCATACGCATGGCCTATTGGCAGGAACCGTGTGCGCTGGCTGAAGGCCTGTCCACACAATCTCTCTGATTCTCTGCACACAAAGGCAGGTCTGTGGTTGCACTTTCTACTTGGGGAATTGTCCCTGCTGCTAACTGGATTTGAGGGACAGTGGAGGAAGGAGTTTCCCCTTGTTTGTGTCAGCCAGGGCTCTTCCTTTCTAGCAGGCCCGCTCTGTGCTGTGTGCATGTGTCCAAATCCTTTCCTCTGACTTTCTCCATTGTCCTGCACACTTCCTTGCTGGGATAGCTGGATTCTGCCTCTAGACAGCCGAGCACACTTACCACCCATGTCCCATCTGGGGGCCCATCCTCCTCTGCAGAATGACAGCCACACACCAAGTTTGCACTACCCTGGGCCTCTGGCTTCTTTTTACGGCCCACCTATCAGGATGTTTCTCTTCCTGCCTCCACCTGCAAGGCTTGCACCTTAGGCACCAGCAAGCTGTTCTCGAGATTTCCTTTGCTTTTGCAGTTCTTTTGAAGAAAGATGTGATAAAGCAGCCCACCCCTAATCAAAAGGCCATTTTTGCTGTCTCACGCACCAGGGTGGTTTTCTCTGCTTCCTTGCCTTTGGGGCTGGTGTGGACTGGTGGTGGAGGGGATGAAATCCACAGGAATGTTGACAGACTGGGTCTGTGAATCTCCTGGAGCTCAGGACGGTGAATCTTACCATCTCATCTCTACCCTTCCCTTTTCCTTTGCAGCCTAGAAGGCCTAGCCATAGCCTTGTAGAACTGGCAACTGAGGGATTCCCTGGAAGTGTGGGAGACTGAGCATTTCTCTCCCTGTGAAGGGAGCTCATGGGCCAAGTCCTTCTCAGTGGAGAAGGACTCACCTGGACAAATGTGGCATGTTTTTTCTCTCGTCCCCTTGCAGTCTTCTGGGTCACAGCATGCATCCTCCGCCACCATGTTCCTGGGGGAATGCCAGCAGGCAAGGGCTAACCCTGATGCACTTGCCTGGTGTAGGTGTGAGCTGTCTACTTGCCTTGTAGCATATGCCCTTCTCCAATGGCTACTCTGTCGGCAAGAAAGCTTTGAGGTTTTCTCCCATTAGTCTCAGAACTGGAGTGGGAAAAGAGAAGCACAATTTATTAGGGGTCTCTTCAAAAAATGTAAAAATGTTCCACTCTTTCACGTGCAAAAAGCATGATCACCCATTCCTCGCCACATCTGGGCCACATAACTCCCAAGGCCTGGGGCAAAGGGAAGCTTTGTCTTAAAGATTTCAGAATGCTTTCTACCAGTGAGGCTTTGTATCCCGATGGTCTTGTAGCTGCAATCTCTAATAGTATAGTTTCTGATCTGTCTAAACTTGCCTCCTGCTGCCCTTCCGTCTGGTCTCTCAGGCCCTTGGGCCTCATAGTGCTTTCTGTTTAGTCACGACTATCCATCTCCAGCAATTCTGCCTTTCGCCTCTTAAAATACCAGCAACGCCAGAGGCAGAGGCAAGAGGAACTCAAGTTTGCCGGAGGCCAGCTCAGGCAAAGAGACTGAGGTCCCATCTCACACACAAAATGCAAACGAAAGGACTGTGGGAATGTTCAGGTGGTGGAGGGCTTGTCTGCATGCTTGAGGAACTGGATGGGATCCTGAGAGTTAATTTCAGACAGGAGCTTGGTTATGGCTCCCTGTCATGCTGAGTCTCCAGGGTCTGCCTCAGTTGTCTGACTCAGGGCAATGCCATCAGATATATTTATCCTAATTTTTGTCTCTTGACGTCATGCTCATTGGTTCATGGCTCTTGACGTCATGCTCATTGGTTCATGATTAAGTGTGCAGGGTTCCATGAGGATTGTATGTTTTCTGCTGTAGAAGTGTGATTGGCATTTCATTTCTACTGGGTTAGCATGACTGTAAACTTGTTTTGCTTATACCACTGACAAAGTAGATGCAGCAGCTGCACCATGGGAGGGAGGCCTGTTTGGTATGGGGCGCGGGATCCTTTCCCTATGTGTCCTGTGAGAAATTAGGCAGTTACATGTTGCCTTTGCCACTTTCCTAGTCACTCAGAGAGTCAGACTGCTGTGGCTCTCACCAGGCTGGCCCACAGTGTAGGTCACTCCTGGCGGTGCCCACGTACCCACTCAGCCCACAGACAGACAACTGGCTCATTCTCACCCCTTTCTTCTCCTTCCACCTACGCCTTCCAGTTTAATCCCTGATATTTCCATTCGTGCCCACGACCTCTTTGCCAGCTATACCTCCTGTGCTATTTTCCCAGCCCTACTTTCCAGTTTCCATAGCTCCAAGATGGAGCTAGATCAATCATCCCTGAACTGGACTCAATACACGACACGGGGCAGGGACATGCAGCTTGGCATTATGTATTGTTTCTTTTAAAACGGTCATTTATTTCATTTTTAAAATGATTTTAAGTAGCTGGCAAGCTTGTGCCTCCAAGCCTAGGTATTGCGAAAGCTTGAGATCTGAGGATTGCCCGCCAGGGCAGCAGAGTCCACGAGATTCTTAGCTCCAGTTAACTACCCACCTACAAGCTGGAAGTGGAGGTGTGGCCCCCATGCTAGAGTGCCAGCCATAAGCAGAGAAGGTAAGGTCGAGCATCCATGCCCCCATGTATTGGTGCATATATACACACAAAAAATGTTTTTCTGAAGTAGTTGTACAAAGAAGTTTCAGTTCACCGTGTCAGTTTTTGAGTACAATGCATCTTGATCGATGTCACCTCTTCTGTCGTTCTCCACGCTCACCTGTCCTGGTGCCATCCACCTTCTCAAGTTGCCTGCTTCCATTTCTACATATGCATATTGAATATTATACTTTTGCCCACTTTTCCTCTCTCCATCCATTTCTCCCCTCCTGTGAGCTCTACTCCCAGTGACAGAACCAGGAATTCATTTTGTTGAACTTTGAGTTCATTGTTCCAAAGAGTAACACCATCGACACCCTTCCCTGCCCCACCATACTTGGGTCTGTATGCTTATGTACATATCTATATGGTCCAGTATATGTTATGTACACACACACACACACAGATCTAACTTTCACATTTATCTTCCTGAGTCTGACATACTTCATTCAACATATTTTTTTTTCGGATCCATTTCCCTGCAAATAGCATATCCTTTCTAATAGATAAGTAGATAGATAGATAGATAGATAGATATGGATGGGCCACTTATCTATTGTAAAGGCATGTGGGCACAGTTTCCATACCTTGGCTTTTGTGAATGGTATTGCAAGGAACGTGGGTCTATCAGGGGCTTTGGGGTGTCCTGAAGACTTTTTTTGGATAAATGCTCAAGACTGATATTGCTGGATCGAAAAGGCAGTTATAGCTTTTGTTTTTTGAAGAATCTCCAAACTGCCTTCCATAGACTTTGCACTAGTTTATATTTCCACCAGCAGTGGCATAGAGTTCCTTTTGTGAACTGGTGAAATGGAATCTCATGGTTTTGATGTTCATTTCCTTTATGACCAAAGATATTGAACATTTCTACATGTGTTGAGTGGCTGCTTTTACTTCTAAGAAGTCTCTGTATGGCTCCTGTGTCTGTTTATTAATTGGGTTATTGATTCTTTGAGGTTTCGGTTTTGAAGCTCCTTGTATATTCTTTCAGCTATACTGCTGGCAAAGGCCTGCTCTCATTCTGTGTTTGTCCCTTTAGCTTAATGTTTCATTTCTTGTTTTCACATAGTAGCCTAGACCTGGTCATTCATGGCAGAATAACCTGGTCATTGTTTTCTCAACCGGGCATTCTTCATTCTTACTCAATGCCAATTCTCTGCATGGCACAAGATAGTGGTGATCTGGCCACGGGCCCAGACCCTCCACGACAAGGAAGGACTCCAGGACAGGGAAGGAGTGGAGGCCAGGGGACGGACTGGCAAGATGAATGGAGGATTTCTTCCTTGAACCAGACTGAGAAACACATAGCACAACCACCACCCAACTCCCAAATTCTGCCCAGAATCTCCTGTAGAAAGTTCATGTTTATCCATGGGCCAGCATTGCTTCTGTCTCTTACACCCCCCACCTCAGACCCAGGGCCTCTCCCTCTCTCAGGCAGGGTGGACACCACTGCTGGTGTTGAACATTACTTTACCCCCGTGGCCACTCCAGTCTGAGACTTGCACTCTTCACTTCTCAAGGACTATGTTGGCAACTCTTCTTTTTCCTTTTGTTTGGTCTTCCTCTACCCCCTCTTCCACATACACTTGAGCCTCCTTCCTTCTTGCTGTGAGCCTCTACTAAAACATGGCTCATTTCACCTGCTCTCTCTGGTTCTAGGGCACCATGGGAAAGTGCCAAGTTGCTGTGGGCGGGGTGGTCATGGTGTTGGGACAGAGTGCGAGGCAACAGGAACTTACTAGTTCTCAGCTCCAATTCTGGAATCAAGGATGAGAGTGGATTATGTTCACGCTAAAAATTATAGAGGAAGGCTTTGCGTTGTCTAACATCTTGTGGTTTCAGGTTCCTCGGTGTGTCTCAGCATCCCTCCATTCACTGCCTGTGTTAAGCCTTCCTATCCTATTTTATTGAGGACCCACCCCACTCCCATGTGACCTCATCTTTCCTTTCCATCTGCAATGGCCTGATTGTGACCTACAGTCATGTTCTGAGGAATAGGAGTTAAAACTGCAGCATAGTTAAACCCACAACATCCGGTTAGCTGTCTACAATGTTTTGCCTCTCTTAATACCAACAGATCAAAGGTTTTAGAAGTGAGACAGATATGGATTTGCATCACTTTTTTGTGTCTACCTGAGTAAGACCCCTAAGCAATCTATAGATAACGACAATACTCAGAATTATTGTGATATTTATTAGAGTCTCTTCAAGCCGTACAATGCATGCTCTAGAAATTGTAGTTGTTACTATTTATGTTGTATGTGGATCACAGCAGGCACCCAATAAATAACTATGTGTCACTGCCCCCTCTAAAAAAGGAGAAATTATAATTGGCAGCTGCAGAACGCTGAGCTGTTTAAGCTGTGGCTGAGGAGTCCCACAGAACCTATCCTGTCCCCAGAATTGTGGGAATTGCAGAAGTCACTCTTTGACAGGCCCACCCTTACCCTGACCGCAGGGAAAGTCTGGTTCCTGGCTGGCCCTGGGAATGTAAAGTGATAAAAGCAGGGACTTTACACCTTAGTTTCTGTTCTTTGAGGCCAGGTTGTGTGTGTGTGTGTGTGTGTGTGTGTGTGTGTGTGTGTGTGTGCGCGCACACGCACATGTAAATGCATGCACATGCATACATGCCTGGGAGACCAAGGCGGAGGAACCAGATGTCCTTCTGACTCAATGACCCTCAGGCAAGACTGAAAAAAATGGCCACCGGAGCTTGACCTCCAGTTCTGTTGACTTCCTGCTTTCTGTGGAGACCAAGATTCTATAGGGACAGGGTGACAGGCCTGCACAGGCCAGGAGCTAGAATCAGAAACCTGGGTCTGAAACAGAACCCTGCCTTTGGGCGGTAGCATGACCTCAGTGACCAGTTTTTTTGTCAAGTGGAGTGATGAAATCTGCCCTATCTGGGAACACTATAAAAATGCCAGTTGCTAGTATTTCTGTGCCATTGCTGCCTGCCCGGGAAGAGACATTTGCAGAGCACACTGAGGTCTGCAGAGCATTTCCACTATGTTGCTTTGCTTTTTATGTAAACAACAAGGAGTGAGGAATAGCTGCTAATTACAACTCGAAATAAGAGACTAAGGTTCCACATTCACCTGCTACAGGTCTTATATGGCGTATGTTATCCTTTCCACATTCCTTCATACCCCAAATTACAGGCCTTTGTTTTGAGGACTTTCTTTTCTTTGCCTTTCCTTTGTTTCTGACTTGGCATGTGTTCTGCTCAGGCCTTGAACAAGATGAAATCTTTTACCCTAGAAACCATTCAGCCCCTTGAGGTTTATTGGGAAGCTGTTTGTCAAGGAGACATACCAAAGTAGGAAGCAGAGTTTCAAGACTGTGATGGAATTTCATCCAGGAACCACATGCATAAGAAAGAGACACAGTGGTCATGGAGCCTCACAGCCACACAGGGGCAGTTTCCTGTGAAATCTGTCTTTCTCTAGCCGTGAAGACTCAGATGTAGACCCACATAGATAACCCAAGCAGTACAAAGTGTGAGTTCAAATGAAGAACTCACATTCTTGGAGGCAGTAAGTGGAGTACCTGAAGTTGTCCTGAGAAGGAACTCGTGCTAACCAAGCTCCAGCTAGTGTGCAGGGCCCCAGTTCATGTATTTATTGCTACACTCATTTTCCATCCTATGGTAGTCATGGATATTTGGAAACTAAGAGGAGGATCTTTTGAGCTCAGGAGGTCAAGACTAGTTTGGCCGGGGTTCCAGTGGTTCATGCCTATAATCCTAGTTACTCAGGAAGCTGAAATCTGAGGACTGCAGTTCAAAGCCAGCCTATAAAACCCTTATCTCCAATTAAACACCAGGGAACTGGAAGTGGCATTGCGGATCAAAGCGGTAGAACTCCATAAGCTTGAGTGGAAAAGCTCAAGGACAGTACCCAGGCCCCGAGTTTAAGCCCCAAACCAAAATCTCTCCACAAATACAAACAACAATAACAAAATCTAGCTTGGTCAACATTGCAAAGCTCTCTTTTAAAACAAAAACACACAAAAAACCAACTTTCCATTCTTGTGCTATATTTATTGCTTTTGCATTTACTCAAGTAAGGTAACTGCAGTTCATGACATGGAATGATCCTGTCTAGTGAACTATACAACTTGAATAGAATGTTATAAAAATGCTGAAATCTGGGCCGGGAGTTTGACATAGTGGTGGAGTGCTTGCCTAGCACGCACAAAGGTCCAGGTTTGATTCCTCCCGTACCATATAAGTAGAAAAAAAGCTGGAAGTGCCATATAATGTGTGATTGTTGTTCTTAATGTACTATGTTATTTCTCATCCCTTTTGTTGACTCTTGGTTATTCTCATGTTGTTACAGTATCTTACCTTGTTATCTGGTATATTGTATATATGTTTATTTGAAATAGGATAGGGAAGGGGGAAAAACAAGATGGGGGGAGGCAAATGGGGACAAAAACATGAGAAGGGGTATCAATGTTTGTGAAGTAATACACCTTCTGTCTGGCGAATATAATGTAACCCTTCTATTAATTACAATAAAAAAAAAAGAAAAAAGCTGAAAGTGGTGCTGAGACTCAACTGGTAGAGCACCGGCCTTGAGAAAAGTCCAAGGACAGTGCTCCGGCCCTGAGTGCAAGCCCCAAGACTGGCACCAAAAAATGCTAAAATCCAAGTTCAGAAACTTAGATAATTATTGGTAAAAGCTATCCCATAATTTCACTAATAGGTCCCATGGCAAATGAAGGGGCTATGGAGGGCATTGAATTTGCAGTAGAAAGTACCTAAAACTTCACCTGGAGCTTGGATGGCAGCCAGGGATGAGAGATGACTGCTGGGAGTTTCCCACATCTATAAAACTTGTAACACCACAGAGCTATTTTAGGAGGACCTGACATCATCCTTAGTAAACCACCTGGATGTATTTTCAGCACCAATAAATAATGCTTATTTATAACATTGTGGTTTGAAGTGAACTAAAACGAAAAAGAAATCATTCATAAATTCTCTCATTGTACAGTGCAATTGCTTCATGCTTTGTAAAAGTTAGGTTGCCATTTGAGTCACACCAGGTGTATTAGATGAGGGACTTCCCAGGCTGAGATCTTTCTGAGAGGTTATATTATAAAAACCTCTATGCTTCTAGACCTCTGCTTCCTCCCTCCTGTCCTTCTTCTCCTTTCTTGAGATGGGGTGTCCCTATCTTGTCCAAGTTGGTCTCAATGTCTCAGGCTCAAGTAGTCTTCCTCCTCAGAATTCCCAAGTGCTTGTGAAATAATGTGCCACTGCAGGGAGACTGCCGGCCTGGTCCGCCAATGTGCTTATTGTCGGTGGATCTTCAGAGATGGTGCCTTTTAACAGGCTTCTGGGGTGATTGAAGAGAGCCTTAAGCTGAGAAGAGAAAAACTTAATTGAGATTCTTAGCTGTTAGGATGTTTTGTTTAATACACGACGCTTGGGATTTGTCTTTGCTCAGTTCCGAGATTTTACCTCAAGTTCTGGAGACCAAATCCAGGAAGGCCCCTCAAAAACGATGTAACTTAGAGAAAAAGATTCTTTATAGATGTAAAGACAACAACAAAAGTCTTCTGGATTGCTGAATTATCAGGATTTTGAGCATTGTAAAAGCGAAGAAAATAACAGGGCTCTTTCCCCTTTCACAGCAACGTGAAAGTTTCTAGCAAGGGTGAAAATTATAGACAAATCTGTAGTGGTGTACATGCAAATAACTTTCATTTGTGATATACAATTTCAAAGCTAAAAGCATTAAGACTAGCTGTAATGATGAAACTGCTAATGGACATAAAAGAGTAAAATATTGTGATTTGTGACACGTATCTCAGAGTGAGAATGGGGATTAAAGGAGCAGAGCTTTTGTATGAAAGTGAAGTTAAGTAGTTATCAGAAAAAGAGATTGTTATAAAATGTTATGTATAATCCAAAGGGCAATCAAAAAGAAAATACCTATAGAAGAATCACAAAAGAAAATGAGAATGACAGCAAAAGGAGGCAACAAAATACAAAGGCATGCAGTAGGAGAGATCATGAAGAACAACATAACTATAAGGCACAGAGAAAACAGTTAACAAAACGGCAAAGGCACATCTTTCCCCTTATAATTACTTTATCTATAACTAGATTAAGCTTCTCAATCAAAGAACAGAGAAAAGCTGAATGGGTAAAAACAAATGGCTAGGCCCAACTAGATGCTATTTATGAGACTCACACAGCAGGTAAGTGAAAGGATGCCACGTCATACAAATGGTAACCACAAGAGAGCTGGTACAGGGCGCCAGGGGTGCACTCTACTTTAGAGGTTGAGATCCAGAGAACTGGGGTTGGAGGTCAGCTAGGGTGTATCTCTGCGACTCCTCAACCAACAGTGGAGAATGGCGGTGTGCACCACTGGGAAATAGAAAATTTCCAGGAAGTGAGGCCCTATTTCAAAAATGGCCAGCACAAAACTAGGGCTGGAATGCGGTATACATTTATCAGAGAAAATAGTTATTAAGTAAAAAATTGTCACAAGGGACAGAAGATATTATGTAGGGATAGAACCTTTCGTTTACCAGGAGTGTATACCAATCGTAATTATATATTCATATATTTATATATATGTGTGTATTTATAAGCTTGCATATTCATACATGAAAATATATGTATATGCAAAATTCATATATGTATATTTATTGTGTACATATATACGTTTGTATATATCACATAGAACTTATATATTATATAAAGCTTTGATATTATTAACATAACTTAGACAACTAAATTAATTCTTTTTTTGGTGGGTCTTGGGGCTTGAACTTGGCTTGGGCATTGTCCCTGAGCTCGTCAGCTCAAGGCTACCTCCCTACCCCTGGGCCTGGACATTGTCCCAGAGCTCTTCAGCTCAAGGGTACCACCCTACCCTTGAGCCAGGCCCCACTTCCCATTTTCTAGAGGTTAATTGGAGATAAGAGTCTGAGGTCCTTTTATGCCTGAGCTGGCTTTGAACCTTGATCCTCAGATCTCAACCTCCTGAGTAGCTAGGATTACAGGCGTGTGCTGCTGCACCGGCTTAAATTAATTCTTTAAAAATTGTATTTTCTAGTGTTTCCTCTATTGTTAGGGTATACAGTGATAAAAATCAAGCCATTGCTTTGATTTTATTTAAAAATTTGACATAAATTAATTGTACTAAGGAGTTTTATTTCAATATTTACATGCATGTAAATATAACCAGCTCCACCTCATCTATCTCATTCTTTCTGAACCTCAGCCAAGAAGAGGAGAAGGGCAAAGGCGAAAGGTCCTGGCCAAGTGACTTTCACTAACTTTTGTTTTTTTGGCCAGACCTGGGGCTTGAACTCTGGGCCTGCATACTGTCCTTGAGCTCTTTTGCTCAAGGATAGCACTCTACCACTTGAGCCACTTCCAGCTTTTTCTGTGATTAATTGGAGATAAGAGTCTCATGGACTTTCCTACCCTGGCTGGCTTTGAACCATGAGCCTCAGATATCAACCTCCTGAGTAGCTAGGGTGACAGACATGAGCCACCTCGCCTGGCTAACACTTTCTTACTTTTTAAACTGCCTATCCAAGGTGCCACTCAAGAAATGCTCTTTTTTCTCATTGGCTTTTTGCCTTAATTCTCCCACTCCACTTCAGCTACTAGAAGGTATCAAAGAGCAGAAAATAAATATACAAACAGTTTCCAGACTAACAAATGCAGATTGAGTTTTCATGATTGTAAAGAAACAAGGCCTTCTTCGGCGCTTAGCACAGGCTGTGTTCTTACACTGGCTGTGTAGAAAGAAAGGCAGAGGAAATCTACCCCGTGTACACTTCACCCTGGGCCTGTTCCTGGGCTGTATTGTGAATGGGAAAGCATGGGCTGGGGAGAATAATAAATGACTCCAAAGTTGAGAGATGGTTGATGTCTCCTGAGAAGAATGTGCACATGTTGCTCCTGGCTTGGTTCAAATAGGAAGGGAAGTTTCTGGACTTCATGTCTTGATTCCAGGCCTGAGATCAGGGCCTTGGCTTTGCCCTTGTGCTTGGGAGAATCCTCCCTGAGATGTCTATGGTTCCATTCCTTACCTCTCAGACCTCTTCTTAGGGGTTATTTCCTCAGAGCCGTCTTCCCTCACTGTATTTTCAGAGTTTTCATCTGCTTCGACCCCTTCTTGACTTGGCTGTCTTCCTGACACTTCATTCTACAAGACAGTCGCACCTCGGATTTGCTCACGTATTTATGGATCACATATTTATCCGCTCTAACAAATTAATATACTAGCCAATTCAGTACTTTGCCAGACAAGTAAAATAAAAACTGAGAGCATATTTCCTACCTTCAGAGCTTCCTATCTGTCTGCCATAGAAGCAGACAGAAGAGGGACAGGTACAAAGTCAAGCCCAGAGGACTCTGTGGGCTGTGTTCTTTGCCCCCCCCCCACTCCTGGCCTAGGACATCCCGCATGCATTCGTTAGATGAATGATGAATGATCAGTCGCCTTATCATTGAGGTCCAAAGGAAAACAACTGTGCGCAGAGATGCTCCCTTTCCTGTGCAGGTCCACCTGCAGAGCTGACTTTTCTCTTAAGAATGATGTTTTATTAAGTAATGACATAACAAAAAACTCTATTTCCTACAAAGGGATGGAAGGAGATGCTTTATTATGGTTTTTCCTCATGTTTCAGAAATTAATTGATGGATGAAAAAAGGTATTTTAGCAGAAAACTTTTCGACTTCACAGAACAATTTTCCTAAATGAGGTCAGAAGAAAAGCAGTGACTAAACATTGGACTTTTAGTTCAAAGAGCATCGATTTGCAGTGGGTTAACCTTTATAGTTCCTACCTGGATTTCTACGTTGTTTATGAAACTATATCATATATCTCCCAAATGTAAATGAAGAGTCGAGCCTTCCCCTTAAGAAGCTCACTGAGCCACTTACTACTCCAAAGGCCTCAGAGTTTTTGGTAATTTAAAGACTAGAAATCAGCCAAGTGCCGGACTGAGGACTCTGAGAGCTGAGAATCATGATTCAAAGCCAGTCTGGGTAAGAAAGTTCCTGAGACTGTTATGTCCAATTAGTTACAGAAAAAGCCAAAGTGAAGCTGAGACTCAAGTGGTTGAGTGCTACTCTTAAGCAAAAGAAGCTCAGGGATGGGGTCCAGGCCACAAGGTCAAGCCCCAGAATTGGCCTAAAAAAAGAGTATTCATTCAAAAGTGAGATGATTTAGGGGACCTTAGTGATCATAGTTCTAAAAGGTCAACCATAAAGTAAAACAAGAATTATATACCTGGGGAGGCACAGATGGGACAAGTACAAGGAAGGTAATGACAAGAGCAGAGGAGATGATGGACCATACCCAAAGGATGCCCGCAGAGACACCTGCCCAGACATGTTTCCTGCAGCACTCATCATGGCACAGCCTTGCTATGGAATCAGCCTAGATTTTCAACAGTAGTGAGTGGATGAAGGAAGTGCGCTATATCTACACAGAAAGAAGAATAAAATGATATCCTGTTCAGGAGAATGGACGAAAGTGCTGATCATCATGTTATGTGAACTAAATCAAACAGGAAAGAACCAATTTTGAAAGTTCTCTCTCACATGGGAAACCCAGATTGAAAAGAGACGGGACAAGAAAAGTAGGAGAGAGTCTCTTAGGGGGAAGAGGAATGGAGCCAGTGTGTGTAAGGGGAGCAGAGAAGTTGTGGGATGAATATGATCCACGCACATTATATACACGAGTGAAAAGGCCATCACGACATCCATTAAATTGTATTGAAAACAGAAGAAAAACTAAGAACAAAGCAAGTGATTTTTCTCTCCACTGCTGACAGCATAAGGAAGCTTGCTAGTTCATTTTGTCTAAAAAGTCAAGAAGGATCTCAATGAAATTAATTGTTCTACTAACGGACAGTAGTTGTGATTAGGTCTGGTTCTATCTGGTGTATTTCCTTCTCCAGGTGCTCATTCTTACTAAAACGTGGGAGGCTTGCTTAAGGCTTCTATTTTCCTTTGGCTGTGGGAAGCTGATAGCATTTTGTACATTCCTCTGCTAACTTATCTTGCTGCCCTGTTAGTATTTGTTTGCATTTACCTGTGCCGGGCAGATTACAGCCTCTTCCAGGGTTGGGCCTCTGGACTCATAATCCTCTTTATACCAGTTCAGCACATTGAACGTTTGATAGGTCAATTACAGACCTCATGGGAAGTGTACCTTTGCCCCGCAGTTCCTTCAGCTCCCTTCAGTATTCAATTAATTTAAAGCAAATAATGGGAAATCTGGAAAATCTTTAGTTTAGCAACGAAATCTGGTAGCTTGTCAATGCTTGATTAGTTTCTGATTATTAAAAATAAAAAGGGAATAGGAGTTGCTGAAAGATCTCAAATGAGAGGTTTTGTAGTGGTAAAAATGCAAAGTAAGGGAGTTTGGTATAGTGGTAGAGTGCTTGCCTAGCATGCACAAAGACCCGGGATCGATTCCTTGGTACCACATACATAGAAAAAGCCAGAAGTGGTGCTGTGCTCAAGTGGTAGAGTGCTAGCCTTGAGGAAAAAGCCCAAGGACAGTGCTCAGGCCCTGAGTTCAAGCCCCAGGACTGGCACAAAAAAATGCAGAGTAAATGTTCAGAACATGTATTTAGAAAGCGAAGAGAAATTTATTTTTTTATGAAGATCTTCATAATGTTAAACAACTGTAGAATTTTTTTTATATAATCATTCTCAAATATGTATTGACCTTGCCTGCATTCACGGATATGTTTCTGTTTTTCAAATGCTATAACTGTTTTTCATGGTGGAATTTCATGGGCTCAGGGTTTCTCCATTCATGTTTTTATTCACTGATTCAAATATTCAACTTTTCCTGAATACCCAAGCAGTAAAGGTATTGTGGACATAAGCATGCCTTCATGGAGCTTAGATTTATTGAAGACTTGAATAAATATTCAAATGTCATAGACATATATTTGAATGTGGCATGAGGAAAGCTCCCTGGAAGATATGGTGAGTAAATGGAAGATGGTTGAGGAAGCAAGCGGAGAGGAGGGAGGAGAAGCTTCAGAAGTCTAGAATGGTGGAAGAAGTCTGGTGTGGAGAAGATGGGGAGCATGAGGCAGGAGTCACTGAAGGAGTTTAATTTATCCTTGGGAAACAGGAAGCTGTGAGGAAGCCTGAGAGGGCCAAGTGTGGATTGGGCTGTGGCAAGATCTGAGGGGTAAGGCACCATCAAATGAGATGGAGAATTAGAGGATCCAGGTAGTCAGAGCCTAGGTGGAATGTGTTTGCTTTTACTATTATTATCGTGAGTCATTGCACTCCAATTAAAAGGAAAAGAGTGGAAAAAGGAAAATGACAAATCATTAAATCACAAAGCAATTAGGGGAATGTGTCCTTATGACTGATTTCAGATGCATTTATATTGATGTCACTGCTTATTTGCACAAGAGGGCATTTATATACACTTAGTGGGAATGTACATACGAGATCTGGGCCTACAGAGCTCTCCCTCTTATTCAGCCCTTTGTTTGACATGAGGGCTTTAAGAAGACCTGGGAAAGCTAACAAGGAAAGTCACATGTTGAGTGTTTTTTCTAAGAGTAGCAGGAACTAGACATGAAGATTCTTAGTAAAGTGCTTGCCTAGTATGTGTAAAGCCCTGGGATCCATCTCCAGCACTGTCAAAAAAAAAGAAAAGAAAAGAAAAGAGAAAGTCAATGGAATAGTATCCATGGCATATTGAGCTCTTGTTGAATAGAAAAGAGCATACATCACTAGGGATGAAAGAGTTAGTTATAGCTTTAGGTTTAAATGCTAAACTACTATTATTTACCATATGGTTTTTATTTTTCATTTTGTTTTTGCCAGTCCTGGGACTTGAACTCAGGGCCTGAGCACTGTCCTTGAGCTTTCATAAGATTAGTACTCTATCACTTGAGCCATAGCATCACTTCTGGGGTGTGTGTGTGTGTGTGTGTGTGTGTGTGTGTGTGTATTTATGTAGTACCAAGAAATCAAACCCAGGGCTCTGTGCATACTAGGCAAACACTCTACCATGAGGCCACATTCCCCAGCCTGCTAATGTTCTTAAGAGCTGAAACCCATTAAGGAACAGGGAGTGGTGTCTAGAGATAAGGTAAACCATCTGTGTAGCACCATCTTCCCTGACTGGCACCTCCCTCCCCTGGGGTTACCCTTTTAGCAGTTTAGAAATGTTTGGGTTGTTGTGGAGAGAGAAGTAAGTGGACTTTCCCATACCTGGAAGGGTTAATTCCTGAGTCAATCAGCAGCAAATGGCACACCCAGTTTGAGGTCCATGGGGTGAAGCAATTTATCTGTGAGTCATATCTCTGAATACACTCTGTTCTATAGAATGTTGGTTAGCAACTCTCTTCCAAACACAGTGTCCAATGATTCTGTTACACACAGCCTTTGAAAGTGAGCTGGGTAACTCATTTGGTACAGAGGCACCAAGCAATGAAATGAATCTGGCACTGAAGAGAACTACGGGTTTTGCCAATGAGTTTTGACTCTGAAAGAAAGTATGCCAGGTGGGGTGGCTCACACTGTAATCCTAGCTACTCTGGAGGCTTAGATCTGAGGATAGCAGTTCAAAGCCAGCCTGGGAAGGAAAGTCCATGAGACTCTTATCTCCAGTTAAGCACCAAAAAAACCAGTAGTGGAGCTGTTGCTCAAAGTGGTAGAAGGCTAGTCTTGAACAACAACAGGGCCCAGGTGCTGAGATCAAGCCCCACAACTAATAATAAATAAATACATAAATACATAAAAGTGCTATTTCACATGATTCTATTTTCACATAAAGCATGGAAGGCCTGTTCATAAGGGACTAAGGAGTAAGACTGTCTGGGATAGGAAAAGGAGATCCAGCCCAGATGTTCTTCCTTCTTATCATGCCATGACTTTTCCAGAAGTTCTGACAAAATGCTGAGAAATGGCTGGCACCAATGGATTGGTGTTTTAAAATGGAATCTTCAAATCCAGCAATACTAACCACAGGTCCTGACTTTGTAAGTCAGGTGGAAAGAGCCTGCAGGTGGGTGGGGCAGTGTGTCTGTGGCTGGAAGAAAGATGTGATGAGTCGCTGTTTTGTTGCTAGGCAGTAAGTTTTATGTGCCAACAATTCCTTTCCTCTGAAGAAGTAGAGTACTCTTTTTGTTTAATGAAAGCAGAGTATTTTCTTGGTAGGAAAAGCGCTCACAAGTGCTCATGAGTGTTTGCGATATATAGTAAACAGTGCTTTGGAAAGGGAATGGCTATTCTAATTTTTGATTGTTTTTATTTATTTACTTATTTTTACTTTTCCACTTCTGTAAATCATTCGCCTGCCTGAAGAGACTAGCTACTTCTACCTGCTTCTCAGATGATTTCTGGGTGATTGTCTTGGCTGCTTTTTTTAAGTTTGTTATTGATTAATTGATTGTTTGACTGTGGTCTGTGTGTAATAGCTATTCTCTCCAGGCCTCTGAATGAACCAAACTGAGCTGCAAAAGTACTTTGGGGCTGAGAACATGTTTACATGTGAAGATATTAAAAGATTGGATTTCATAATTTCTAACTAGTTAGCAAATCCTGATGTAAGGCTGTATTGTAGCCTCTATTTCTTCTTTTATCACTTTTAACGTAATATTAAATGCTGTTGGTCACTGATAGCCCCTATGAGAGAGGATTTTATCATTTGCATCATCTAGCATAGAACATGGCAACAGTTGAAAGTAAGAAATTTGAACTCGATTTGAGTTAGTATTAGATTTTTATTAGAATTAGATTTGAATTTGGCATGCATGAATGATAAGTGTACAGATGATTAATATAATGTTCCATTTTCCAATGGATTTTAAGGAGGTTCAAGATAAGATCTGAAAATAGCCTAGTGATCGGTGTTATAGGTATTACAAAAGGGACGTCAAGCACCAGAGGATCACACCTGTACTCGCAGCTACTCAAGATGCTGAGATCTGAGGATTGTGGTTCCAAGCCGTGCTGGACAGGAAAGTCTGTGACGATTCTTATCTCCAACAAAAAGTTGGAAAGGGAGCTGTGCTCAAGTGATAGAGAACCAGGTTTGAGTGAAAGGCCAAGGGACAGTGCCCAGACCCTGAGTTTAAGTATCAGTATGGCTCATGCACACATAGGCACATACAGGCACGCACACACACAGATGGACAGACAGAGAGAGAGACAGATAGATCTACATGTATGTAATGGAGAGTCCTTCCTTTGTTAAAGACATATGTTTTAGATAGTTTTCAATGGAAAACTCTCAGGTGTCAATTCAGAGTACTAACAATATTCTCTTTGTTTAAAGGTCATAGGATGAATATTCAAAGCAGGAAGTACTAGTTTGGACCTGTATCTCAGTGGTAGAGTATTTGTGGAGTGCGCTGGAGCCTCTGGGTTCAATCTCCAGCGCCAGCTGTCTCACAAAGGCAAGGACTTGGTATTTTCCTCCAAGCCATTGTGTTTCTGGAAGCAGTCCAGGTTTTGCTACCAACCTAGGACATCATCTGAAAATGTCTTCTAACAGCAGGAAGCCAGACATTCGTGGGTGTGATTTCCTTTCCATAGTGTAGAAAATCTTTGGATGAACTTTATCTCCTGGATTTCAGAGGATCAAAATGCATCCCTTAACCCAATGATTTATATTCCCAACTAGCACCCATTGAAGACTCTGTGCTAGCTACTGTTCCAAGCTCGTTACAGTGAGGAATGCTGTTCAAAACAGTCTTAGGAGGCTGTCACATCTGTTGCAGATTTTGTAGAGTAAGAACATGGTAGGCCGGGAGTTTGGCCTAGTGGTAGAGTGCTTGCCAAGCATGCACGAAGACCTGGGTTTGATTCCTTGGTACCACATACATAGAAAAAAGCTGGAAGTGGTGCTGAGGCTCAAGTGGTAGCCTTGAGAAAGTCCAAGGACAGTGCTCAGGCCCTGAGTTCAAGCTCAGGACTGGAAAAAAAAAAAGAACATGGTAAGGTAAGTAACTTGCCTAAGGTTAAGTAACTGGCCTGTGGAGAGAGTATGTGGCAAGACCTAGATCTCATACTCTTGTGGACTCTGCCTCTAAGATCCAGAAGGGCAAGGGAATCCTAATGCAGACAGCTTTATCTAAGCAGAGTCCTCCACAGCTGGCCTCTCCTTGACCAGGTTCTGGGCTGGACTGATGGCTCATATGGATCAAGCTCAAGAGTCTCGCATGTGTGAGTGAGTCAGTGAAAGAACCAGAGTGTCACATCCAGGACTCCCTTTGTCCTTGAACCAGGACTGTAGAGAGGCTGCTCCCAGGCTTGACTTCTGGCCCACGCCTACAGACTCACATCCTGAAAGCCTGCGAATGGACTTCACAGGGAGCCCAGGAGATGCTCTGCTGCCAGTTGCACCCATCAAGAACCCATTCCCCACCAGGGCAAGGGCTGCCCCCAGGGAGAGGAGCCAGTAATCATTAGAGACAGAACACTCTGAGCTCTGGTCCTGCCCACGCTGCCAGAGCATGGCAGGGTCCTCACCTCCCAGGGAGTGAGAGGAGGCAGGCAGAATCACACATACCTCCAGCTCACACACACACACACACACACACACACACACACACACACACACCCTGCTGTAGATGCACACGCTGTTTTTACATACGCTGGTCTCACATAACAAGCACATCTTCCCACAACTCATGTTTATCTAAAGGTATAGCCCCTACCTGCATTCCACAGGAGGCACACATCATTCCCCTGACTGCAAAAGGCTTACCACCCACAGCAACTGCTGAAGAGCGGTCCTGATGGCCCCACCCTGCCACAGGAAGTGAGAAAGAGCAAATATCTAGATTTCCTTTAAGGGCTGGTGCACAGTTAAATAGGTGATTAAATAGGGAGAGAGCTGCTCAAGAGGGAATGAGGGACAGCCGTGGAGAAGCCCAGGGGCCTGGGACTGGTGGTAGCCTGGCAAAGACCACAGGATGCTTGTGAACTCTCTTATAAGCAGGGCTCTGAAATTCCAGAGCCTGCAGGAGGCGCCTTCCTTTCAGATCCAGTGAGGCAGCCCTGTCAAGTGTCCTGAGCCTGCTGCATGCACTTGGGAAACCGAGCTGGGAGAAGCAGCCCTGAGTGGAATTCCAGAGTGGGGTCTGGGTTCTTTTAGCCTTAGCAACATCAGAGTGCCATTTCTTCTATGAACCCCTGCTGAGCTCCAGAAACCCATAAACAAGGGTTGGTCCTTGTGCCTCTGGACCTCGGTGAAAGGTTAGGAGAAGGTGGGCCTGACCAGCCCAGGAATCACAGAGATCAGGCTGACACCTGCCTGACCATTGACCAGGCTGTGATTAATATGGGGCAAGAACCTCAGTCTCTAACTCTAAGTGGAGACTGTCCAAGTGTGCAATTTGGGCTGTCTTAGGGATTCAGGCAGACCAACATTCCACTAGCCCTCCCCCCAAGACAGCACCAACTCTAAAAAAAACAGCTCCAGAATGACAGAAAACCTGATCATTGATGGTTGTGGTGCACAGGGAGACTCAGACTTCAAAGTCCCAGGTGTGTCAGGACCACTGGGGATCCTGGGATTTGAGATGCTGTAGTTCCCCTGGGGAAGTGCCATGGGACAAGGAAGTTGTTAACATTCAGTCTTCTCTGGAAATCAGGGATAGCCCTAGACCCACGGGTGGGTAAGGACTCATACTCCCCAGACGTAATCCTTCATGGAGGCGTCACTGTGTCTTCAGCTCCAGCAAAAGAGCAACAGGTCTGGTAACAGCATAACTTTGGTATGGATGGAGAACAAAGGCCGCAAGACCTCTGACCACAGGGCAGAAAGGAAGAACCCACTGCCCACGCTTGTGGGTGGTGGCAGGAGAGGACTAGGATACTTGAGGTGAGTGTATTAGGTAGGAAGATTACTTTGAAATATTCCAAACAAGTTGAACCATCGCCATGGGGCAAGATCTCTAGATTCTGCCAAAATACAGCAAGACAGACGTGTTGTAAAAACTGAAGCAGAACTAGACCCAGGGTAAGGGCTCAGTAGTCTTCTGTTGTTGTTTCTTCATATCTTTGTCAGCAGCTTGTCCTCCATGGGAAGTAAGAGCTGTGTGAAAAGAGGTGCTGGGACACTTGGCACGGACAGCTTTGTTTTCCCTCACCTATTCCCTTTCAGAGATAAATTGACCAGAAAGTATCAGGCGATGCCATGCACCAGCGGGGTGGGGCCAGCCAAGAAGCAGCTAGCAAGCAGGGTGGCATGGCAAGAATAAACAGCAGTGATTTACTGCCCAGCATTACTGGCAGGTTTCATACCTGTTTTTTTTCCCCTCCTCTTTATCAGGGCAAAGCAAACACTCTTGAGGCCAGTTGGAAGTGCTTGGGATTTATTTCAGGTGGGTTTGTATGTGAAAACTTGAATTTGTTAGGTGGCTGTTACTAGTATGTGAAACAGCTCTGGTTCTTGATCTGCTTTTTCAGTGTGCAGAGATATTTCCCAGGGATGATGTGAAGAAGCACAAGTCACCCCTTCCTCACCCTGTCTTGGGTCCTCTTTCCTCCTCTTCACTGCCCCAGAGCCTCTGGGCTGGTCTCCCTGGCCCATGAGCCTCCTGGGGAGTCCCACAGATGCCCCGTCCTCCCGAGGAACCTCTCAGAGAGAACTCTGAATGTTTCTACAGTGGCTTTAGGGAGCAAAGTTTACAGTAGCCAAGAGCCCCTCCCATCTGTGGACTTCTCACCGAAGGTCCTAGGCCCTCAAGGTCAGAATCATGCAAGATGTCATCTTACTCTCCTTACTAGAGCAGAGAGAAGGGGGAGAGGTGGTGGCGGGGTCCCAGGTGCCTGCCAAAGAAGGGCTACATCCTTGGGCCGCATATGCCTTTTTACAAGTTGCACTCTGGGTCAGTGTGGATGAGTAGAGTGTGATCCCTGCTATTGGCTGTCTCCTGGTCACTGAGGACAGCTGAAGGGGAATGCATTCCTAAAATGACGGGTGATGACAGGTGGAGGCAAAACAGCATGCTCTGTACCCCCATAACATGTGTGAAAGATAAGCTGAATTGAACTCTGAGCATTTGAAAAGACCTTGGTGAGGTGACTTGGAGCAAAGACAGACACTAGTGATGTGGCACTTTTGCAATGGGGGCACTGACATGCTTTCTCTAGAACTTGTAATGAAAGCCTTTGTGGATATTGGGTTTGATTTCTTTGTAACTGATGAGGGTCCTGATAATTCATGACTCTGGCATTGATGGCTAGATATTCTTCAGGCCCTTCTTAGGCTTCTTGGTAAACTGCATGTTGCTTTTGTCAACAGCTTCCTAGTTTCTTGATGCCATCTCTGTGCCATCTGGGCGACCAGATGTGTGTGGTGTGGTTTCTAGGCTTACTGTGTCTAACTGGCCAATGATGGTAACACTGGTCACTTGAATCAGGTGGTATCTGTTCAGTTTTTTTCCTTCACTAAGTTATTTTTCTCATTAAAAAAATTAGGACATTAAAAAATTAGGACTTTTAAAAACCATTTGAATCCATTACTTATCAAGCCTTGAGTTACCAGTTTTGGCATTGAATTATCTCACTTAAATTGTTATTTTTATGACTACCAAAAGGTGATTTTTCTAATTCTATAATTCAGTCTACATTTATTGTTATGCTACTGTAATATCAATCCTATCTATCCATCAATCTATCTACTTACCCACCTATCATCTATATCTCAGTATGGACTCATGGATTCTTATTCAATGGCTTTATAAACTTCTATTAATATTATGTATTCTGATATTTAAATAATTCCAGATTTAGCTAGTGGGAGACATCTTCTGTGTCCTTCTGACTTATAACCATCATATTTTGAGAGTTTCCTGACTTTTTAGCTCAACAAAATATTTCAAGTAACACTCACTGCTCCTGACCCATCCGTAGAGTCAGAGAGCCTTGGTTCCTTTAAATGGAGAATGATTGTTAGACAGCAAGGTTTTGGTTCTAGGTATGCTCATTGTCATTGCAATCTTTAGGCTCTCCTAGTAATCAAATGTGGGGAAATCTGTGCACACATGTGCATTCCCATGGGAATATTGAAACCTTTCAGTATATATTGATGGCTATAATGCAAATGCAATTCACGTTATATGGCATAGCTTCTCTTCTGTCCATATGTATATCTCCTCAGTGATGAGAAACCCAACTCATCTTCAGTAGGTTTCCTTACTTGTTCAGTCTCCACATGGGAAACCACTTCCCGTCAGTCCACAGCTCTACTCAGCACTTGTGCTTGTATGTGGACCACAAATCTCAGAGGTATGGGATTGAATTACTAAGGAAAGAAGGGGCAGTGTTTGGGAATATGATAGATTTTTAGATACCCGTGGCTCAGCAATATCAGCAGCAAGGATCAGCGTTAGAAGGTGACTGGAGAGATGTGGACATTGCATCTTTCAATATTCACTAACCAAGGGACAGTAGTAAAGAGACAGAGTACAGGAGGTTTTCAACAGTAGTTTTTTATTGGAGCAAAAATTCATGTGAGCCAACCACACCCTAAATCACTGATCCTGGCAATCACAGGAGTTAAAAGGAAAATCAAAACCATTTTATTGGTCAAGTGTCAGTGGCTCACAACTGTAGTCCTAGCTACTATGGAGGCTGAGATCTGAGGATCGTGGTTCAAGGCCAGCCCAGGCAGAAAAGTCTCCGTGAGACCCTTATCTCCAGCTAACCACTCAAAATGGAAGTGGTGCTATGGCTCAAATGGTAGAGCACTAGCCTTGAGCACAAGGAACCTCAGGGATCGCACCAGGCCTTGAATTCAAGGCCCACAACCGATCCAAAAAAAAAAAAAAGCACATTATATTGGGCCACATAGAGCATCTATAACATTTCATGCTCAGTTCATGTCACTGTTTTTATGGCTAATAACTTATTACACATTTCATACGTTAATTTTCATAAAAGTTTAGGAAAGATTGCTAAATCTCAAAGTATAGATTAATATGTTCTAAAAGTGGGTTTAGACTGGGTGGCGGTGACTCATGCCCGTAATCCTAGCTTCTCAGGAGGCTGAGATCTGAGGATCATGTTCCAAGCCAGCCTGGGTTTCACCAGAAAACTGGAAGTGGTGCTGTGGCTCAAGAGATAGAGTGCCAGCCTTGAACCCAAAAGGGGCTCAGGGACAGTGCCCAGGCCCTTTGTTCAATCCCCACTACCAATAATAACAACAACAACAAATTTTTGGTAAGGATGAAATAAATTATAGATGGTAACTAAGTCTTACTATAAATTACTACCTGATTATAAAACTTAGTATAAGGAACTTATCTCTTTAGGAGGAAAAAAATCTAATCATCAGGACAGGGACTGTTTTCTTTTTAATCATTCAGGAGAAGGGACATGAAAGAACCAATATTTTTGGTTACTCCATGTCACTCATTAATGCAGACGTTTCCTGTGTCTCACTGAATCTTGGAAGCAAAGTAAGTTGCAAATAAACAAATTGGGAAAGACTCGGAAATTCACACAACATCAAATAGAAAGGGGGCTGGGATGAAATCCAGGCCTGCCTCACTCCAAGGCTGTTCCGAGGGCAATGTGTCTATTGTACATGAAACTTCGATCAGGACCTTCGCTTAGCTCTCCCCGGAAAATGTAAGAAAGAAAGGATTAAAACTCCGCCTGATGATCAGTTTGCTTCTTGGTTTCTAATCAACCAAGTGAATCTAAGTGAGGCCACTTTGTAAATAGTTCTGCCTCCAAATTAAGGAACAGAGCAGAATGTAGGATATTTTCTAAAACTTTGTTCTGCATATTTAATATGGTCTATTTCTCAGGGAAAGTAGAGATTATTAAGAACCCAGGGAACGCTTAAATTCCCTTTTAGTAAATGTCTTCCTGAACTAGCAGCAGGACAAATGTCTTCCTTATCTCAACTCCTTTTGGCCAGTCTAAGTGTCCAATTAAGACAAGAAGATACAAGGGAACCAGGATGACACACCCTGTGTGTTGCTGTTTTTTTGCCTTTGTTTTCTGTGCATTTTTCAAGGATTTTTTTTTTTTTTTTTTTGCCAGTCCTGGGCTTGAGCTCAGGGCCTGAGCACTGTCCTTAGACTTTCTCAAGGCTAGAGCTCTACCACTTGAGCCTCAGCACCACTTTGGGCTTTTTTCTATGTATGTGGTACCGAGGAATTGAACCCGGGTCTTTGTGCATACTAGGCAAGCACTCTACCACTATGCCAAACTCCCGGCCCAAGGATTTTTTTTTTTTTTACCAGTCCTGGAACTTAACTCAGGGCCTGGGCACTGTCCCTGAGCCTCTTTGTGCTCAAGGCCAGCACTCTACCACTTGAGCCACAGCACTGCTTTCTGAATAGTTTATTGGAGTCTCAGACTTTTTTGCCTGGGCTAGTTTCAAACTACACTCCTCAGATCTCAGTCTCAGGATTACAGGCATGAACCATTGGTGCCTGGCTTATTATTTTTTTTTTTTATACTGGGTATTGAACCCAGGATACTGCACTTGCTAGGCAGGTACTTTGCCACTGAGCATCATCCCAGCCCCAAATAAGACTCTTTAATAGAACCTTTTCAAGTTAAATTCTCATCTGACACGGAGCAGGGGTAATGTGAATAAGCGGTGTCAGAAATGTAGATGTATATGCTTGTGTCTTTCTACAATGTCAGAATTTGTTGAATAGCAGTAAAGCCATAAATTATATCTAGTTTGTTGGTTTTGATTTGCCAAGTATCACTGGGTTTCTTTGTTAGTCCGGGCCACTGACAATGGATGTTCTTTTATCCTGATATTAACCACTAATATTAACTCTCATATCACATACACTTACACAGATTGCATACATACATCTGAATATGAATGGCTAAAAAAAGAGTGAAAAAGGCTGCAGACTCCAGGGGGTCTGTACTGAAGGTACAGGCAAAGAATAAAGATGCATGAACATTTTCTATAGGGAAGCAGATAAGATTCAATAATGTAAGTTCAAAGCTGTTCAGGGTGCAGTTATTAGATTCAAATCTGGATGAGAGGGAGTTTGCAGTGTGAATCTGAAATGAGCTGCCTGTCATGGGCAGGAGAAGCTTTACTTGAGGGGAAGCCCCGAGACAGAGGCAGAGTCCTTTGTTTTCTCAGTTCTCCTGAATGAGACTTGTGATGGGCAACCAGGTGACAAGTCAGGGTGACACATTTCCTCTTATATTCCCAGGTGAGGGGTTATGCAGTATCTGGTGTGACGTATAAATTCATGTGTGTGGCGCTTCTGATGATTTGGCCCAAATGATCCATCTGTGCATCCTGACAGATGGTGTTTATATAAACAAGATAGTCATTTTCATCTCGGGTGCTGTAACTCAAAAGGATAACAGCATAGGTTAAAATTGGAGTAACTCTAAGCTAGAAACGGCCTCCACGTGGCTGTCCTATCCAACGAAGTCACTTCGAAGCAAGCACAACCTGTTCTGAGGAGGCTGCCAATGACCCTGTGCTTTTTAAGGACTGTAAGGGTTTGGGATGATTCACACTCGGCATTTATTCAGTAACTTTCACCACACCTCAAAACCCATCACTTCAAGACACTAAAACACCTTGTCTCAAGAGAAGCAACGCTGCCTGGCCAGCGGGTTCGAGCGGATCCTGGTGGGATCCTGGTGAGAAGGAGCATCTTCGGAGTGGCGGCCGGGGCAGCAGGTGGGAGGCCTGCCTGGAGGCCTGCCGTGTGGACAAGCGGGAAGGATGGCGCACGGCGGGGGGTCAAGCATTTCTCCAGGAAGGTTTGTGGCACCTGTTTCTGGCTCTTAAACCTGAAAGACTCACCGAGTTTGCAGTGGCTGCAGGACGGCCCAGCTCACCTTTGAAGGCCGCCAGTAGTTCCGCATGGCTGCCACTTGGGTCACCGGAAGCTCCCTCCTTCCCTCCGGCGCGCGAGCATGACATCACCTCGGCCGACCAATCAGGGCACGCGACCAAAATAGTGCCGTATAAATACCGGCCCTGCCGTGGCCCTAGCCAGAGCTGGGAGCCCGCACAGGTGGAGGAGCGAGGCGTGGTGGGCGGGGCCGGCGGTGGGCGGGGCCGGCGGTGGGCGGGGCCGAGGCGGGGCACGCGTCGGTGGGCGGGGACTCGCATCCCACACCTGCTTCCGCCTGCCTTGGACGGGCTGGACCTGGGCGCCCGTCCGCGCTGGCTCACTCCTCACACCCCCTCCCCACGGTGTCCCCCTCTCCCAGGCCCTGCGCCCAGCCACACAGCACAGCCCCCGGGGGTCGGAGGAGGACTCGCGGTGGGCTGGGGGTGGAGGGAGCTGGGGAGCTCAGCGCCCTGGGGGAGGGGAGGGAGGACCTGGCTGGGGCGGAGTTCATGAGGGGGGTGAGGGGAGCTGGCGGGGCGGAGCTCCTGGGGGGGGGAGCCGGTGGGGGTCCGGGGTGGGGGGAGCTGGGGAAGGGGGGCGGGAGGACCTGGCGGGGCGGAGCTCCTGGGGGGGGGAGCCGGCGGGGGTCCGGGGTGGGAGGACCTGGCGGGGCGGAGCTCCTGGGGGGGGAGCTGGCGGGTTGGAGGGGGGGGTCAGTCAGGGGTGGGGGCCCTCGGGGAGGGCCGGAAGGACCTGGCCGAGCCGAGCTGGGGGGTGTCGGGGAGGCCTTTGGAAACCTAGGCCGGTCCTCCCCCTACTTGGTTTGTAGCCTCCCTGGCCAGCCTAGTCTAGGGAATCCCACACCGCAGCCCCCTCCGGCCTTCCGCCCTAAGACCTCGACCCTCCCCGGCCCTCCCCGCCCTGTCCCCGCCCCTCCCCGCCCCGTCCCCGCCCCTCCCCGGCCCTTCGGATTGTCCAGATGTGCTCTTCCCTGGCTGGCCCCAGGCCTGGGTACTGCCCCCAGCTCGTTTTACTGCACCACGCATGGCACTGTACCTCTTGAGCCGCAGCACCACCTCCAGCTTTCTTCGTGATTGGGGAGAAGAGTCTCCTCGGCTCTCAGCCTGCCGAGTAGGGTTACAGGCCTGAGCCACGAGCGCCCGGCCCGAGGGCCCGAGGCCGGTTTTTAAGTAGGATCACGCTTCATTTCCCGGAGGAGGATCTTCTGTTATACCTATGCACTGGAGCTATATTTCCTCAGTCTGTGCCTAGCTAATGCACCATATCAATAGTTTGTTTCTAAACTTAGAAAAGCACTTAAAAACCCCACAGTTCTGGGAGACCTAACACATGTATGAATTAGGGTGGCAGTCCCATTTTCCCCTTCCCTCTGTCCCTTTTCATTCGTTTCATTTCTCTTTCCCTTTCGCTTTATTACGAATACTATTGTGAGAGACAGTTTACACCCGATCAACTGCACAGAGGAGTCTTGACAGCTAAGTGAACTTCTACATAGAGAAACATGAGAATTAGCCCCCAGGTTTTCACCCAGTTCTTCCCATCAGTTCCTATAACCTAGAGATAACTTATTATTCAGACCAACTCCTATTGCTATGTAGTGTTTGTTCATTCTTACACTTCATCTAGTTTTAATCAAGCAGTGTATTTTGTTCCGCTGAGTTTCTTTCATCCGACGTAATGTCTGTTTAGATTCATCCATGTTGGTGCATATATTAGCAGTGTGTAGACTCTTTATTACTGATAGATTCTATTGTATGGGTCTACCACAATTAGCTTATCTGTTCTACCATCGATGGTATTTGGATTGTTTTTATGTTTTGGCCATTGTGAAATAAAGTGGCTGTGAACATTCATATAAGCTCTTGGTGAAAATAAACTCACTGCTTTTTCTTGGGCATATATTTATATGACAGGTAAATATTTACCGTGAGACATTGTCTCACAGCTAACCAAATTTATCAGTTTGTGAAAGTTACAGCTACTTTACATAATTTCCAGTAGTTACTATGTACCACTCGTAATTAAATTTGTACAGTCTGTAAGTAGTTATACGGAGCAGTTTCAGCTTAGCACATCAGTTTATGAGTACATTGCATATTGACACATGTCACCCCTTATCATTCTCTCCCTCCACACCCATTCCTTCAGTTACCTAATTTCATTTTCTCATATGTTTGTTGAATATTATGACTGTATTTGCTTACCCTTCTGTATACATATAATGCACTTTGATCATATTTACCCCGTCTTTTTTTGTGTGAGTGTGCCAGTTCTGAGGATTGAACTCAGGGTCTAGGCACTGTCCTTGGACACTTTTGGCTCAAGGTTTGCCCTCTGCCACTTGGGCCACAGCCCCACTTCTGGCTTTTTCTGAGTATGTGGTACCAAGAAATTGAACCCAAGGCTTCATGCATGCTAGGCAAGCACTCTACCACTAGGCTATGCTCCTGGCCCCAGAATTTCACTTTTTAATGGCTAAATAGAAGTCCATTGTGTATATACACTGACTTTCTTTATCCATTCAGCTGTTGATGGGCACCTGGGCTGGTTCCATAGTTTGGCTTTTGTGGGCAGTGCTGTAATAAGCATAGTTGTATAGGTACCTGTACTGTATGTTGAGCTATCTTCCTTCAGATATATGACAGGTAGAAGAGGATTATGTAGTATTTTTAGTTCTTTTTTTTTTTTGCCATTCATGGAGACGGAACTCAGGGGCTAAACACTATCCTTGTGTTTTCTCAAGGCTAGAACTCTACCACTTGAGCACAGCACCACTCCTGGCATTTTGCTATATATGTGGTACCAAGGAATCGAACCTGGGTCTTTGTGCATGCTAGGCAAGCACTCTACCACTAGGCCAAACTCCTGGCCCCAGTATTTTTAGTTTTTTACTTTGAAGGAACTTACGTACTGATTTCCTTAGTGGCTATACTAATTCGTATTCAGACCAACAGTGTCGGTGTTTCTTCATACTCCTTCCTGTCTTTGTCAGCATCTGATATTGTTTTCTTTTCTTTTTATTAGCAGCACTGAGGTTTGAACTCTGCCTTGCACTTGCTAGTCAAGGGCTCTTACACCGAGCTATGCCTCCAGCCTTGTTTTTTTTTTCTGGTTATTTATTTGTGTGATGGGGTCTCACTTCCTTTTCTGGCATGTGAGTGGGCATGTTGCATCTATTTTAGTCGTATCGTGAATGCAATAACAGGCATGTGCCATTTTTCCAGCTTGCTATTGCAAATGGGTCTCAGATTCTTTTCTGCTTAGGCTGGTCTAGTAGTGCGATCACACTCAGGTAGCTAGGACTATAGGCACGAGCAGTCGGCACATGGAGTGCTTTCTTCATAAAAGATATTCTGACAAGGGTGAACTGGAATCTCAATGTCCTTTCATATACACATTTCCTCTATGACTAAGAATGTTGAACATTGCTTTTAGATAGGTGATTTGTGCTTCATTTAAAAACTGTTTAATCCATTTGCCTATTTATTGATTTAATTGAATCAGTTGTGTTTTTCGGTATTTAATTTTTGAGGTGTTTATATAATTTGGATACCAATCCCTTTGTCCAATGAAAAGCTGGCAAAGATTTTTCTCCCATTCTGTAGTGAGCCTTCATATTTAAAGAGAGGTTCTTATAGACAGCATACATTTAGTTTTATTTGTTTCTGTTCCATTCTTATATCCCTTAAATTATGTTTGGCATTTTCAGAATACTTACACTGAAAGTAACTTTTCATATTTTTGAAAATTGTTTTCTAGTCATTGTGCTTATTTATTATTTGTTTTAAATTTGTCCATTTTTTTCTGTGACAAATCCTCACTGTTGTCTACCTGAGCCAGACTTTATTTTTTCTTTACTTTTGAAGGACAATTTCACTGAATGCAGAATTGTGGCATGGTGGAGATTTATATTTTTTTTTAATTTTTAACTTCATTACCTTGTTTACATTGCTGTGAAGTCAGATGCCATTTTTACTCTTCTATAGGTAAAGTATGCTTTCTCTGCCTTCTTTCAAGATGTTCTCTGTCTTTGATTTTCTGTGGTTTGAATCTGACATGTCCAATATTATCTGATGCTCCTGTCATTAAATTTGGGAAACTCTCAGGGATTCTTGAGTGTGTCTTCTGCCTATTTACCTGGTCCCATCTCTGATAATCTCAGTAAGCATGTGCCAGCCTTGTAATTGTCATGCCACACAGCTGATCTGTTCAATTGTCTTAGCCTTTTCCTTTTGCCTTTCAGTCTGGAAGGACTCTGTCAACAGATCTTATCACTCACTGCTCCTTTGTTTGCTTATGATCCCATAATGGCATTTTCCTTTTAATTTCTTCTACTTTGAGCATTTCCTTCTAATTTATTCTGTTATAACAGGCACTTAGAAACTGCTTTTGTCTAAAAAGAAAAGCCCTGACTTCTTACCTGCAAGTTAACTGAAAATATGGTAAATACTTGGGACCTCTGCCTCCATTTTTTTTTTTTTTGACACTCATAGAGCTTGAACTCAGGGGGATCTGAGCACTGTCCCCAACCTCTTTTGCTCAAGGCTAGCACTCTACCACTTGGAGCCACTTCTGGTTTTCTGCTAGTTAGTCTGAGATAAGAGTCTCATAAACTTTCTTGCCTGGGATTGGGTGTGAACTGTGACCCTCAGATCTCTGCCACCTGAGTAGCTAGGATTATAGATATGCACCACCAGAGCCTGGATTGGCCTCTGTCTTTGAGTCATTCTCTCCTGAAGTCACCGTGGGTTCTGAAAACACGGGGCTGATGGATAAATGTCTTGTGACAGAGTGGAATCTACCCCTAGGCCTCGATGACCTTCTTCCGGTGACGAAGCCAATCCTGAGATGAGGACCAGCGGTGTCACCCTTTCACCTGAACTACTTAATTTCACCTGCCACTTGGTCCTGCTAAAATTCATCCTTCAGGGTTGGGGTATCCCCTTTCCTGCCAAAAGCCACATTATTCAGAGGCCACACCGAATTATCAGTATAGGCAGAAGGGCCTTAGGCAGTGGATGCGGGTCTGGGAGAGGCATGCATGTCTGCCCAGTAGTGTATCAGATAATTTAGCAGGTCCTATAGCCCGTGTGCTGAGTATGTCTCCTCTCCTTATTCCCATGGCAATGTGCATTAAATGCAGCTTTGTTTTTGTTTTTGTTTTTTTTTGCCGCCTGCCTTTTGCCACCGCTCATCTCTTGGATAGTTATATTGAGATATGTTTTGGCTAGACTTCGCTTTGAGTTTCTATTTCTGCTTTTATTTCTCATCCATTCTTCCATGATATGAAACTTTCCCTCTCACAGCCCTAAACATACCAGTCATAGTTATATTTAAAACCCTCTCTAGTAATTCCGTTATCACTAACGGAATCTGTTATATCTGAGCAAGATTCTGATGTGTGTGTTGTCTCTTTAGATATTTTTGTTTCCTTTTACTGGCACTAGAGTTTGAACTCAAGGCCTTATGCTTGTAGACAGGTGGTTCAACTGTTGAGACATGCCTCTAGCCCTGTTTTTTCGCTGGATTTTTATTTTTATTTATTTATTTTTTTACATAGGGACTAGTTTCTTCCCCGGGTGCTATACCTGTGTGAGGTTTCCCATTAGATCTGGGCTAACAACCACCAGGTCCATCTCTCTATTGAGAAGGGGTCTTGTCAACAACTTTTCCATCCAGGATGGCCCATTTCACGGTATTCTGCCCTTGTTTATCTATGGCCAGTGGAGAGTTGATGTTAACAATTTATATGTTTTTCTCCAAATTTTTGCTACTAAAAATTTTAAAATTTGTTCTAGCACATATCCCAGTTGGTACCCAGTCTTGCTGCTGGTACTTTGTGAAAACGTGTTCCTGAATCTGATCCTTTTACTGGTTGGCTAAACCCCTTGTACTTCGGAGAGCCCGTGGTCTCAAGAGTTTCGGTTTGACAAGAAAAATCTTGTCACCATGCATATCCCTCTGAATCATTTCTTTCATTTGTCACTTCTCTCAAAAATGTTTTTCAAATTCCAGTATATAGATTGGGAATTTTTCCCTTTTAGATTTATTCCTAGGCAATTATAGTTTGATTACTATTAAAGATAGAAATTTTTTATTTTCAGTTTTTTGGTATCATATATGGAACCACAAATGAATTTTTGTATTGCATTTCTAGCCCATGACTCTGATGAATTTAGTAATTATAATTGTGATTTACTTTATATTTTCTGTGTCCACAATTGTCATCTACAAGTATATAATATTTTCCTAAATTTATCTTTTGTTATTTTTAAGTAGTTTATAGAGTGGTTATTTCAATATGTCAATTTGAATATAATGAGTCATGATCAGTGTTACCTGTTTCATCATTCTTTCAAATAAATGCAGCTGTACTTCTTCATGTCCAATTGCTGTACCTTTCTTCATAGGAAAGGAGATAATGCTTCTTTCTATCCATTCTGACTAGTTTAAGAATTATTTGGACATAAGACAGATTAACAAGAGAAAGACTTCTTAATCACATGGTTATTTTCTGGGGATCTCATAAAAATATGATAGGCAAAATAGATTCTTAAGGCTTCTATATTACCCTGAGTTACAGACAGAATAAGGGCTTAGAGTTTGAGGGATGGAGAAGGTAAGTTAGGAAAGGAGGGAAGGAAATACAAGGTTAATTGTGATTGTCTTGTTGTTTTTCCAGGGAATAAAAATCTCAGATTTCTTCCTGGTACAGATTTACTAGTGAAAATATCCTTTATAAATGTAAATTTTCATTCAAAAGAGAAAAGTTATACTTTTATATATCCTCTCTCTTCCTATTTTATATATCCCTCCATCTCTCTTTCCTTCCTTCCTTCCTTCTTTCTTTTCCTTCTTTTCTCTCCCTCCTCCCTCCCCCCTCCTCCCCCCTCATCTTGTATCAGTTGTCATATGTTTATTTCTGGGGTTTGAACACAGAGTCTTGTGTTTCCTAGGTAAGTACTTTATCACTTGATCCATACTTTCAGTCATTTTTTTGTAAGTATATTTTTCAGATAGGGTCTCCTATTTCTGCCTGGGGCTAGCCTTGAATTGCCATCCTCCTATCTCTGCCTTTCACATAGCTAGGATTACAGACATGCACCATCTTGACCAACTTGTTTTGTTGCTTGTGTAAGATAAAGTCTACTATTTGTTGTTGTTGTTGTTGTTTTTGGCCTAGGCTGGTCTCAAGCAGTGATCCTTCTATCTCTGCTTTCCTGGTGGAGGCAGGTATGAACCACCATGTCTGGCTAATACTTAATTTTAGATAGTTGGGGAGGGGAAGAATTTTCCCTGTGTGTGTGCCAGTGGCCTTTAGGTCAATATATTCAGTGTGTTTGAGACCAATATTTTCCTGTGTGAGTACCCTGTGTCCAGAGGCGTCATTTTCCTGACCCCCTGCCACCCCTGCACCATCCCCTAGGACAGGTGCCTTTCTCTGGCTGCACTCATTATGTGGGCACATACGCAAGGTGAGAGAAAAAGCTACCCTTCCCTTCCCTGCCCTCCCCTTTTCCCTTAACACTGTGTTGCGGCTTGATGAACGAGTGTGGAATCTAAAGAAAGAAAGTAGTATTTCTTTACTTTCAACCAAGCCATTTATTAGTCCAATGCTTATTAGTGTAAATTACTGGCTAGTATTTCCCATGCCTCGATTTCCCTAGTCTCTGCTGCTTCTAGACAGAGCCCTGTAACAGTGTTCTTTTCTTTGACTGTCGCTGATCTGGCCATGTCTCAGGGCCCTGTGGATTGAGTGTGAAGTGGATTTCTCTGTGTCCCATTGTGTGCATGCAGCACTTTGATGGAAGTTTAGCTGAAAGACTGGAGACCCCAGTGAACCAGCCCTGGGAATGCAGGACCCAGCCGGCGCTTCCACATGGGCGCAGGGGAACAGAAGACCTGTCATTTGACTCTTCACAGGGTTTTAGGTCCCATATCGGGGCCTAAATCTCTGCTATGCACTGATAACCACATTCTTCACATTACTTGTAAACCAGATTTCAAATCCCAGTATTAGGAAAGAGGGGTGGAGGATTCTATGGCTCCCGTCTGCCGTCTCTCTGGTGCCTGTTCTGTATCACAGTTATTTCTCTCCTGCCATATCATACCTCTAGCATCATTCAGAGGTCAAGGGAGATTCCATTTGGAGAATGGAATCTGAGAAGCATGGACATTCCTCTTCTCTCCTGTCCTTACCCAAACTCTCCACCTGGGGGCATGCGCTCCTTCTTGGTTTTTGCTTGTTTTGTTTCATCGTGTGGAAGACTGTTAAACTTTCTTTTTCTGTAATAAAATGTAACTGGTACCGGGAGGAAAACCACATGAAGTCATTCCCCAGCTCTCAACACTGGCCTGGAGCTCCATTGGCACCTTATTACTCCTCAGCTTCCTGAGGAAGCAGCACAGGTTTGCTGGCAGACCAGGTGGAGAGGTATGAAGAACAGGATTCTCAGGCAGATCTGCAGGATCTTGGGAGGAAGGCAAAAGAAGGTGACCAGAGATCGACTTCAGCAGTGGTATCCTATGCCTGTGAAACTTTCCGTTCTTGCTCTGGAGCCTTGGCAGAGTGAGCAGGCCACTCGTGTGGGAGGCCACACATGCCTGATGGAAATGATGGCCTGCTCTTGATGCTGTGCCTGCTTCTACCCTGTCCGCATGTCAGCCTTACAGCTGCCTCTTGACTTGATTTGCTTTTCTCTTGCCCTGGGCTCTGAACTTCTTGATGGCAGATGCTGCTTCATCTTTTGGTGCTCTAGCTCTTTGCACAAGGCTTACTGTAGAGTGAATGCTCAACCCAATGTTCTGTGAATGAATAAATGAGTGGGAAAAAGGTATGAGAGTGAATTGAATCTCTCGAGGTTGATATTTCAACACCATCTTTTTTGTTGTTGTTGTTGGTTGTGGGGCTTGAACTCAGGGCCTGAGCACTGTCCCTAGGCTGTTTTGTTCAAGGCTAGTGCTCTTCCACTTTGAGCCACAGCGCCACTTCTGGTTTTCTGGGGGTTCATTGGAGATAAGGTTGTCACAGACGTTCCTGCCTGGGCTGGCTGTGAGCCACGATCCTCAGATCTCAGCCTCCTGCACAGCTAGGATTAGGCAAGCATCATCTTTGATTTTTTTCCTTATTTGGACTCTTTACATCCAGGCAGACACTAAAACTCAGCGGAGCTTGCTTGTTTGGCTAGTGCTCTACAACTTGAGCCCCGCCTCTAGCCCAATATTTGCTGGTTATTTTGGAGATGGAGTCTTACAGACTTTTCTTCCTGGGCTGGTTTTGCACTACGGTCATCCAGACCTCAACCTCCTTTTTTTTGTTTTTGTGTATCTTTAAGAAATGATTATGAAGGTGATATGCAAAGGGGTTGTAGTTATAGAAGTCAGGTAATGAGTACATTTCTTTTTGGACAATGCCATCCTTCCCTGGCTCTCCAGATTTCAGTCTTCCTAGACGTGAGCCACTAGTGCTTGGATAAAACTCAGTGGTTCTTATTTTATAATGACTGATTCTAGACCTGTTCCTCAAAAGTACTTTCTCTCTTACGCGTAACTTAGCTTCCTCAGTACCAGGCATCCCTCCTGAGCCAGCCTGTGCAGACACATCTTTCTCAGTGGCACATCTTGAAAATGTATGTGTATCCTTTCAAATCCGTGTCTTGAGTTTCTAAGATGGCTTCTGGGGGAAAGTTGGATTAAAATTCTCTGCTCGAGCCAGACGAGTTTCAATCCATTCTTGCCTCCATCCCTTATGCAAGCTGTCTCTGCTTTTCCCAACGGCTTGCATCTTTTTTTTTTTTTTTGACCAGTCCTTGGCCTTGAGCTCAAGACTTGGGCACTGCTGTTGGGCCTTCTCAAGGCTAGAACTGCTTCCAGCTTTTTTTCTATGTGTGTGGTACTGAGGAATCAAACCTGGGTCTTCGTGCATGCTAGGCAAGCACTCTACCTCTAGCCCAAACTCCCGGCCCCATAGCTTGCATCTTTCTGAGACAGGATCAGCCTATCTATCCCAGAACAGCTTCCTGGAGCCAGCCCAGACCACCCTAAGTCTTTTTCTTTGCTAACAGTTGGTCACAGAAGCCCTGGACACCGAGCTCACTGTATGATGCCATGCTAAAGAATTGTGGCAGTAACTCTGAACTATCTCAAGCACTGATGGGGAAATGGAGCATTAAGTGAGGTGGGATATGGGTGACCAGGGCTGCAGCCGGGTCTTCTAGCGGCACAGTGGGCAAGAAGTTCTGTGCAACAACACTAATGCATTAAACAGGCTTTCCATTCTTTCATTGAACAGTCTACACAGCATTCAGCTCCATTTGCAAATAGCTGCAATTATAGACTCTCCTAAGATTCTGATGCATGTGAACAGCATTATAAATCTGCAGAGACTTTCCTGGAAACCTTGAAACGTTCAGGAAGAGGGCCTGAGGTGTAGAGGCCCTGGCAGCTCCAGGTGCTATACGCCTTCCCACAGCTCTGCCCTGGCCAGCCAGGTGCTGCCTGGAGAGCCCAGCCTCTCTGCCCAGACAGGTGCAAACACACAGAGTGATTTCCTTCTTGGAATCCTGATTAGTCATTTCTTATCAAGAAAAAAAGGATTACCAGTAGAATCACATTTCTTGCACAGTCTTAAAGTTTATAAATCATAGAGGAGTCCAGGCTTGAAATCTGAAACCACTCCCGATCACCTAAGGCCTGGCAGGACGTGCAGGAAGCTGGTGAATGCTGTGCACTTCCTGCCACACAGCATGTGGCTTCACTGCAACACCCAGACTTAAACACATTCCTTTTATTGTTGTCCAAGTAATACCGGTCTGTTGTAAAATGCACATTGTAGCCTATTCATGGAATCCCAGCACTCAGGAGGTATAGGCAGGAAGATTGTGAGTTCAAGGGCAGTCTAGGACTACATGGAAAATTCAAGGTCAGTAAGGGTTATATAGAGAAATCATCTTTCAAAGACGGTCAGAAAATGTAGAAAAGCAAAAAATAAAAATCAGAATTCCGCCATCTTTCAGTGTGCATTTTTGTCTGATTTTTTTTAAAAAAAAAATTGATTTTATATAGCAAGGTTTTGCTATACAGCCCAGGCTGGCTTTGAATAGACAGCCCTTCTATCTCAGCTTCCCTAGTGCAGTCATCACCCTGCCTGGCTTCCACTGTCATCTTTTGTTGTCTTTTATATATTCCTTCTGTCCTCTGCCTCCTTCCCTCCCCCCTGCCCTCTTTCCTTGCTTCTCTATCTCTTTTTTTCCCTCTCACCCAAGCTAAAACCTAGTGTAGAGTGGCCGCTGTTGATAGCCTGAGGTAAGTCTTCCCTCCTCCTCTGGTTTCTAAGGGCCTGAGGCTGATATAGTCCTGGGCTCAGCTAAAGAAGCAATGTGGACTGAGAAACTGGAGATGCTGTTGTTCACTCTGCAGCTGCTCAGCAGGCCACTTTTTGCCCCTCTCTCCTGATAGCCAACAAGTCAGCCAGCAATGTTATTGTGTGCATGTGACTTATTTAATTTACTTAACTTGGGGTGACTTTCTTTTAAAAAATTACAGGTAAATTCACTGAATAATCTTACAATTAAACTTTTGTACACATCTTTACTTGTTCCTATAAACTCTTAGGTGTAGAATCACTAGGTCAGAGGTGATATACAGGGCGGGGAGTGTGGCCTAGTGGTAGAGTGCTTGCCTAACATGCATGAAGCCCTGGGTTTGATTCCTTGGTAGCCATGTGCACAGAAAAAGCTGGAAGTGGTGCTGTGTCTCAAGTGGTAGAGTGCTAGCCTTGAGAAAGCCCAAGGACAGTGCTCAGGCCCTGAGTTTAAGCCTCAGGACTGGCAAAAAAAAAAAGTGATATATATTTCTTACTGTGAGTATGTGTGTTTGCGTGTGCGGGTGTGTGTGTGTGTGTGTGTGTGTGTGTGTGTGTGTGTGTGTGTGTGTGTGCGCGCGCGTGCTTATGGTACTGGAACTTAAACTCAGAGCCTTGTATTCTTGCTTGGCTTTGTCTGCTTAAGACTGGCTCTCTACCACTTGAGCCACACTTCTATTTCCAGAATTTTGCTGGTTAGAGATAATCTCTCAGATTTATTTGCCAGAGCTAGCTTTGAACTGCAATCCTCAGATCTCAGCTTCCTGAGTAGGTAGCATTATACATATGAGCCACCGGTGCCTGGCTTGTAATGTACAGTTCGGTTTTTTTTGGTATTGTAGAGCTTGAACTCTGGGTCTGGGCATTGTCTCTGAACTCTTCAGCTCAGGGCTACTGCACTACCCTTTCAGCCACAGCACCACTTCTGGTTTTCTGGTGGTTAACTGGAGATAAGACTCTCATAGACTTTAGTGCTCGGGCTTGCTTTGAACTGTGATTCTCAGATCTCAGCCTCCTGAGTCACCGCGCCTGGCTCACTCTTCTTAAAAAGCAACAAATCATCAAATGGTTTGCATAGTAGATTTTGTATAGCTAAAGAAAGATTAGGGGTGGAATTTAACTGGAGTAGAGTTGAGAACATTAAAACATGGCATAGAAAGAGAAAAATGATGGGAAAATGACAAGATTTAAGTCACCCAGAGGATGAAGTGTAGTCATTTACCTGCTTCTCATAAAAAAATAAATCCATGATCAGAGAATAAAGGGAGGTAATGCTTAGTGGAGCTTTTCCAACTTCCAAATGTTGCAACATATCCTTAAATTTAGGAGTAATAGTAAATGCCCAGTTGAATAAATGCAAGAAATACTTTGACATATCACCCTGATACTATAATTATTTGAAGAAAGCAACACAATACCAGATAGATAGGTTACACATGTAGGAATTGCCTAGCCGTAAATCAAGGACACATTCCTTAAAGTTATCAATGGAAGCAGTAGACAATGGAAAGATGTTTTGAAATGCAAGACAAAGAAACTTTACATAGAAACAGAATTATATGACTAGCTAAATTATCACTGAAGAATGTAAGTGGAATAAAAGACATTTTAACACCAAACAAAAGTTCAACAAAAAGGAAAACAAAAGAGAACCAAATTAACAAAGAAACAAAATGAGTGCTACCAAAAGTTCCTACCTAAGGAAGGAATGTCTAGGAAGGTTCTTGAAGAGGGGAAGTGATTCCAGAAGGAGGCTCTGAACTGGGGTTAGGGGAGAGGGGAGCCTAGAGATTGTGTTCTGCACAACGTGCAAAGTCCAAAGTCTGAGGTTTACTGGGTTTAAATGGTATCAATTAAGTGGCAGTTACAGTGTGTGTGTGTGTGTGTGTGTGTGTGTGTGTGTGTGTGTGTGTGTGTAAGCCAGGGGACAAGGTCAGACGTTCTTTGCCTCTTGACTGCTGACGTAGGTCAGTGGGCACCACTGTACCCCAATGCCAGGTGTCCCTCTTTTTGTGTGATCCAGGCCAGGGGGCTGCATCATTACTTGGTCAAGTGTAGGATAAGCTCCTGGGCCTTATTTTTCCGATAGTTTTCTTACTTTCAGGTATCTATTAAGTTTATAGGCAGTAATGTTTTATTTGTATAAATAAGTGATTTCTCATTCTGTGCCCCATGATTTGTCCTGGGTAGAAAGTCATAGTTGACTTGCACAAATAAGATGCAGAGTCATTCTTATTTAGCACATGTATTTAAAATGGAGTAATTTTTTTTTCTTTTGTCATTGGTGGGACTTGAACTCTGGGCCTTGGCGTTGTCCCTGAGCTCTTTAGCTCAAGGCTACTGCCCTACCTCTTGGGTCACAGTGCCATTTCCGGTTTTCTAGTGGTTAATTGAAGATAAGAATCTCAAAGTCTTTAGTGCCCAGGCTGGCTTTGAACTGTGATCCTCATATCTCAGCCTCCTGAGTAGCTAGGATTATAGGCATGAGCCATCACACTTGGCAAATTGTTGTTTTTATAAAATGAAGTTACTAAAGGTGAGGCACAGCTTGATCTCCATAATAGAGAAGGGAGAAAATGTAGACGCATAGACAAACAGGTGAAAGGAAGAACAAATCAGGAATAATTCCAGACACATTGATAATAATAATGAATGTTGATAAACCAAACCAAACTTGTCTCTGAAAAGACAAAGCTTAAAGCTATGTTCCTCTGTCTAGCGGCCCTGTTTTCTTTAATGCCATCTGAATGTAATTTTGTTTCTCTTATTCTCTTGTCTCAGTATTGTACTAACCTGGGGATCAAGGTTCAAAAGAAGCAGAAGTATTGGAGACATGAGGAAAGGTAACTGGAAATAAGGAAAAGTGAAGTTATCATTGGCCTACACACATGTAATTGAGAAGTTATTCTAGACCTATACATGTGTACTTGACATGTGTAATCGACAAGTTACTGTAGGCTTGCACACATGTAACCAACCTTTATGGCTGTTTATTGGACACATGTTCAGAAAATGGCTCCCACTAGTTTGGCTGTAGATAACACCTTCAAGAAGTGGCTCACAACGGCCGGTTGATTTTCTTGTCAGCCTTCACCTAGGCCTGTGTATGTGTCCATGAGTGACTTCTTGATGTCAAAAGACTGGGAATGCTACCTGCAGATCATGCTACAGTATCAGTAGTTCATAGTAGAAAATGCCCATTGTCTGGATGGTGGGTAGATAAGTTGTCCATCCATCACTAGAATGGTGAGTAGCAATGGAGATGGATGAGGTAGAGCTATGTTGGTCATTGCATGCATTTCACTCTACCCAATGGAACATGAATTGCAGAGATGTACATATCTTAGGTTGGAACCAGAGAGCCTTTGCTCTGGATCCCATATCTGGGGTTCCAGGCCTGGCAGTTCTCTAGGCAGGATGTGCTGAGCTTTGATCAAGATCTGTGTGGAAGGTAGGTGCTGGTGGCTCACACCTGCAATCCTGACTACTCAGGAGGCTGAGATCTGAGAATCATGATTCTAAGCCATCCCAGGCAGAAAAGTCTGTGAGACTCTTATCTCCAATAAACTACTCAGAAAAATCTGGAAGTAACGCTATGGCTGGAGTGGCAGAAAACTAGCTTTGAGCAAAAGCAGCTTAGGGAGCTCCCAGGCCCTGAGTACAAGCCCCAGGACTCTGGGTGTGGAACTGTCTTCCCTTCTACCTCTTGCATGATGGCTGGAGAAGAGTAGATATCTGATCCCCTCTGCTGGGCCCAGTCTAGGTTCCGGGAAGGAAGGACAGTGTGCAGATGGGTACAGTTAGCTGAGACTCCTGTTGGCAAATGGTAGAATGCAAGACTGGGCAGCCAGAATGGTGCTGACTGGCTGTTGTGAGTAACTTAGTTTATATAGACAGGATACCCACAGAAATATATCTTTGAGCAGCTTGTTATATAAAGCTATAAAACATGCAGAGTAATATCTAATTGTTTGGCAGCAGTGTTTATGTATGTAACAGCCCGTGGAATGGAACAAGCGGTTCAAGCAAGGGAGTTGCTGCTGGCAGATGTGTGTGGGTGGTTGGAGAAATAGAGAAATCTGAGTTCGGGTTGTGCTGGGAACTGCTTTGGAATGTTTTATTTCTTAAGGCATGGGATTATTTTATTTGTGTATGTTTGAAATATTTTATCAAAGCAAAACAGAAAAGGAAGGAAGTAAAGAAGCTGCTTGGAGTCTTCACTGCCTTTGGACGGGCTGGGCCAAGGCAGGCTGGGTTTTGGTGCCTGGGGCAGCCCACACGCCTTCCCTTGCTGCATCCTGGCCTGTGCGCTGGTGGCTTGGTCTCTAGGTCTCAGCCATTGGGTTGCAAGCCAATTCTGGTGTGACTCATTCCATCTCAGGCAAATACTTGAAAGGAAACCCTAACAAAATGGAAAGGAAGTTCCATGGTAAGGTGAAGTATAAAAGTGACTCACAGTTCTATGTCTTGCAGGAGCCCGGTGACAAGTGGTCTAAAATGAAAATGTAAAATATTAAACTCAGTCATAGAAAACTTGATTGCTTTGATATGAATCAAAGGGGATCAGTTCTCATCGAATCACTGCAATAAAGAGACTCGATAAGGAGAGGTAGAAAGGGAAGAAATCTCTTGAGATAAGTGACGTGTTCTGGGAAATTGGCCCCTTGCAAAACCCCCTGAGGAAGTGATGCCTGCCTCTGCTGCAGGCCTGTCCTGTGAGGTTTCAGTTGGGAGCCTAACCTGTTCTGCAGCATGCCTTTCTGATGGGGATCAGCTTGCCAGAATGTTAAACCTCATTTGACTCTTTCATTCCTTAAAATCCTTTTCTATTGGGCTGGGTGTTTAGCCTAGTGGTAGAGTGCCTGCCTAGCATGCATGGAGACCCAGGTTTGATTCCTTGGTACCACATACATAGAAAAAAGCCAGAAGTGGTGCTGTGGCTCAAGTGGTAGAGCTCTAGCCTTGAGAAATGTCCAAGGACAGTCCTGAGTTCAAGCCCCATGCCTGCTAAAAAAATAAATCCTCTTATATGCGAAAGCCTTTGAGTATATCCTAAAATTAAGATCTAAAAAGACAGAGCAGAGACAGAACCAGGAAACCCAGCCCTGGGAAGTATGGCACCCAAGGCACTTCAAGGGACCCTCCTGAGACACGAGTTCAATTGGAGGAGGAGCTTTCCTCGAGGGAAAATATGGTGGTCTCTAAAAGAAGGAGAGTTGCAGGGAAGAGGCTGTCGTGTTAATGAAGAAGGGAAACTTCACTAACCTTCACTCGCATGTAGTGACATTCCAAAACTCACCCTTCTTCTCTTAGGCCTCTTTCAGTCTTTTTCAGGTAAAGCAGACCAGAGCCTCCCTCCTCCATTATGTATGTCCTCTCTTCACCCCCTGCTGGGCAGCTGGGCAGATTCCATAGCTTGGCCCTTGGGGGTATGCAGTGGTAAACGTCGATGTGCAGGCATCTCTGCAATATAACTACTTTCATCATCTCATTATTATATGGGGCTGTCAACATTTGTTTAAATGAATGGTAGTTTCCAGATTCATGTTGTTGAAGACTCTCTCTGCAGGAAGAGACCCTGAAGAGAAGTCCAATGGAGTCTTCTCTGAGCTTCGCACTGTGGATAGTACGAGGTCGTGTGTGTGCACAGCCTTAGCACTTTTCACTGGGTCTGGTGAGCGCCCGGGGCGTTTTTGGAAGAAGAATTAGAGTGGGAACTCTTGATAGTTAGATCTTTTTTTTTTTTTGCCAGTCTTGGGCTTGAGCTCAGGGCCTGAGCACTGTCCTTGGACTTTCTCAAGGCTAGAGCTCTACCACTTGAGCCTCAGCACCACTTCCAGCTTTTTCTATATATGTGGTACCAAGGAATCGAACCCGGGTCTTCGTGCATGCTAGGCAAACACTTTAACCACTAGGCCAAGTTCCTGGCCGATAGTTAGATCTTTTTGTTCAGCCCATGTTATTTATTCTGGAGTGTGGGAGACATTCTGGAGGAGATGGAACACCGTATCAGCGTACTTGAGGTCTGGTGACTCCTGATAGCCTTTTGTGCAGCCCACCTGGGCAGTTGTTGCCACCATCACCATGCTGTCCACTTGGCCACCCCCACCCACTTGCCAGGAGTCCTGCTGTGGCTTTGTCTTCTACAAGATCCCCTTGGAGTCAGCTCTTGTGGACATCTAGGGACATGAGTTCCACCGTAAGTGCATTCTCTCCCTCTCCCTGTGGTGGAGCGGGCAGAGGCTGAGGACAAAGTCCCTGCCCCACAGACTCATCATCTGAGAAGTGGCCACACAACAGCAATGGAAGCAGAGTTCACGGATCATGGCTCCTCCATCAGGGGCTCCAGCCTGACCCTACCAGGACAGTGGGTTGGGTCAGCGAAGGCCATAGGGTTGTGTGCACACAACCATGAAGCTGAGAAACCTTCTCATCTCATGGAGACGAGAGATTTGACTCCAGCTGACCTCCTGAGATGGTTGCCTTGGGGAATCCTCGGCCATATTTTACCTTTGATGGAGATGCTGACAGATTCCTGTGCTCCTTTGACTCATCTCTGGGGTGCCAGGCTTGTACCGGAAGGGCTGTGGAGGCAAACACCTTTCCTGATGGCTGGAGTGGTGCTCTGCAGACCCTTGGGGGCTAGTATGAAGTGGCGCCCTTTGGGTGACTGCTGAATTGCTGTGTCCGCCTGCCTGTGCATGTTGCTGAAGGAGCTGCCACACTCTCCTTTCTCTGATTATTGAGCCAGTAATTCCAAAGGCTCCGGGCCAGCATTAGAAAATACCCACTTGGTACTTAAGATGTGGAGAGTCTATTCTGAGTGCTCTGCTTCTTCTAGTGCTGGGATGCTGTCCCTGCCGTCTTGTGTGGTCATCAGCTCAACTAAGTCCAGCCAAAGCTGCACAGCTTCAGAGTGTGCAGGCACTCCACACAGAGATGCCTGGGGGCAGGTCAGGGGCTGCTTGCTGTCATTCCCACACCCAATCTTCCCTGCTCTAAGTACTCACGGTGCTTATAATGTGCCCAGCACTGTGCCTAGGAAAGGGAAATGTACTGATAGTACACAGTAAAAATTACTAAAATCAGACAGTGCTGTCTTCTCCCGGGAGGGGAAATCAGTACACTAGCAGACCATGGGCCACAGGTTAAGAAACCAAGAACTTTGGGAGGAGAGACTCTGCAGCAACCAACAGCTGCAGAGTAGTCCCTCACCCAGCTCTCCCCCATAACTTAAAAAAAAATTGTCAGTTGTAGGTACTTGAACTCTGGACCTGGGCATTGTCCCTGAGCTCTTCAACTCAAGGTTACTGCCCTACCCCTGGGTGTTGTCCCTGAGTGCTTCAGTTCAAGGCTACCACCCTACCCCTAGAGCCACAGCGCCACTTCCGGTTTTCTGGTAGTTAATTGGAGATAAGAGTCTCAGGGATTTTAGTGCCTGGGCTGGCTTTGAACTGCAATCCTCAGATCTCAGCTTCCTGAGTAGCTAGGATTATAGGCATGAGCCATCATGTCTGGCTCTGCCATAACTCTTTACTTTGTGTGTACAAGTCTTTTATTCTTGGCTCTCAGTAAGCCATACTGTCTTTACAAATTATTTCACATCCTGATCCTAGTATTAGACATTGCCCATCTGCCCATCCTTGCATCCATCCATCTGTGCATTCATGCACACATCCATCCATCCAGAGATGGATGATATGTCTATCCATTCATTCATGCGTGCATGCATGGGTCTGTCCATCCATGGATCCGCCCATCCATCCATCCATTCATGAATATATGTATCCATTCATCCATCTATCCATTTATGCATGCATGCATGCATCCATTCACCCATCCATCTTCTCATCCCTCTGTCTACCTGTCATTGACGGTAGATACTTCATAGGACATATGGATAAATATGATAAGCACAGAACTTTGGCATGGCAAGAAGTCTGTACAGCACTGAGTGCTGACATATTCTGTATTTAGATTTAAAGGTAGAATATGTACAAAAATGTAACAGCTTTAGAAAGAAAGTCTTTGCAGAGTTATTTTTTCCCCATATGATGGTAGAGCTGGAAGGGGGACAACCTCACAGTACCCTTGTCACGCAGAAACCTGATGATGGATAGGATGGGAGGAAATGAAACGAACTCTATGATGTGGAAACAAGAGCTTCATCTTGTGTGATTGTTGTTCTTCATGTACTATGTTATTTTTCTTCTCTTTTTTTGCCCTTATGGTTAATCTCATGTTGTTACTGACTTTGTTACCTGGTATGTTGTATATATGTTTATTTGAAATAGGGAAGGGAAGGGGGAAAACAAGATGATTGGGAGGGGATGGGGGGAAGGAAATGGGGACAAAAACATGAGAAGGGGTATCAATGTTTGAGAAGTAATGGACCTACTACCTGACGAGTGTAACTGTAACCCTGTTACAGTTAATGTAATATTATCATAATGATGTACATTATACAGATAATGTAACATTATCCCGACAATTAAAACAAACAAACAAACAAAAACAAAAAAAAGAAACCCGATGATGGTCTCAGGTAGAGGATTTTCATCTTAGATATTTCAGACACAACTTGTTGTGCACAGGTAGAAGACCTGCTTTATCTAAGTTGATGTTTAGCATGGATAGCCTTGAAACTGTGGTTTTCCATCGAAACCCAGTCATTTCTGATGTAGAAAGAAATACTTAGACCTACAATTCTTTTTCATTTACATTTTAGGTCCAAAGAAACAAACAGAACAGGGAATCTTTTAAAAGTTCTCCATCTCCTTGAACTTCCTTTCCTTTCCCCCTTTTCCTTCTTTCTCTTCTGCCCTCCTGTTTCCCCCTGTTTATTCTTCCGTCCAGTCTCTTTTCTCTCCCTCTTCCCATTCTTATCTCCTCTGTTATCCTTGTTTCTTCCTCCTATCCTTTCCTTCTCTCTTCTCCCAATCTCTACTCTCCCCAGATCTTTCTTCCTCCCCTTGAGAACAGCAAGACCAGGGATGATGGGCTGTGAGTATGCACATTACTCAGAAGTGGTATATTGTTTAAGAAAAGAAGAACTTACATGGTTTGTCCACTACAACCCTGATAATATTCATGTTAGATCAGAGGTTGAAGCAAATGTAGAATTCATCAGCTTCTAGTTTTGCTTTTTCTTGTGGGTGTGGTTGGCTGTGATTTGTGGGGCAAGGATTAATGCTAGAATAGCTTTAGAGTAATTATAAAGACTTTTGTTATGGCAGACCATTAAGGACCGCATCAACCCTCACAGTGGAATTATGGCCTCTAGTACCATTCCTGACCTTAGGCTTGTTACATGGGTCGATTGCTTATTGTAGGGAAAGTCATGCAAAATTGCCAAGAGAATTTTCATGTGAACTTTGGCAGCCATTTCTCGATAAGAATCTCATAAAGCAAGATCTCGAGGCACACAGAGTAAGCCTCTGCCTCTGTGACTCCTGAACCTGCAGATTCCACCCAGAGAGGACGGAAAATATTGGGGTAAAACACATCTATCCCACTATATCTGCACTGACCACATACAGACATCGTTCTTTTCATTATTCCCTAAGCAGCTCACATGCAATGCATTCATTAATACCAGTCACCTAGAGATGATCTAACATACATGTACAAGTTATATGTAAACACTGTACCATTAAGAATGCAGAGAATCTTAGTGTCTGCACAGGAAGCTCATTCCTCTTAGATCCCAAGGAGTGACTGGGTCTGTCTACCCACCTACCTATCTCTTGAATTTGAATCCTTGACTTAACAAGGAGACTATTCCACATCTGATATTATGTGACCAGGTCAGTCAGAACCTAGGTATATTACAAATATTGTATAAACATTTTTCTGTGAGTCTAAGGCAGATATAAAAACAAATGAATTTTGTGTTGACAGATGCCTTCTGCCTTTTCAAGATATCTCATTGTAGAAATTCAAATAGTCCCAAATCTGAAAAACAAAAACAAAAACTGAAATGCTCTGGGCTCAAACAATTAGATAAGGGATATTCAAACTTTACCTGAGATATTCTTAATGATGTGAAGTGAGTTTTATAGTTCCATTAATAACACAAAAGTCACTATTTTGGAAGACCCCACTGTTGCACTTACAGGAATACAAGATAGGAATTGGGCATTTCTGAAGACGCCCTTGGTGGTCAGACACGTGATCCATCAGCTCAGTGCTACCTTTACTCTGTAACTAGTGACTGGGATTCTTGGGGACTGGCCTGCTGGCTGCTTAAGCCATTCAGGTTCTAAATGTAGCTTGTAATATCCAATATCTCAGGCCTATAGGATCTCCCAAGCCCTCAGAAATCATATTTGGATGTGTGAGAGAGCATGTGGTTGTGCTATCATATAATCAGATGACCTCTAAGTACAAGATAATACACATGATGACTGTAAATAATTAATCAAGCCAACAAGGCTTAGAAAGTCCCAGGAACAGCTGACCAAGCCAGCCTTCTCACAGAAGACAGGGCCGGTGAGTGTCCTTGAGCCATAGGAGAAACCAGCACAGCCTTCTAGGCTGCTTCAGAGAGACTACGTGTGGAAATGATTTAGTCTTTAAGTAGTTGTACAAAAGAGGTGACATTTAACAAAGCAGTTTATGAAGACAATGCATTTTAATCGGTGTCAGCCCCTTCAACATTCTCAGCCTCCCTTCAACCCACCCCTTCCCTTACTTTTCTTAATTGTAAACATGAATTCTTGGCTGCATTCTCCCCTGCTTACTCTCTTATTCATCTGTCCTTCTCCCCTTAGCCCTATCTCCTTCTTGTAAGTACCCATGTTTTGGTACTGATATTATTGAGCTAGTCTTTCTAAAAAAATTATACTATTTCAGCTCTCCATAGAGCTTATTATACTTCCGTGTATTCAGATATAAAGGTATTTATGCTTCTAATAAGGAGAGCCTTCTGAAGGTGTTTTGATATGCAAGCCTGTATGGGAAACTGTTTTACAACCATAAGTGTCATTGCATTGATACCTTTTGTGACCACTCTGGATAACCCATCATTAATAAAATTAAAAATGGACACAGTTCATGACTGTGCTGTTTCCAGGCATTCAGGAACAGGTGGTGCCCCTCCCCCCGGAGGTGGGAAACACACAAGGTGAGACCCTTGAGCACCCTGACTCGTTTCTGGCTAGTTGAGCCATCCATTCGGAGGCTGCTGAAGCAGCTCAAATGTGAAGAACAGGGCATCTGAGAAGAAGGGGGCTGTGTGGGAAACAGAAGTTTGTGAGAGTATTTGTCATGTGAATCTGAGGGCTAGGTTGTAATAATCCCACTCCAAAAGGAAGATGGCAGCACTTCCCACAAATGGGGAATTTTGAATGCTGTGCTACAATAAACACAAGAGAGCTAGCAGGGCGGTGATGTTTCTGCCCACACCTGGCAAAGCCTCGTACGCTTTGGCTTGCGTTGCCTTGGGCACTTTGCTTGCTGCCGTTGTCGGGGACCGTGGGAGCTGAGTTGTGCTGTTCTGGTGCTGTGTTACATTGACACTTGAGGCCCTGCCAAGATGGCTTCTCTGAGGGTGTTGAAAAGACACAAGGTACATGATATTTGCACTGATTTAAGCATGCTACTTGAATGGAGGATCACAGATACATTTCACAGCAAACACTGACTGTAAGAAGTAAACAAGGGATTGTAATAGGCCATCCACAGCCATCAAATCTGGAAGAGTCTTTAAACAGTGCGTCTAGTTGAGGTCTGAAGGAAGCAAGTGAAGAGAACTCAACTAAGTCACCTTTGCAGGACTGAAGAACCCAGTGCTTTTGGCTGGGCTCATACTGTTTGCTGAACACTCAGGCGGCTGAGATTAGAACTTGGGACAGCACAGTGCGCTATCATTGACAAAGGGATTACAGATTCAGGGTTCCACATTATGATGTGTCCAGATCTTCCACAATGCTGGAATGCTGGAGAAAAGGCATCACAAGAATCCATAAAAGCAGCTTTCAGCAGTGCAGAGTTTCTAAAGCCCATGTGCGTAATCTTCCTAAGAAGGCTGAAGGGGAGAAATTACTGGTCATCAGTAATTCGCAGGCAAGCGAATCATTTGCAGGTTCCACAGCACAGTTTTTTTTTTCCTTTTTTCTTATGCTAGGAAGTCTCTGCAAAAGTTTTTGGAAAACTAGGAGGTTTTTGACAATTTGTCATCTGACTTCATAAAAATGCTTTGGGAATGTATCAGTTCCCTCTTGCTGCTATAACAAAAGACCACAAACTTAGAGGCTTTGAAATAGTGCACATTTATAACAATATTATTCTGGAAATGTTAAGTCCCAAATTAATCTCAGTGAGCAAAAATCAAAATATCAGTTGGACTGAGGTACTTAGAGAGCGTTGGGAGTCTCTAAGTACTCAACAGTACTTCTCTTTGCTTTTCCTTTGCTTCTAGAGTTTGTCTGTATTCTTGGGTCATAGCTCTGTCTCAGTCTCATTATCTCGGATTCTGTTATCTCATTGTCACCCTCGTTAAAGACTCTTGAAAGCACTAGATTGGACCATTTTTTATCTTATTTATTTTTGGTCATGGAACTTAAACTCTGGGTCTGGGTGCTGTTCCTGAGCCATAGTGACACTCTTGGTTTTCTGGTGGTTAATTGGGTATAAAATCTTTCAGACTTTCCTGCCTCAGCTGACTTTGAACTAGGATCCTCAAATCACAGTCTTGAGCCACTAGCATTCAGCCGGGTTGGCCCAATTGAACAAACCAGGCACTGGGTCTCCATCTCAGGATCCTTTATATTATCATTACTTTTCAAAGTTCTGTTTGCCATGAGAAGTAATAACGACAGATTCCAGGGATGAGAAAATGGACAATAAGCCATTTTTCCCCCTTTGGAAGGGGAAGATAGCAGAAAGATCAAATACATAGCTATGCCCTAAATGATGAATGAACTATAGCACTGCACTAAATCAGTCAAGAAAACAGCAAAAAGTAGTTAGGTCTTGCTAGAGAATATGATTTTTTTTTTTTTTTTTGGTCTATGATGGAGCTTGAACTTTGGGCCTGAGTGCTATCCCTGAGCTCTTCAGGGCTAGTGCTCTTCACTTGAGCCACAGAGTCACTTCCAGTTTTCTGGTAGTTAATTGGAGATAAGGGTCCCATGGATTTTTGTACCCAGGCTGGCTTTGAACTGTGATCCTCAGATCTCAGCATCCTGAGTAGCGAGGATCACAGGCATGAGCCACCATGCCTGCTAATAATTTTCTTTTAATACTCTATTGTGACTGAATCTAATTTTGGACCCCAAAATGGGACACATGTTTTTCTTATATAGAAGTTGTGCATTCACACTTTTTATGTAGCTATATATGTATATATAGTGCATGAAGTTCAATTTTTATGTATCTAGTTATAAATTCATAGTGAAATATTGCCTGGAAGAACCCTATGGTGGTTTCTTTAAAGATAGGTCCTGCTTTCCAGCCTGACAGTCTGTTTTCAGTTTTCTTCCAAGTTTTCTGATCTTTGCATCCGCTCCTTTCACTGTTCCTCCCTCCCCTGTCCTTTAGCTGTGTTCTACACGTGTCTCATGGAGTTTCTCTTCCAGACACTGATGTCTCATTGGATTTTACCTGTTCAGTGCTCACTTTTGTAGGCTGCTGTCCCTGAATCAGTCCAGTTTCTCAGATGCAAACTCCTTTTTGTCCCCACAACTCAGACTGATCAGATTCCAGATGGCAGCCATTGTGTTTCTTCTTTTCCCCTTTAATCGCTCTCTGTCTCTGCTCACAACAGGAGGTTTCTCCTCCTCTCCACAGTACTGGAGACTAGAGAGGAGCTCAGGAGGGGTGGGGTTCACGCCTGACTCTGCTATCGTGTCAGGGGCCACAACAGCGTGCCTGATGGGGGCGAGGAGCATGCAGTGTATACATGTTTATTGCAGAAAGGACCACCAGCTACGTCTGTTCATGGTGTACTTTTGCTTTGGCACATGAATTCGAAAACAAATGTATTCAAATAGAAAATGAGAACTGATGTTCATGGAAAAAAAATTATGCCAGTATTAGGGATTGAACTCAGGGCCTCAAGCTCTCCCTTGGCATTTTCTCTCAAGGGTGGTACTCTGCCATATGAGCCATGCTACCACTTATGGCTTTTTGCTGATTAATTGGAAATGAGTATTTCAGATTTTATTGCCTGGGCCGACCTTGAACTTGCCAAATGCCATTCATTTTAGTTTGCACTAATAATACCACAGTGACTAGATCTGTCCAGAAGATTCAGTTGTTTGGGTCTGTGATACCTAGGGTTGACATTAATACACTAAAAACCAGCACTCTGCAAACACCTCTTGGACTGAATTCATCTGAAGATAACATTGCCTTATTCCTAATAAGAAACCTCTAGTATTTTATTGTTTCATTGTGTGAAGTTAAGTCTTACAGACTCAGGGTAATGCCAGCCAAAGCAATAACAGCCCATACTGATGTTAAATTCTGAGACATTACATCAGATCTGGCGTCCTGTCCTGGATCTCACCTCAACTCATGCGCATGTCTGATCGCCTGTCAGAAGGGAGTGGACTCAAACCTTACAGAATCAGTCCTTGTTGGGGAGTCTTTCAGTGACCTCTACTTAATGTTTATAAAACCGTATTTTCAGCTGGGCACAGTGGCTCACGCCTATAATCCTAGGCTGAGATCTGAGAGATTGAGGTTCAAAGCCAGCCCAGGCACTAATGTCCATGAGACTCCTAGTTCCAATCAACCATTAGAAAACTGGAAGTGGCACTGTGGCTCCACGGGTGGGGCAGTAGCCTTGAGCTGAAGAGCTCAGGGACAACACCCAGGCCCAGAGTTCAAGCCCCCATGACTAACAAAAAAAAAAAAATCAAAAACAAAAACAAAACCCAAACAACAAAGAAAAAAAAAACTATATGCTTATTTCCCAGTAGCTTTTAAAACCAGGATAATCATAGCTCAATCAAGACAAATTATTTCTTTTACATTTATTTTTTGCCATTCCTGGGTCTTGAACTCGGGGCTTGTGTACTGTCCTTGGGTTTTCTCAAGGCTAGTACTCTACCACTTGAATCCCAGCACCATTTCTGGCTATGTTTTCTGTATGTGGTATCTAGGAATTGAACCCAGGGTTTCCTCTATGCTTGGCAAGCACTCTACCACTAGGCCACACTCTTAGCCCTCAGCTAAATAGTTCAATCCAGCCTTATGCAAAATGCTATGGCTTCTTTCCCTGTAGAGGGACTTTTCAGTTAAAAAAAAAAAGTATCCAAATTGTGACATCACCACTGTCTTTTCCATTGGTTACAGTGGTTTCAGTGATAATTCAAGGACGTGTTGAGATGCTCCTGGTTGCCAAGTATTAAATTTACCATGCAGGGTGGCAGCCCAGTCCAATTGTCTATTTAGAAATTCAATGCTCGATAAATGTTTGTCTTCCTTCCCTTCATGCTATGTTTAAAGAAGATAAATGTTTGTGAAACGGGGAACAAAAGAAATGAAACAGGGCAGGGTGTTTGAGCATTTTGCCTTCATCGCATTTAATGAAGACTTTTGTTCGCCATGGAATGACCAGACTCGACCCGGCTGGATTTGTGACGGGGCAGGCAGACACTTTGGACCTTTCCCTTGGACCCTTCTGCCCTGTCTGTTGGAACTTGTTTCTCCTTGTCTTTCAGATGAAGTATGAATACTTAGTGTGGTTTTAAAAAAAAGTACACACGACAAACATGATCATCTTAGTCATTTCGAGGAGCCCATCCTGTCGTGTTAGGTGTGCTGGCATTGTGCTACTCCTCTCCACGACTTCTTGGACATTTGAAGCTCTGGGCCCATTAAACCAACTGCCTAGTTCCCCTTCCAGCCCCTGGCAGTTCCTTCTGCGTGGACTACTCCAGACACTGCAGGGAGAGAGTGAAACACCATGACTCTTACAGGGTTAGAAGCTCTCCCTCCCGTATGTTGCAAACTCCAGGTGGGGTGCTCCCGCTTTCTCCTCTCCCAGTCCCACCCAGCTTGCTGCAGGAGCTATTTTTAATTCTCTGTCAGAGGGAGTGGCGCCAGGGAGCGGGAGGCTCTGTCCAGGTGATCGGCTGAAATTTGCCCTTCTGCCCTCGCCAGGGTGGCTGTACAACCTTGACTTCCAAAGGCCGAGGGCGCTGGCAGCTGACACTGTGGCTGGGGAGGCTGGTCCCTTTGGCTCTCGGGACTGACGATACTTGATGCAGTGGCATTGTTGGTGCCCAGCTCGCTGGTCCATGACTGTGGCTGTTACTTCCCAAAGTCACTAAGGCTGCTGGGCTGGGATCAGTGGACACATGGAACATGGCGGATTCATTGTGTGGAAAATAGAGACTGAGAGGTTTGCCGTGGAATGCCGTGAGGCGAGTTTGAATCTCCCCCCACCACAGCAGCTGGTCAGTTATTACCTGCTGTATGAATCCATTAGTTATTACTTGACACTTCAAAGATTGCAATAAACCCTTTCAAGGGCAATTAACTCCAATTCCAGGGAACAGAGGCCAAACTCCTGAGCTCTGCCCTTGAAGCCTTTTTCATGTCTGTCTGGCACGGCAACAACCCCAGAGCAGGCCCTAGTTTTCCTTCTCCTACTGCTGCATGTGGGAAAGGCCCGCACAGCCAGCACCTGCTACAAGATGGCACACAGCACAAGGCTCTGCTGTGCAGGGGGCTTGTGCTTCCTCTGGGAAAGGAGTCCCATTTAAACACTCTGCAACATGCCTGTGTCACAGACATGCTGCAAAACAAAGCAGGACTCAACCCACCAAGTGTACACGAGTCTTTAAAGCACCAAATAACTTAGTTTCAGTCTAACAAGGTGATGAACAAAAATGAGGCTTTTATTAACAGACATGCTCCCTTTTAAAAGTAAAATCTTAGGCAGTGCCAGTAACACTGTCTGAAAGAAGGGATTTTTATTATTAACTTATAAAGCAAGTGTCAGGAAAAGTCAGTCATGGGAAAGACTTGAGAACTAAGTTGACACATAAATTGTATGAGCTATGTGGAAAAAGTAAACGAAATTGTCACCTGAGCAGCACCGTTTATAAACTCAAAGTGGGACTTAGTGAAATGAGGTGAGCTGAAGGACCATGTTATCTGCAAACCAAGGGGTTAGAAAAACACAGCAAACAATTAAATGAATTTAGCTCAACATAATAGCTCTGTTAACATCTAAACCACACTAAGGTCAGTACTCTCTGGCTAATCCTTCCCAGTTTACTCATTCAGTAAATATTTGTTGATCCTCGCTATGCAGATACTGGGAATTGGAACATAAAACCCGTCTTGGATGTCAAGAAGTACATAGAAAGTGGTAGAAACTAGCAGATACACGTAACATGTGACAAACCCTGAAACCAGTGACACGGATGGACTGTAGGAAGTACTCTCTGTCTCTGAGGCTAGGAAGGTCATACTCATGTTGCCACAGAGCCATAAGAAGAGGCGAGGGCCCAGGGGTCCATGAGAAGATACCTGGGGCCAGGGCCATCGGGGAAGGCTTGGGGGTCTTGCTGCAGACAGACTGTGGTGAGTCTAGGCTCATCAGACGCCAGCTGTGTGTAGCTCCACATAGTGCTGTGTCCACTGACTGGGAGAACAGCCACAGACTACTCGACTCTGGGGACTACACATGTCACTTTCAGTTACACTCAGGCCCCAGAGTGAAGAGCAACCTGTTGAGGAATGGTGGGACATATTGGAGGAATTTAGGAGTCATAATTCCACAAGTGGTCTTACTCTTGGATTCTTGTAAGCCAGGGAGTCTTCCTCAGCTGTGAAGAGCCAGAGGACTGGCCATTCTTGTCCTGGGGGCTTCTAGAAGATGGGACCGACCCGTCAGCTCATCATGTTGGATAACTTGAGTGGTGAGGCAGAACACCTTTCCCCTCCCCCCAAATATAGGGACAAGAAAGATGGTTGTTCATGACACTACATAAATACCTTGGGCAGATCTGACTCTAGAATGTTCAGTGAAAACATGGAGCCCATAGTTATAACTAAGGATTTCAGGACAGTGACAGTGGAGCATTCAATCACGTTTGGAGCTCTTATGGTCCTGCATGGCTGACCCAGCCACATAGAGAAGATATTGACTCTCACCCACATTGACATAAAAATATTGCAAGCTTTAATTGGTTATTTGAAATAGGAGAGGGAAGGGGAGAAATCAAGCTGAGGGGGGAGGGGGGAGGGAAATGGGAAACAGGACATGAGAAAGGGTATCAATATTTGTGAAGTAATTACCTTCTATCTGATGAATATAATGTAATCCTTCCATTAATTACAATAAAAATATCTGAAAAAATATTGCTAGCTATATGAAAAGGATAAACTACACGTAGGCATGAGCATTGTCCTTGGGCTTTCTCAAAGTCAGAGCTCTACCACTTGAGCCACAGTACCACTTCTGGCTTTTTTCTAGGTATGTGGGACTGAGGAATCGAACCTGGGTCTTCGTGCATGCTAGGCAAGCATTCTACCACTAGGCCAAACTCCGGGTCCCTGGACAACTATTTTTTTATAAACAAGATATGAATTACAAAATGATGTAAGTCCAGATAGATGTACCAGTCAAGGATTTTTAAAAAACACACAAAATATTCAGAGTGGAGCTTGATGCACACAGCTTATGGCCCCTGGTATGTTCTGCAATCCCTCTTCCGAGCTATGAGATAGAACACGGAGTGAGACACCTTTCGGATGGAAGGGAAACTTGTCTGCAGCAAATTTCTCTCCAGAGTGGCATTTCAGAGATGAAGCTGGCTTTGGTGTAACAGGACCGCCGAGATCAAACCTCTGCTTCATGGATATTGAGGCAGCCCAGGGCTTAGGGCAGTGAGGTCAATCCTGGTAGAATACCATGTCGTTGTGGATCAAGTCTAGAAGCCTGTGAACTGTAAGGCTTGACCCCTCCAGCCCTGACCTCTCGAGAGGGCTGGGTACTTCCCCTATCTCGTGGTAGTTCATGGGCACGTGAAATGATGGAGCCCAGGTTCTTCTCTTGGGGTCTACACCCAGTTCTGTTCCACCAGTCATCACGATGTGTAGCTGAGAATCAGAACTATACTTGTCTCCGTGTATTTTTTTCCAGTGAGTACTATGCAGGTCTGGTGCGTGCTGCCCAGATTCTGGAGCCCTGGGAAGGGTGCAGAGTGAAGTATTTAAGGCTAGCAAGTGCTGAGTGGACAGAAGGGTTGTGAGGGGTGGAGAGGTGGAGAGTATGTCAGATGTTCTTGGCAGTTCCAGAATTTTTTCACATTTCTCTCTTGAGAGATTTTTTCTTTTTCACTCACTGAATATTTTGTTTCACTTCCTTCAGACTTTTCAAAGCCATTTAAACATCACTGTTGATAGTTCCAGTGTCTGGTACATGTTGGTAGCAGATACAGTTGATTTTTATTCTTGAGACTGTTTTTCTTTTGGTTCTTTATATGACAAGTATGTTTATTTTGTATTGACATATGTTGCATGTTTATAGGATATAATGTGATAATTTGATAAATGTGCCCAAAGTGTGATGATAAATTAGGGAAGTTAGCATTTTCATCCCCTTGAGATATTATCATTTCTTTGTCTTGGGTACCTCTGAATTCCTTATTTCAGATAGTTAAGAATAAACAATAGTAAATTATTATTAATCATAGTTACCCCTTTTGTGCTATCTATTAACATTTATTCATCCTATCTAGTTGTGTTTTGGGTTCCAATAACAGCCTTCTCCCCCACCATCCCCAGCCCCTATTCTTCCTGCCCTTCACTGACGACATGAGGTAGAAACTTCATCTTCTATATTATGAGATAGGACACATATCTGTCTTTCTGTGCCTGGCTTATTTCACTTAACATGATGTCCTCAAATGCCATCCAAATTGCTGAACATGAAGATTTCATTCATTTTTTTATTTTTTGGCAGTCCTGGGCTTGGACTCAGGGCCTGAGCGCTGTCCTTGGGCTCTTTTTTCTCAAGGTTAGAGCTCTACCACTTGAGCTTCAGCACCACTTCCGGCTTTTTTTTTAATGTATGTGGTACCGAGGAATTGAACCCGGGTCTTGGTGCATGCTAGGCAAGCCCGCTACTACTAGGCCAAACTCCCGGTCCCAATTTCATTCATTGGTAAAATAGAAATTAATAAATAATATTTCATCATGCTGACATACCAACTTTTCACACTCATCCATAAGTGGACACTAGGTTAACTTGGCGTCTTGGCTACTGTAATAGTCCTATAGTAAACAGAAGGGAGAAGCTGTTTCTTCAACCCAGTACGAGGGTTGCTGGGTCCCATAGCTGTACTGTTTTTATTTTTATTTTTTTTGAGGAACTGCCATACTGTTTTTCTATAATGGCCGTACTAATTTACATTTCCATCAACAGCATGTGAAGGGTTTTCCCTTTTGTCTCCATCCTTGTCAGCACTTGTTAGCTTTTATAGTTTTCTAATGTCATATTTCTGGAATGAAGTGATGTCTTGTAGTGGTTTTCATTAGTACTTTCCTGACCAGTGATATCACACATCCTCATGTTACTTGTTGGCCAGCTGAATGCCTGCTTTTGAAAAAATGTCTATTGCATTTTCTAAAATTTATTATTTATCTACTATTGAATGTTCTAAATTATATTGTCTATTTCCTGTCTAATTGGAATATATATGTATGCATCTGCACGCATACATATAAACTGGCAGAAAAATCCTTTTTACATTAGATATTAAACCCATTATATGTACATTTTCCAAATATTTTCTTCTACTTTTGTTGATTCTGATTCAAATGGACTGTCACTGGTATGACTTTGATAGCTTTAAAATTATGGAGGCTTGTATTACAACCTAACATGATCCTGGAGAATGTTCCAGATGCGTGTTCTGTTGTCAAGGCGCATGCTCTACAGAGGTCTATGGCTTAGTGGTTTACAATGTGGTTCACATCTTGTGGTTCTGTTGCTGATCTTTACCTTAGTTGTACTGTTTATTGTGGGTTTTGAAGTTTTCAGCTAGTTTTTTAAAAAGATGATTGTTTTTGCTTCGTGTATTTTTGGCTTTGTTGGTAGATGCACAAATATTTGTAATTGATATGCCTTTTTCTCATATTATTTTGGTCTTCAGGTCTCCACTGTGGCTGTAAAATGTCTCCCACAGGCTCCAGTGTAGCCCTGCAGGTGGTGCTATTTTAGAGGTGATGGAAACTTTCAAAAGTGTGGCTTAGTTGGAGGAAGTAGGTACTGGGGACATGCCAAGGGGTCAAGGTAAAATGAAGCTTATTGTTCCAGCTGAGAGGTAGCTATTTCTCATTGGCAAATGGCTCCTCTTGTTGCAAGACTTGCCTTAGTTCCTTAGGTTTTGAACACACTGATTTTATTTTGCCTTCCTATTACTTCCTCCTCACTCCCCAAGAGGCCCAGATTCCACTATTCCCGAGAGATTTCCTCCACCCAGCTATTTCTGTCCTGTTCTTTAATGGTCTATTTAGAACCTGCTAAAGTGTATTCCATTCTAGTCCAGAAGATTATACTCTTTGAGATCCCATCTCTCCTGCTCTTTCCCCCTGCTTTTTCTCTTATTTCTATTAGTTCCCTAGGTCTCCTCATGCAGTACGTTCCCCTTGCTAATATGCTATGTGGTTAATAGTAAGCAGCCACATTGGTTAGCAATAAAGTTAAACAGACCATGAGGGTCCAGGGTAACAAGGACATGTGACACTGTGACACCTTGGAAGTCATCTTGGACATGTTCCAGATAGAGGAAGTGGGGGGGGGGCTGTCTACATTGTGGGAAACATCCCACAATGTGCTTCACAATTATGGTAGTGTATGGTAGTCCGGGAAACATGTTGTAAGAAGAAATTGACCAAATAGGAGCTTCAAGGGAAAAGTTATCAGGATAGAGAATGGGTAGTTGTGAAACCATGCCACATGGGGTAATATTGGGAAAGATAGTCCACTGAGAGAAAAATCAAACTTGGAAGTGGTAAAAGAAAAAAAACTGACCAGAGTATATGATTGTGCTGATACTGTAATTAAATCATTGTTTCCCTCTACCTTAGTCATGTCTCCTAACAGCAGACATTATAAATGAGTAGCTTTTGATTCGGTGTAGAAGAAATTCCTAATAATGACAAATGCTGACAAAATAATTTGAGTTTATATGTGTTTACTGTAGCTCAGGGTTGAAAAAACAAAACTCAATGGAACCCACTCATTAGCACAGCTCATAAAATGAAGTGAATGACAGCCAAAGTCCACTGATGGGCAGATGCTCTATCGCCAGTGCTCTATGACCCGTTCTGCACTAAGCTACAGCAGAAGACAGGGTCTTGCTTTATGCCTGCCAAGCAATTTATTGGACTTTATCCTCCTATTTGTTTCCCTGCATTGTGGGGAAGACAGGCAGGTACTACTAGCCATTGGTTGAGATGGAGTCTCTGAACTTTTTTTATGCTCAGGCCAACCCTGAACTGCAATGCAGATCTTCACCTCCTATGTAGCTAGGGTTACAGGCTTGAGCCACTGGTGTTGGACTCACAATAAACATTTTGACTGTGGCATTCAGAGGTGGCACCATGTCTTTGAAGTAACAAAATATTTGGTAGAAGTCTGAGGACAATATATTTTTAAGCTCTTTCCTTACTGAATTCTCTTCTGGTCATTAAATAATATATAAAGTTGGTGAAGAATTAACTTTACCATAGGGTTTTACTGACACCCAGTGGTAAATATGAACATTAATATAATGCAATATAGTGTTATAATTAACACAAAATAAATGCTTATTTTATAAAATCACTGGTAACATTTGTTTTGAACTGTATTTTCAAAAAGGAGTTGGTTAAGTGTTGTCTTACCTTTACAATATTTTTACCCTGAAGTTTCAACATTTTCAATTTAGTTGTGTTATTAGTAGACAAACCTAAATTGCCTTTAACTTTCAATGCATATATTTCAGTAATGTTATTTTCTTGGTGTAAGAAAACTAGAAAAACATTATTTATGCTATGAACTTATTAAAGTTTAGTGACGTCAGTATCATTGAAACATTCTCCAATTATAAGGGAGAAAAATCCAGTACACACACTACTTTTACACAATGGTGACACCCTGTCTTATTTGAGTTTCTGTGAACAAAAACTGGCACAGGCTCCTGTATGGTTAAGGAATGACAGGTGCTGGTTGGACAATGAGGACATTTGGCCAATGTTTGGGCTTCTGAATGCTTCTATTGTGAGTTAAAATACATGTGAGTTAAAATACATGTGAGTTAAAATACACGCACACATGTGAGTTAATACACGCACACATGTGAGTTAATACACGCACACATGTGAGTTAAAATACATGTGAGTTAAAATACACGCACACACACACACACGCACACATGCACACACGCACACATGATGGGAAAACTTTAGCTCATATGGCTATATGTTTTAATCACTTAAGGAAATGAACCTTTCTCCGGATAGAAGAAATGAACACCATTTTCATACATGCAAAGTGTCACTTCCCTCAGTATAATCCCATAGCCACTTTGAAAGGAATTAAACTCTAAATAAATTCCTTATACAGATTCTTCGTCCTTCTGTATGATTTCAAAATTAAACAAAAGACTGACAAACCCACTCCTTATCCTAACTAAAGGAAGAAAGGCACTGAGAAGGGGACAACCTCTTTGCAGGAGTGGAGTACAGCCCACTCTGTCTGGCTGGCTTCTGGTTTCTACGTGGAAACCAGGTTCTCCATGCTGGGTGTGGCTTATAAAGACTTCCCAGATCATTGCATTATTCTGCATAGGGCTCAGAGGCAATGGAGTTCACATGACAGAAAGTGCCATTCCATCTCATTTTGTGTGTGTGTGTGTGTGTGTGTGTGTGTGCGCGCATGCATGTGTATATATGGGGGAGGGGCTGGTCCTGGAGGGCTTTTGTTTCCTCATGGCCTTTTGCTGGTTGATTGGAGATAAGATTTCCTCAGATTTGTCTGCCTGGGCTGGCTTCAAACCTTGATTCTCATACCTCAGCCTCCTGAGTAGCCAAGATTACAGGTGTGAGACATCAGCACTGGGCTATTCTACCTCTTAGAATGACTCTAGTGACTTGAGACTTCATGTGAAGGATTAGTCTCTGTATTTATCATGTTATTAATTTTATGATTTAGCTTTTGCCAGCTTGGTGTTAGTTAACACAGTAGAAAGTGTTAGCAAATATGAACAAATATGAACAAAATCAATGTCCATTTGGAGATTTTCATCTGTGGAGTTACTTATGCAAGTCTAGACCTTAGGAGTCCAGCATACATTTGATCTGCCATAATATCTTGATGGACCTCAGGAAATTCCTCCTAAGCTTTTAGAAAGCTCAAAGTTTCCATTTGATGTTGAAAGATCTAAGACATAATGTTAGGTAAAAAATGAGCTAACAGGCAGTACATTTATGTTTATGTGAAGGAAAGTTAACATTGCCAGGCATCATTGTCACCTTTAACTCTAGCTATTCAAGAGGCTGACAGCTGGAGGATTATGGTTTACAGACAGCCTGGGCAGAAAATTCTGAGCGGCTCTATCTTAAAAACTATCAGCAATAGTAGGACTGAAGTATCTCTCAAGTAGTAGAGTACCATCCTGGGGCAAGTAGGCTGAGCAGGCATGAAGCCCTGAGTACTGCCAAAAGGGAAAATAAAAAAGAAGCCAATCTATCCATCTCTAGATGTCCAGACATTTTCAAGTCTCAGTGGTGACTACTGTGGGTGTCTTTGTGGAGGGGAATGGAGAATATGTAAGGGCAATGGGGTTCTTGCTGTATTGGCACTGCCTGAAAATGTTCTACAGTAGAAAAGCGAGAGCATCTTAGCAATGCAGAGAATTCCATATGCCTTATGTAAACATTGAAAGTGGTGGGGCACCCTCTAGTTCTCGGAGACTGAGGAGAGGAGGCACTGCTCTCAAGAGCACAACGGCCTTCTTCATGGAGTTCGCAGAGCAGTTTTCCCACGGAGAAAAGCTCAATGGCTGGCAGAAGCAGTAGTTTGTAATAGCAGATGTGAGACTTGCCAAAAATAAAAAATAGAAAAACTTCACTGGCCAGCTTCTATAGAGATAATGAGAAACCAATACTTAAATAGCTTATCAGAACGACAATACAGCCTTTGAATATTCTATTAAAAAATGGAAGTGTCATTAATATTAGCTTTATTATATCTGATTTGTCCAATCCATCAGATGAAAGACATGCTGGCCATGTACAACATAATTTCTATAGCCTGAGGGGTCACATGCACCATTACCTGAATGTAGTTGATTGGCTGCAGACTGGGTTCATGGCTCCCAAGCGCCCCCTGGCTGTGACATTTCTCATTTCCCTCAGGATCTCAAGGCTGCTTATTCATCCTGCCCCAAGAACCTCAGATCCTGGGGTACTGGGGCTCTGCTGTATGCCGCTCTTTGTTGGAGGTCTCTGTCTGAAGGTGGCCTCTGGGTCTGTGAGACACTTGGCTCAGGGGCTGTAAAGCCTGCTTCAGGACGTCTGGGACCCCCAGGCCCATGCTGTAATGGTCTGTGCTCATACTTATCCAGTCGTTTCTCAACCACTTCACGAATCAACACTGAAAGGTTCAAAAGTCATGATGATTTTTCAGATATTAGATGACTTATAGATGAACATAAAACATGCAATAGGCCTCCCTTCCCTGTATCATAACCTCTTATCAAGGCAGCATATTTAATTCACGTACCCATTAATGCACTGAATGAAATGCCACTTCTACCCATCTTATCAGAATACCATTTGTAAAATACTCATAGAAGATAATGATAAAAGGATAAAAATAATATTGATTTGTACCTTTGTTAATGTAACTGACATACCAAAGATTTATGTTCTAAACTATAAAGTTTCTTTTTTTTTGTAGCAGGGTTGGAGACTTGAACTCAGGGACTCCTATCTGCTAGACTGGTTCAATGCCACTGAGCCATACCTCCAGCCCTGTATGTCATGGTTAATCTAGGCTATGGTCTTCCTTCCTTCTCCAAAGATAGATCGCCTAAGCTATGGTCTGCTCGCTTTTAGGCGGGGATCACATGATGTGGCATGCACCAATCATGTCCTCTAGCTTTCTCCATGGAGGTGGAGTCTCTTGGGACTTTTCTGCCCAGGCTGGTCTCAAGCCAGGATACTCCCATTCTTAGCCTCCTCAGTAGTGTACAACGACAGATGTGTATCAGTGTCTGCCTGAGCTGTGCTGTTCGCAGCCCTGGCTTGGAGCTATGATGACAGACATGAGTCACTAGTGCCCAGCTAAATTATTTCTTCCCAGTGAAAAGTTGAGAGGTGACTTTTTAATAGAAAGCCATTTTTAAAATTATCTTTAAATAGTTTTACCAAGGGGTTTCAATTCAGTGAAGGAATTTATGTGTACCATCATCTTTATCAGTGGTCACCCCTTCTGGAGAGATGACCAGAGTAAAGTCAGTGACTTACTGTCTAGTACTGTTCTTCCCACCATGTTGTACTCCATGGTCTTTTCAACTTCGTACATGAGCCAGGGGAGGAATCCTACCTCAATGTCTGTAAAAGAAAAAAAAAAGCCTCATTAAGTCATTCTTACAAATCATTGAGACAGGAAGATTGTCGTCTCCCTCCTGGAACAGATTCATCAACATTGTTTTCATAATACAAAATGTTAAGTAAGCTCTTAAGTCTAACTCTTGCCATATTCTCAGGTATTCTCTGGCTAGTTTCCTTTTCTATTGTAGCTGAAGTTGTATCTTGAAGGTTTTGAGGCCTTCATTGAGTCAAAGCAGTTACAGTTTCGACTGACTTTGTAATACTGTGGCTTTACAAGTGTGATCTGAGGGGGTGGAGGAGGAAGAAGAAAGAGGTAGATATTGGAAAACTACTTTTGACTTTTGTTTTGGTTGAAGGACTTGAACTCTGGGCCTGGGTACTGTCCCTGAGCTCTTCAGCTCAAGGCTAGTGCCCTAGCACTTTGACCCAGAGTGCTACTTCCAGTCTTCTGGTAGTTAACTGGAGATAAAGGTCTCACGGGGACTTTTCTGCCCAGGGTGGCTTTGAACCGTAATTCTCAGATCTCAGCTCCAAGTAGCTATTATTACAGGCATATGCCACTGGCACCTGGCTAACTTTTCAAGGCACTCTTTGATAGAAAAAACAGGAAGAGTCATGGCTTGTATCTCTCACTCACTACTGTGCTGAAGGACTGATATCAGCTGGTGGTGCTGGGAGGTGGTGAAAATTTCAAGAGCTGGGCCCAGGTGGAGAAAATACATGTTTGGGGTGTTCCATTCGGGTTATGTTGGTGTTCTGCCCCTTCTCTCTGTTTCCTGACCACCATGAGGTGAGCAGCTCTGCCGCATGTCCTCTGCCAAAGTCAGGATTTTGACCCATTCTATTTCTACTAGCCATTGTTGTTGGGTTTTTTTTTTTCTCAGTAAATAAATTTATTCTACAATCAAGATTTTTATAACACTATTTTAAAATGTTGTCCTGTTAGATTTTGTTTGCTTGGAATGCAGTGAGTCTAATTTACTAGAATCTATCAGAGTTTGCCATGGGCATCTAATAAGCTTGAACTAAACTCCCTTAGAAAACTCTCTTTGTATGCCTGGGAAAGATCAGTGGAAGAGATGACATGGACTTAAAAAAATGTCCTGTGGTTAAAACTGATCATAATTACTGTGTACATCTGTAGGGTACCACAATGTACTTCTTATTGGTGATGGTACTTATAATAGTTGACTTAAACAGTCTACCTCAAAGTGAAAACTAACATGAGGGTGGCTAATTATGACAGACTTAGTACACCAAAGCTCTCCACAAACCTCTTTCAATAGGGTCATAAAAGTAGCCACTGTCCCTGAGACTGCCAAACACAGAGGGAAGAAGATCTGCCAGGTAGCGCTGTGCAAATGCCCGGGCTGAGATCTTCTGTGATGTCTCACTGTGCTTGTGGATGACGTCCCACTGCTGCTGCTTGCGACGCTCCTGCCAAGAGAGAAGGGCCATTGTACACAGTTACTGAAGAGTATGTCCTCCTTGGATGGATCTACAGAGGTCAATGCATGTAGACATGCCAAAACTGGATTGTCAAGGTCTCAATTGCAATGTACTATTTTTCATCAAGACTTTAATGAGTTTCACTAACTTGTGTGTATTGAGTTAAACACACACACACACACACACACACACACACACACACAAAGGATGGAGCATAAGGTAAAGCTCATCTTCTGATTCATCTGCAAGTGAAACAATCTCAAGATATACATATGTATACATATGCGACTGAATGGATGCTATCGGGAGATTAACAGATGTAGTGTATATGCTTGTCATTAGGGCGCTGTGAGTTCAACCTCAGCCTGGGTTACAGAGAGAGGCCTTGTCTCAAAAAGAGTACAAATCCTAAATGTATACATATTCTTCATTAGTATTATAAATACTGAAAGTTACGATTGCTGAGGATCACAATAGCTTAAAACCTAGGTACATAAGGTCATATAGGATGAGACTAAATGAAAGGAACTCTAGGATATGGAAACAGATTTATCTTGTGTGATTGTTGTTTTTACTGTATTATGTTATTTCTCTTCTCTTCTTTTTGCCTTTTTGGTTAATCTAATGTTGTTACTACATCTGACTTTGTTATATTGCATATATGTTTATTTGTTTATTTGAAATAGGAAAGGGAAGGGAGAAAACAAGATGATTGGGCGGGGGTGGGAAGGGGGGACAAAAACACGAGAAGGGGTATCAATACATTATCCAGACAATAAAGGAAAAAAAAACCCAAAACTATCTGATTATAGGTTACCAAGTACCCAAATTTAAAAAAAATAATAGTTATGATTCCTAAGACATCTTCAGTTAAAGAATTTGGGCATTTGTAATACTCTTAATGTATAAAACTGAAATGGTTCTGAAGAGTATGAAAATTTGTTGCTTTCTCCGATCATGTAGTATCTATAAAGCTAACAATATTACTCCCACATAGAAGTAAGAACATTCATATATTTTCTAATTGAATCTAATTTCAAAGTTTAAAAGCAAATACACACCTACATGATTTGTATTCATTTCATTTCATTTAGCAAGTAAAATATTTTTGTTGTTGTTGTTGGCTGTGGGGCTTTAACTCAGTGCCTGGGCCCTTTTCCTGAGCTTTCTGCTCAAGGCCAGCACTCTACTGCTTTGAGTCAGAGCTCACTTCTGGCTTGATGGGGTTCACTGCAGGTAAGCGTCTCATGGACTTTCCTGCCTGGGCTGGATTTGAAACGTGATCCTCAGATCTCAGCCTCCACTTCAGATAAATATTTTTGATATAGATTTCATGGATTATTTCAATACAGACTTAAATAATTACATAATTACTTATTAATTTTGAAGAAAAACTTAAAAAGTCCAGCTGGCTAAGTATTGAGTAGGATTTCTCAACCAACATTGTTCAAAGTAACTTAGGCATTTTGGGAAGTCATTTTAACTGGAACCACTTGTTAATTTATTCTTTTAGTGTGTAACAGGTGACAGTTATTGCAGACCAGAAATATCCTCAAAGATTACTGAGGTTCCAAGTGTGTGATGGTGGTATTTCAGGTACTCGAGAAGCAGAGATCAAGAAGATCATGGTTTGAGGCCAGCCCAGGGAAAAAAGTTAGTGATGAATTTATCTCAAAAAATATGCAACAAATAGATGTGGTGATGCATGCTTGTGAGCCTCACCACGAGGGAGGCAAAGGCAGTAAGATCACTATCTAAGATAGGTCTTGGGCAAAAAGCATAATTTGAAAAATAACTGCAGCACAGAAAGGACTAGAGGCATGACACAAGTGGCATAGCAAGTGTAAGGTCCTCAGTTTCCAACTCTAGTACCACCAGAAACCCAAACTGAATGATACTTAGTCTGTAGTGTCCTAAGTATAAGATATTCGTTTTTTTTTTTTTAAATGAGTTGTAAAACTTCTTTTACTGAAGGCTCATAAAAGCTGTAATCTAAAAAATATTTTACAAGGGCCTGAGAAGTCTGGAGCTCCCTAAGGGCACAAAAGGGTCTGGCCACTGAGGTATGAGGGCCACAAAGGGCCTGGCCACTGAGTAGCCAGGTCCACAATTCTATCCAGAATACACAGGGCCTGGCCATTGAGAAATGAAGCCCACAGTTCTACCCCGACCCTCTGCTTCTTAACCCCAGCAAGCCCCGCCTGGCAGTACTTTTCCCTTCATCATTCGGACACTGCATTATAGCAAGTCAAAGTAATTCTTTCTAGGGCTTCTGATATTTAAGAGCATCTTCCACTTAGGACACATGTAATTTTGGAAACTTCATTTAATTTGGAACTTTTGGGAACTCAATTTAGATAACATTTATGTAAGGTAAAATGTCTAAAAAGTCAGTTAATGATGGGTCTATGATCTAAAGGAAACACAACAAATCTTACGGATTTTTTTTTTTTTTTAGCTTTACAACATACCATACATAACTCTGAACATGAGCTGAGCTCATGGCTGTAGTCCTAGCTATTCAGGAGGCTGAGATCTGAGGATCACAGCCTGAGTAGGAAAGGCTGTAAAGACTCTTAGCTCCAATTCACCACCAAAAAACTGGAAGTAGAACTGTGGTTCAAAATGATAGAGTGCTAGCCCTGAACAAAAACTGCTCAGGGACAGCATCCGGGCCCTGAGTTCAAGCCCTATGACTGACAAAAAAAATTAAGAAGCTGAATGACAACAGTACTGGGGCTGTCTACTAAGGCATATCCCCAAAGAAGGTGGTCCACCCATATGAACAAAGACCAGAGTCCATCCCAGTCACTAGGTGGAAACAAAGACTACGGAAGGAAAACAGAATGCATACTTTTTCCTCTCTGTGTCGTCTCTCTTGCTCCTCTAGCCGCTGAACTTCAGCCAGCTCAACGTTCCGCATTTCCTCGTAGGTGTACTGATTGGCCCTCAGGTTGGCCAGCTCCTCTTCCTCCATCACTTCCAGAAGGGACTGCTCAATTGTCTTCCCCACCAGAACTTCTAACATGGGCTTAACTTCAAGATCAAAGTCAAAGAGCTTAAACACATAGATGGAAGCAAATCAAATTTGAAGTGTCAGCCAAATGTGCTATATACATAAGAATATAGAGTAACAATAATAGGATAGTATTTATTAAAGTTGTTTGTATGCCGCTGTGCTGGTATTTGTATTTTACGTTTGGGTAAAAATCTGTTAAGGTAAAGTTATAAAGACAAAATCTCTGCTTTTATTAACATGATACCTGGACCTCAACAATTTTAAGAGCAAACTCTGAAATCAAAAGGGTCTTTCTTACATTCGGCCTATGCTGCTCAGCTGTTACTGGCTGCTTTTAAAATACTAGTTTGATGAGCTAAGAAACAATAATAATCACTATTTTAAGAGATCCATGCCTATGATTAAGAGCTGAATTTATCTTCCTAGGTAGCATCTCAAGACTTACTTTCTTTCCAAGTTTCAATGACAATTCTAAGTTCCTTCAGTTCTTAAATCACATTTATCTCAATATGCACATAATCACTACTATCTCCTCTTTAGCTTTCCATATTAATGTAATGCAATTGAAACTTTATTATTAAGTAGTTGCTCAAAGAACTTATAATTCCATATTAAGATTATTTTTCAGTGGACAGGACTTCAAGTTACTAGGTATGTAATCTCTTACATCAGGGAATGATATTCCTTATTTGGGATGAGTCTTTCTTTTTTTTTGCCAGCCCTGCGCTTGAGCTCAGGGCCTGAGTACTGTCCTTGGACTTTCTCAAGGCTAGTGCTCTACCACTTGAGCCTCAGCACCATTTCCGGCTTTTTTCTATGTATGTGGTACCGAGGAATTGAACCCGGGTCTTCATGCATACTAGGCATGCACTCTACCACTAGGCCAAACTCGTGGCCCCTAGGATGAGTCTTTCTTATGTATACACGTTAGGGCAAGTATATAAACAAACAAAATGAAAATACATATATTCAAAAAGATTTATAATAAGCAAAAAGGAGAACTTCGAATATGGAATTTAAAAGAATTTCTGAAGGGATAAATGGGGAAGAAGAATAATGGAAGGGGTGGGCACCAATCAAAATGTGTTGTACATATAAAGGCACATGTTCAATAAAACCCCTTTGTACAACCATTTGAAAATAAATAAGATTTTGGGTACTGGAGGATATTACAGATAGTGTAGATTTCATCTAGACAGAAATCCTCTTTCTGCTCATGAAACTGTAGTTGACTATACTAAGCTTGGCCTAAACGTAACTTTATCTCCCTTAGGAAGAGAGAAAAGCCAAAAGATTATACTGTACCTCGCCTTCTAGTATTTGGGTGGCTACATCTTTACCAATTTTGGCAGGAATGAAGAGTGGGGTTGGTGGTCTGTCCAAAAATGCATCTGTCTGGCATTCCATGTCAACTTCTATTATACGGTCAGCAAGTTCTTCAAGGTACAATTCTGAGAAGAATATATATCCCACATTTGAAATTCTAGTCTATTTCAAGCATGCATTCATATTTACAATCTCAGCTCCTTCATGAAAGTAGTGCACGTCACTAATCCCAGCATCCAGAGCCAGAGGCGGGAGGATCACAGCCTGAGTTTCCTGATGAGACTGTTCTCATAAAAAGAAAAGACCACAGATACTTCTTCATCCCACTCAGAAAAAAAGTGGATCAAAACAGAAGGCCTGGAGTGCTTCAGTGCAGGGTTCATCTATTGCAGTATTTTACACATGTAGATGGTGTAGTCATTCAGGCTAGGGCATTTCCAGAATGTATAAAACTCACTGAGCTTTGCATGTGAGAAAGAAACTAAGAACATGAGACCACAGACACACGTGAGATGTGAACTGTGAAAGGGATGGCAGTTGATAACACTGACATGAAATAGTCCCACCATGGTCAGTGCATCATACAATCATGTGCCAGGGCCTCACGTCATGAAAGGTTACTGATGTGAAAACAAGTCCAACTGAGGAGTGATTCCAGGAGGTAGGGTACCAAATGAAGAGCATGCGAGTTAATACAGGACCCCCGGTCAGCCAAGCTACTATGCCCCACTTTCTTCATATATAAAAGGCACCAAATTACTTGTCAGATGGAATCTCTGCAGTGACAGAGAGGTTCACAGGTACACAGACCTCCTATAGTCTCTGAAAAAATACAAAAAAGCAGTGACTTGACTGCTTAATGCTCTAGTAGCACAAACAACACTAAGTCCCTCTTACAGGATCACATACCTCTGATGGTCACTAGACTAGACTAACAATTGGAAAGAGAAAAACAGATACAGACCAGTTATTTTTGCTTTACTCCACACATAGCTATCTGTAATGAATCTGCTTGTCATCTTGGAAGGGTATAAGCCTTGTGGGAACACGAAGAATGCTAACATATATGACATCATTCATTATCAAATTGGAGGAGGAAATGCCAGTGAAATGAAAGAGATGTTACAAAGAGCTGAGCAAAATAAGGAGTCACAGCACCAGTGCCAGTGCCAGTGCCACACACCTGTCTGCACATCCACGTGCTTTCTGCCTTCCACAGGCTCTGGAGTTCGTGGTCTGAGCCGTTCTTGGGCTCGTTTTCTGGCAAGAGCTTTCCTCCGTGCCATCTGCTGTCTCTGAAGGTCTAATATGTCAGGCTGTCCAGGCTGAGAAGGGCAGAAAGGCAGAAAGGCTTCTAAGCAAATTATATGAGAATCTACATAAACCACCAAGTATGATTTAAAAACTCCAGGGAAGGTTATATCTAACTTTATTTCGACACATTCCGTAGTTGTTTCATCCTTTTTGAAGTCCCTCTCCTCTCTCCCATGCCTCCTGTTATCATTTCTATTTAGGGAACTTCTTTTTTGTCCATCCTGGGGTTTGAACTCAGGGCTTCTTGTTTACCAGGCACGTGCTTTACTATTGAGCCACACCACTAGGGTCTGCCCACTCCCCGCCCCCCACTACTTTCTAAGGCCTGCTAGTGATTTATAAACCTAGTTCTCCTTCCTCTGAGAATGTGTTAGTTTCATGTTCCCCAAAGATATTTTCTCTTGATTAGAATTAAGAGGACTGGAGGGATATTGCCACTCCCTTCTGGCCTCCATGTTCCAGATATGAAATCCACTGCCACTCAGGTCATTGTTTTTCTTTGCTAATGTGTCATTTCTAACAGATCTTTTGAAGACTTGTTTATAGTTGGTGAAAGTTTGCTTTTGCTTTGTGTTGGCAGAGATTTCTTGGGGTTTATTCTGGTGGTTCACCTGATTTCTTAAATCTGTAGGTCTTCTATTGAATTTGTGGTATTGTCAGGAATTGTTTCTTTAAATATTTTTCCATGCCCCACAGTTTCTCTTCTGGGATTCTGATAACACAAATGTGATCTTTTGTTCTTGTTTCTCTGCTCCCTATGGCTTGGGGGTTAGTAGGGAACTATTTTCTCTCTGCTGAGATAGTAATTTTCATTCATTAGTCTGAGTTCACTGTTATTTCCCTTGTCACTTCTGTCCAATGGTTTTATTTTGGTTATTGTATTTTTTCTATTGTATTTTATTGTCAGGGTGATGTATAGAGGGCTTACAGTTATATTTGTCAGGTACTGGGTACATTACTTTTTGAACTGATATCCATTCCCATGTTTTTCTCCTATTTTCCCTCCCCCATTCCCCCCCAATATTTCTCATTTATATAGTTTCTATTTGCTTCATTTTTAATCTTATTTTTACACCGAGACTTTATTCATTTGCTTAGAGAGTTCATAATTGTTCTTTTTCTTTGTCGGTCCTGGGATTTGAACTCAGCCTGGGCACTGTCCCTGAGCTCTTCAGCTCAAGGCTACCATCCTACCCCTGGAGCCACAGTGCCATTTCAGTTTTCTGGTGGTTAATTGGAGATAAGAATCTCATGGACTTACATAAAAACTCATGGACTTTAGTGCCCTGGCTGGCTCTGAACCATAGTCCTCAGATCTCAGCCTCCTAAGTTGCTAGGATTACAGTACACTGTGCCCGGCAATAATTCAATTTTAATTAAATACTTTTATATATGCTTTTAAGATTCTTGTAATCCATACATTTTAGCATTTAGTTGGTTTAATCCTTATAAAAGACAATCTTGATTTCTGTACGAGTGGCTTATTTAAAAATCACATTCTGGGCTGGGAGTGTAGCTTAGTGGTACAGTGCTTGCCTAGCATGCACAAAGCTCTGGGCTTGATTTCTTGGTTCCACATACAGAGAAAAAGCTGGACGTGGTGCTGTGGCTCAAGTGGCAGAGTGCTAGCCTTGAGCAAAAATGTCCAAGGACAGTTCCCAGGTTCTGAGTTCAAGCCACAGGAGTGGCAAAAAAAAAAAAATCACATTCTGGAGATTTAAGGTTTCATAACACTCTGGATTCTACTTACTCCAGAATTTTGCCAGGGCATACCCCATTATGTTTTAGTGTGCAAATCTGCGTAGTGTCAGAAGATGAAATTCCTGCTGCACTCTGCTGACAGCACCTTATTGGAATTCTCGCTATCTCTAGAACTGTTCTAGTCATATAAAACTGCAACTCTCTATGCATTAAATACTGCTCCTATTTCCCCTCCCTTTACCATTGAGCCACATTTACTTTTCTTGTGATTCCCCTTGATTTCATTCGCCCGCAGTGATGGAACTGCAGACCCGTCCCCACGTGTGGAGCTCACCATGGGCCCCGTGGGCAGGGCGTACGTGTTGCCTCGGATCACCCTTCGATCATACATTATGTTTCCATAATGCACAGGTTCTTCAGGTCTGTAAAATAACAAATAGGAGAGTACTTGAACAAAGTGTTGACAGCCACGAGACAAATTCATTTTCAATAGAACTTAGACTTAAATATGTGGATGGTGTGAGGAAAGACCAAGCATCTGCTTGGAGGAAAGAAGGGAGAGGTTTGGACAGATCAGAACTGGCTTTAATCATCATTGCGGAGGGGTGCCATGTGACATGAAGCAGGGTGGGAGAAACAAGGTGTGGAGAGTTGGGGTTCAGGGTTTAGATATAGTTGAGCTTGAGAGCTGTTAGGAATGTCTTTGTGGTTTCGGTAGACTGTCCTGTTTGGAATTTATGTCCTTCTGCTGCCAAAAGCCCTGCACTTTCACTTTCAGATAAGGTCGAGGCGAAATTTTGCTAAGAATAACTCAAGGACAGGGATGAGATTCAGGAGGGGTCCCCTGGACAGGGTGGACAAATGGGCACATTTATGCAGGGTTTACCACATGCCAGCCCTTCATGTCCATCTTTATCTAGTCCTAAGAGTAAACTTCAAGTTGGGAACTATAATTCTTTTTTGACAGGAGGAAATAGACTATGAAAGGAATCGTCCCCAAATCATCTTGCTAGCAAGTGACAGAGCTGAATTTAGGCTATAAATCTGTAAGAAAATTTAATAAATGTGAAAGTGGCCCATCTGAAAAGGAGTTTTCCCCAGAAGACTGAAAAAAAGCTCAATTCAAAGACTGGAAAATTATGTTAATAAAAGAATATGGCTTTAAACAGGTCAAATTCCGCATTGTTCTTTAAAACCAAAGGTGGTTTAAAATTTTAGCAAAAGGAGTCAGAGTCTTCAGTAGTGAAAAATACTGTTGAGAGTTTCAACTGAAGCTCTTCAAATTTATTCTGTTTACAGCTATGAAACTAACAATACTTATTTGGTTTCCTAGTACTAATAAGGAAAATTTTGGGTTGTTGTTTTCAAAACAAACAAAAGTAAATAACATCTACTGCTGGTGAGAATATAAAGAAAAGGTCTACTTTCTATTTGTTTCTATTAAAAAATATAGATGGCTTAAAAATAACCTGTTTCTGCAAAAATCGGTCTCATAGAAACAAACAAATAACAATCCATCACAGAAACAAAACCTGGAATCAAACCAAGTATCTATTATAGGAGACTATCTTAACCACTTATGGTACATCTATCTATATGCCACTGACACTATGCTGCTATGGAAAATAACTGAACAATTTCAGTGATTCCCCAAGGAATGCTAAGTGAAAAGGCAGTACTAGGAACTGGGTATGTTACCATTGCTAAAACCTAAAGTGTGATGGCTAGTTTTGTCAGCTTGACTAGACTGAGAAACACTGAGATTTAAATAGCTCAAGGATATATTTATTTTGTACACTGAAAAGCACTAATAATTTTAAACTGGAAACAAACACACCCCTTCTGTTTCTGTCTTCCCTTAGCATTAGCCTGGAAACTTAGCCAGAGTGTAGCCTGTCTGGCTCCCAAAGGCTTCTCCAGCTACTATCTCCATCTCCATCTCCATTTGGGTCCTATTCCTAGGCTTTGCTCAGTTCTTTGGCTTTGTGGGGTTCTCAAACAGATTGGATTTGTATTCCACATGGAGTGTTTCTTCATGTGGTTTTTTTTTTTTCTTTATGGTTTTTTTCTTTTAAGCCTTGTCCTCTCCAAATTCATTCAGCTACTTTCTTGCAGGTCTTTTAAGTTTAGCACCACACTCTGTAATAGCCTTGCTCTGTCTCCTTACTTCCCCTAAACAGATTAGCAACCCTCTTGTAACAGATATCTTTCTGTCTTTTGTGCTACTTTGATACAAATTAACTAGTTAGTTCAGCATGCACATTAACTATACCTAACGGAACAACATCCTCATTTCTAATTTGTTGGTCTCATTTATCATAATGAGTTATGAGTGGCCATTTAAATTCACCAGGTCCTGTCTCTGGAGGGAGTCATTTTCGTAATGAATCGTTCAGAAACATAAACAATCCCTCTTTGCAAATGTAAGTCTCCTAGCTTGGTTTTAAGTGCTAGAAATCTCTAACTAGAAAAGTCTATCAGAATAACTATCAATCCAGACTCAGTGTTTGAAGCGACCACCAAAAGTTATATTGCTGATCAGTCACTAACAATGTGTTCTGAGTGCGTACTATACAGCAGGCATGGTACTATGTGAACAAAGCGTATGAAGGTTCTGGCTTCCATGCTCCTTAGATTCTTGTGGAGTTGCAAGCTGAGATTCCAAACACCGAAGCTTCTAGAAAGAAAACCGTCCTTCTAGCACTGCCCTTGGACTTTCTCACGGCTAGAGCTCTACCACTTGAGCCTCAGCACCACTTCTGGCTTTTTTTTTTTTCTATGTGTGTGGTACTGAGGAATTGAACCCGGGTCTTCGTGCATGCCAGGCCAGCCCTCTACCACCAGGCCAGACTCCAGGCTTCGAGAAAGCACTTTAAGAGAACCACAAAGCTTATGGCCCTTATTAAGCACGGATGCCTGGAATCAATGCAAATATTCATTCACGTAAAAACATAAACATGTAACCCAGTTCCGGCCCAAACCCTGGGATGGAGAAGGCTTTGTGGGGCCGTTATTTTGTTGTGTTGGCCCCAATGTCGGGGCACCCTGGATTAAGGAAATGCACGCGCTTGCTGGCTCCCTGGGAGGTGTCCAGTGCACGGCTGGCCGACTCAAACTCGGAGAAACGGGGAAGCTGAGGTCCCAGGCACGGCTGGAGTCCGCGCCCCGGTGCCCCGGGGGCGAGCGCGGCGGCCGGCCGGGCCCCTGCCGGGTGTCTCGGGGGGCCTTCGCACTCTCGAGCAGCCAGGGGCACTCCTGCCGGGGACGGGACGGGCACTCACGCCTGCATCTGGTCCTCCCGGTACCGGCGGCGCTGGCAGGGCACCGCCCGGGGCCTGCTGGTGTAGGTGTAGGTGCCGCCGCCCAGCTCCCCGGGCGCGCGGCCCGTCAGCGCGGGGGCCGAGGCCATGTCGGGGGCCCAGCTGCCCCACTTCCGGTGGAGCTTGGCCTTGAAGCAGGTGGGCGCTAAGGACTGGAGTGAGCGGGAAAGGCGTAAGTAGTGCCAAGGGCACCGGTGTCGCGGGACCAAGAGCAGCGGCTCGCGGGCGGGCGGCGGCGAGGGCTGAGGGTGGCCGGCGCTGGAGGCGGGCGCTCCACTCGGCGGGCTCCCCCGAGCGCGGAGCCTGTCGGCGGCGTCCTCACCGGTTGCCCGGCAACCCGGAGGCAGGCCGGAAGTCTCGGCCTTCCGTAAGTTCCGGCCTGTGGAGTTCCCGGGAAGGTCGGCAGCCAAGGACACTTCCGGCGCCTGACCCCGCCCCTCCGTGCTGGAATCCCCGGTGCGCCTGCGCACTGGGTGCTCAGCCTGGGGCTCCGACATGGCGGTGTTGTTGTATCCCGGCCCGGTTGTAGGATGCGGCCTTGCAGCGCTGGTGTCGGCGCCATCCTCGCGGGCCTACGTGCTCTTTTTTTTTCTGGGGCGTCCTCCGTGGCTTCTCGCTGCCGTATTCCCGGTGTCCTGGCGGCGATTCTCAGCCGCTCTCTGTGACGTGCGGTCCGGGCAGGGCCTCCCCCGCGAGCCGGGGTCCGGACAGGGCAGGGCCTCCCCCGCGGGCCCGGGGTCCAGGTCCAGGTCCGGGCAGGGCCTCCCCCGCGGGCCCGGGGTCCAGGTCCGGGCAGGGCCTCCCCCGCGGGCCCGGGGTCCAGGTCCAGGTCGGAGCAGGGCCTCCCCCGCGGGCCCCGGGTCCAGGTCCAGGTCCGGGCAGGGCCTCCCCCGCGGGCCCGGGGTCCAGGTCCAGGTCGGAGCAGGGCCTCCCCCGCGGGCCCCGGGTCCAGGTCCAGGTCCGGGCAGGGCCTCCCCCGCGGGCCCGGGGTCCAGGTCCAGGTCCGGGCAGGGCCTCCCCTGCCGGCCCCGGGTCCAGGTCCAGGTCCAGGTAGGACCTCCCCCGCGGGCCCGTGGTCCAGGTCCAGGTCCGGGCAGGGCCTCCCCCGCGGGCCCGTGGTCCAGGTCCAGGTCCGGGCAGGGCCTCCCCCGCGGGCCCCGGGTCCAGGTCCAGGTCCGGGCAGGGCCTCCCCCGCGGGCCCGGGGTCCAGGTCCGGGCAGGGCCTCCCCCGCGGGCCCGGGGTCCAGGTCCAGGTCGGAGCAGGGCCTCCCCTGCCGGCCCCGGGTCCAGGTCCAGGTCCGGGTCCGGGCAGGGCCTCCCCCGCGGGCCCGGGGTCCAGGTCCGGGCAGGGCCTCCCCCGCGGGCCCGTGGTCCAGGTCCAGGTCCGGGCAGGGCCTCCCCCGCGGGCCCCGGGTCCAGGTCCAGGTCCGGGCAGGGCCTCCCCCGCGGGCCCGGGGTCCAGGTCCGGGCAGGGCCTCCCCCGCGGGCCCGGGGTCCAGGTCCAGGTCGGAGCAGGGCCTCCCCTGCCGGCCCCGGGTCCAGGTCCAGGTCCGGGCAGGGCCTCCCCCGCGGGCCCGGGGTCCAGGTCCGGGCAGGGCCTCCCCCGCGGGCCCGGGGTCCAGGTCCGGGCAGGGCCTCCCCCGCTGACCCCCGGGGTCCAGGTCCAGGTCCGGGCAGGGCCTCCCCCGCGGGCCCCGGGTCCAGGTCGACTAGGGCTGCCCCAGGGACACAAAAATGTGGGGCTGAGTTGGACAGCCTCTGCCTTGACCGCTCTGCTCCGTCTCTGCGGGTTTACATAGTCCCCAGCCGGACTGTTGACGCTTGGACCGTCCTGGGAGGCCCTGAGCTTGAGGGTGGGACCGCTTGTGTACCCAAGGAAAAGAAGAGGCAGCATCTTTTCCTTGCAGTTATGGGAAAGTGACTGGATGGCCGTGGCTTCAAAATGTTCTTAAGTACGGATAGGAGAATGCCAGCGAACAGGGCACACCCACGACTGAGTTGAGCTGACTGCAACTTTCTCATGCCAGGCACTCTTTTTTTTCTTCTTTTTTTTTATTGTAACTAATGGAAGGGTTACATTGTATTCGCCAGAGAGACGGTGCATTTCTTCACAAACATTGATACCCCTTCTCATGTTTTTGTTCTCATTTCCCTCCTCCCACCCCTCCCCTCATCTTGTTTCCCCCCCCATCCTATTTCAAATAAACATATATACAATGTACCGGATAACAAGGTAAGATACTGAAACAATATGAGATAACCAAGGGACAACAAAAGAGATGAGAGCTAACATAGTACATTAAGAAAAACAATCACACATTATATGGCTCTTGTTTACATACCATACCAGGCGCTCTTGTAAGACCTAGAGATAGTCAAAGATTGGATTTCAGTGTAGGAAGCAAATGATAGAAAAGCCTGAAATGAAAAACAAGAAAAAATTTAGGGACTAGTGAGATGTACGATGGAGTCAATGTAAGGTCTTAGAGTTGGGAGCCTTGAGCAGCGGCTTTTGCTCAACTGGCAGAAAAGGCCTAAGAAGGTAATATTTAGAAGAGTGAGCCACGTGGAGTCTGGAGAGAGAGACGTCCAGGTTGAGGTGGTGGCTAGGAGGAAGGCACTGTCTCTGAGAAAGCAGCGGTGGTAGCAAGGAGCTGGCTGCTCTGGAGTTCACATGTGAAGAATGGGTTGTGAGATGGAGAATGAGACACTAGATAAGAAGGTATTGCAGTAACTTAGGGGATGTGGCTTGAGTTAGCTTGAGTAGAAATGGAAAGAAGGGGAATATGGGATATTTTGGAGAGTGAATTTAGGTTATTCTTGGATTGGTTGAGGGGATGAAGAATAGAAGGAGACAGTATGGCCACTGAATTAAGGGCTGGGGTAAAAAGACAATAATCCTGTCACTAACTGAGCTGCAGTCAACTGTTGGAAGAAGCAGAAAATTAACGGTTCTGGGTGCTTGTGTGTGTGTGTGTGTGTGTGTGTGTGTGTGTGTGTGTGACAGAGAGAGAGAGAGAGAGAGAGAGAGAGAGAGAGAGAGAGAGAGAGAGTGTGTCATAGGGCTGGGCGCTGTCCCTGAGCTCTTCAGCTCAAGGCTACTGACCTACCCTTGAACCACAACCCCACTTCTGATTTTCTAGTGGTTAACTGAAGATAAGAGTCTCACATTCTTTAGTGCCTGGGCTGGCTTTGAACCATGATCCTCAGATCTCAGCCTCCCAAGTAGCTAGGATTACAGGCGTGAGCCATTGCACCCAGCTTAACAGTTCTGTTTTAGACATTGATTTTGAGGTGGCATTGGGTATCCAAAAGCACACATCAGTTGGCAGGCTAGCTATTTGAGCATGGAGTTCCATGGAATGGTTGGGATAAAGAGAGAAAATTGGTACTCCCAAGACATTAGAGGGCTTCAAATGCTTTAAAGGTAGAAGAGAAACTGTGTTACTGAACCAAAGGCTAACATGGTCAAATATCCTGAGAGGTTAAGGAAGGTGTAGATTGAGAAGTAACCATGGTGTTTACCAACAGGAAAGTTTTCTGTGAACTTGACAGTCACACCAGTTTCTCTGAGATGGGGCAGCTTGACTCCATATAAAATTACCAAGGACAAATTGCGTTAGTCTGAAAGCATAGGTTATTCTTTCCAAGAGTTTTGCTATTATCTTCTTAGTGAAGTACATAAGATCTTTGGACACATCTCTCAAATGAAAATGAATGGCATGTAATTAAGTGCCTTGCCACAAGGTGCCACTATTTACTGTCTTTGTTAAGTAATTGTAACATAAGCACATGTTGTATTAAAGGAATGCTGTTTGAACACACACACACACACACACACACACACACACACAATAGGTCAATTGGAAGTTAGTTATATTATCCAGTTATATCTCAAAAGCTAGGGTGGAGTCCACTTGAGAAAGGAGAATAGATGTGAAGTGGTTCATTGATGTCTAGCAACCCACAGACTGAGGTTCTGGACTTGAGGTCAACTCTAGATTCTTTCTCACTTGTTTGACCACATACAACATTCAACTTATTTTTTTGTTGTTAGGTTAAAACCAGATACAATAAATGCTCCTTATTGGTTTCAACTATTTCTGTGCCTTAGAGTGATAATGGGTATAACTGTTCGGCAAGTTACAAAATGCTATGTAATTATAAGATTTTTAAGAACTTGATAAATATCATTTATGCCCATCTCTATAGCAATTTAGGTAGTATGCACAAAGTTGTATTAGTGAGAATTTACAGTTTCTCATGCTGAGAATCCACTTTGACCTTGCTGGCCTAAGAATTTTAGGGGGCATTCGGGTGTCTTCAGGCACAGCAGCACTGTGCTTGAGATGCAAGCATCACTGGAGTCCAAACTGAATCAGGGCTTTGTGTGTCTTCCTGCATTCCTCTTTGCTTTTGTCTACCTGGTGCCTTTGTTCTGTTTGGCCCCAATTTGCTTCCTGTACTGCATGGAGAACATTAAAATATTATGAAGATTGCAGGAGACCACAGGCCAATATCTATGTGCCAGTATCCTACAGGTTACAGTGATAACCAGGTAGACTAAGGTTGAGTTGCTTGTTATAAAATTACCTCATTTTATGAAGTGTGAATTCATGAACGCCATCATCAGTTAACACAACCTTCAGCTAAAAAAATCAGGTGCTCTGGAATACATAAAACCTTTGAGTTCTACATAGCCCTTTAGGAATATATAATATAAATATACATATATGTATAGGTACATATATTACAGCATTATGATGCTTATGTTCTTTTAAACTCCCAAATGCTAATTGCTTGCAATGAAACTCATATAGAGCTATCAATGTTTTTTCCGTTTATGCATTTTATTAATCATTCTTCACTCTAATTATCTGTGAGGTCTCATCTGAAAAATTAATTCTCCTCAGCTGGATTCCCTTAGCAGGAAGCTGGAGGAAGTTTCTTTGAACTTGCTTACCCTGACTGTATGGGGTCTCTCCTCCTAGAACTGAGGTTACATGGGTATCCAGAAAATGGAGGTTCTGTGGTGGCTAAGTCTCCTGCCTGCCACAAGGGAGTGCTGGTGCGCTTACCCAATAGTTTAGGATTAGCCACTCTGTGCTTCCATATAGTTTACCTGACACCTGAAAATACTGTTAACATTGGTTGACTGTGCTTCATTATATGTATGACTGTTTATGAATAGCCTCAAACATTTTAATAAGAAACATATAGGACATAACCAGAGTGTGAAAAGTACACTCAAGGACGCTTGCTGAAATTATCTGTCTTCATCCCTGGAATTCTTTTGAAAGTCAGGTGTGGGGAATCCTGGTTTAAAAAGTCCTGGTTTGGGGCCGGGAGTTTGGCCTCGTGGTAGAGTGCTTGCCTAGCATGCATGAAGACCCGGGTTCGATTCCTTGGTACCACATACTTAGAAAAAGCCGGAAGTGGTGCTGAGGCTCAAGTGGTAGAGCTCTAGCATTGAGAAAAATCCAAGGACAGTGCTCAGGCCCTGAGCTTAAGCCCAGGACTGGCAAAAAAAAAATCCTGGTTTGAAGTTGGAATTGTGGCCAAGGTGGGAGGGACCCAGCATGACTTGGTTCACATAAGCAGTCTCACACACCGTTCTGCATTCTTGACACTCTGCCATTGCTGTGGTTTCCATTCTAGTTGGCCAAGGCTGGTAAAGCATCTGTTAGCAGCCACTGAGCCTGTGAGCCTAACTTTCTGTTGTCTTCCACCTGGCACTTGTGAATGTCAGTACTTCTGCTTGTTCTCCACATGTTCCCTGTGTACACTGAATACAGTTGGTTAGAAATGGAATGTAACTATTTCTTGAAGAAGAATCTCAGAATCAGATAAGTCTGTAATTTCCTTTTGATCTAAGACAATCATGACTCAATGCAGTAAGAGATTTACGGTCACAGAAGTCCAAGAATCCTATCCCTTGCCGTTATTTTTGCTGTGTCTTACCCCAGAATTATTTTAAATGAACTCTGAGAGCTCTCTAGAAGAGCAGAACCAATAGTGTTCACATGTGATTATTATAAGTAATTGGTATATCTCTCTTCTAGAGGCTGAGAAGTCCCATGCTCTGCATTGAAAAGCTTGGAGATGCAGGAAAGCTGAATCTGAAGTTCCATTCTGAGCCAGGACCAGTGATGGGGTAAGTAACTTTTGTTCTATTCAGCCTTAGTAGACTGGCTGAGTTCCATGTGCATTGGAGAGGCCGATGTGCTTTAGCCACTGATTTAAATATTAATTTCATCCATCAATGCATCCAAAATAGTGTTTGTACAAATGTCTGGGTGCCTATGGCCTAGTCAAGCTGACACCAAAACTGAACCAATAACTGTTTTGTGGTACTCATATCTAGGACCTCAGGTTGGTAAGTTCAAGTTAGGGACGATGGATTGCTGGGAACTAGAAGCATCTGGAATTCTTGTGTTCACTGAATGGTACTTGAGTGATCTGGCTCATGCTTTTATGGCCCCATGATGCCAGCGATTGTCTGCAAGCCACCAGAAGCTATGAGCAGCGTGGAACAGGCTCTTCTCTCATGTCCTCAGTAGGAACCAACAGACCCTGCCAGTTCCTCTGGCCTTGGACGTCTGCCTCCAGGCACCAGCCACCATCTATGGTCCTCTGTTACAGAAGCTCTCACAAGGGAATACAAATAGCTTTTGAATTTTTTTATTCCTTTCAATATTTCTCATATTTTTGACAAGGGACTACACGTTCCTTTAGTAATGAAAGAAATAGGTTTTATTTAATTTACTGCTTTCAACCTTTGTCCTGTCAGATGTGGAAATACATCAGAATCTTGTGATGATTGTACCTGGATAATGTGATGGGAGGTAATTTGCTTTGTTTCCTCTGTGTCTGCTTATTTAAATGTTTTTCTTAATGATTGTGGGTGACTTTTTTGGGGATGAGAAAAGGAAAGCAGACCAAGCCGCCAGAAGGCCTGGGCCTTACCGTGCCTACATACGGGAGGGAAGCCTTCGCGGGGTTGCTCTGGGACGTAAATGAGCCTACACAGAAGCACTAACCCAGAGCCTGCTGCTGGCTGCCTGTTTTTCTACCATGGATTTCACGAACATCAGTGATGGCCACACATTTCCTATGAAAGTGGTGCTGGATGACTTAAGTTCTATAAGATACACATTCTTCCCACTGGTTGTTAGTGGAAAACTGAGGGCATAAAGAGCCGGGGGGAGTGGAGGCGGCTTGCTCACCTAGCGCCAGGCTGAGCCTCAGGGAGGGGTCCATGTGGAATCACATGGTTATGCCATTTTGCAAAGTTTTCAGGCAGCATTTAAACCACAGTCCCTTAAGACGGCTGTTTCTTTCCTTGCTGACCTCCCTTCTGTTGGAGTGAGGGTCACTGGGGTCCTTTGGAGGCGAGGCGAAGGGGAAGTTGACCTATGGATGGATATAATTAACAGCTTCAGCCTTAAGCCTTTTGGGCTACTATCATAAAATATTACAACATTGTGTGGCTTACAAACAACCGAAATTTATTCCTCACATTTTTAGAGGCTGGACTTCCAAAATCAGATTCAGTGTTGGGGGAAGATGGCTTTTCTGACTTATATACAAAGTGCCTCCTCAATATGTCCTTGTCTGGCAGCAGAGGCTGGGACTCATTCTGGGATCTCTTTCATAGGATGCTAATCCCATCCGGGAGAGCTTTGCCTCATGACCTGATACCATTAGCTTAGGAATTACAATTTTGGGGCAGTCCTGGAGTTTGAACTCAGAGCCTTGTGCTTTCTTTCTTTCTTTTCTTTTTTCTGCCAGACCCTGGACTCAGGGCCTGAGCACTGTCCTTGGGCGTTCAAGGTTAGCGCTTTACCACTTGAGCCACTGAATCACTTCCAGTCTTTTCTGTGTATGTGATTCAGAGGAATCGAACCCAGGGCTTCATGCATGCTAGAGCGTTGTGCTTTCTCTGTAGGTGTTCTACTTACTTGAGCTTTTTTTTTGCTTCAGTTATTTTAAAAATAGGCTCTTACAACATACTTCTTGAGATGGGGTCTTGCTAACATTTTGCCTGCACTAGCCTCAAACCCCCAATCTAACCTTAAAATGCTCTGAGAAGAACAGGATTGGACACTGATTGAGCTAGAAGGTAGTCTAATGGTATTTCTTTCTTTCTTTCTTTCTTTTTTTTTTTTACAGGTTTTACAATCTGACAACATTCCAAACTTTATATCCCTGATAAGGACCTGAAAAAGCAGAAACAAGTCATTCTCAACTGTTAGTGTTAAAGGGGACCCCAATTTTTAAAACTGAACTAAAATTAAACTGATATTCTTCCTATAGAAAATATTTCAAAACACTGTTAGGTAGAAGAGGCTTAAAAAGATATACAGTGGAAAATGTACCCCCTCTTCCCCAAAAAGAACATAGAGAAATATGTCAGACATTTAATCAAAAGATGTGATTTGGGGGCAAGATTTTATTTTTCAGTTTTACAAAGTTTATAATTTGTGTTTGTTTCACATTCTAGATAAATATTTGTATGCATGACTGAATTTGTATTTGTCAGCTTTCTTTGCTTTTGTTTTCCTTGTAAGAGACACAGAATAGAATAAAGAAACATCAGTGACTTAAAACCTGACCCAAAGAACTTGTTCTCAAATCAACCTTCTTTCTACTCAGTGGTGATGTGAATCTGATGTTAATTCTCAGCACTGCAGGCTGTTTTTCCATTTCCTACAGAGAATCAGAGAAGGTATTTACAACTGGTTCCCTTTTGATCTAAAAGGTTTTGGTGACTCTATCTAGTAAGCCTTGGATGAAGTAAGTTGTTCAGCCAGTCAGAACAAAAGCATGATTCAGAATATGAGCAAGTGGCTCTCATTTTCTTAGGAAGTTTTCAACACAAAAACATGCTGTGTTTTTTTTAATAAAAAGTAAAATTTAAAGCCAATGGGTGGAAATTTCTTGTAAGAAGATAGAAAAAAACCCATAGCCCTTCCTATTCTTGAAAATGAGAGTTGTTTTTGTCACAGCATCTGAGATCCGAATGTATTTTCTTTGATTTCATTTCATTTCTTCTATGATTTCATTCCTTGGTATAATCCCCACCTCCACCTTCTGCTTTCTCATGCTTTTGTATTTCACAGTTGGAAAACACAAGACATATAAGATATTTGGCCAGAAAGCTAGGGGGTTTGCCTTTATTTCCAATCAAGCCAAAGCTTTAGTCATTTTGATGGGACTATTTTGTGGTTTAAAAAACGTTTCACGCGGCCTAGGAAGTTAACAAGATATATTCATAGAAAGCACAAACCAGAATCCTGCCTGGAGCACTGCCCACGCACCCCACGCAGGCAGGGAGGGAAGGGTGCTTTTCCTTTACCCACAGTGTCTTCATCTCTCCTTAGCTGGCTGATGTTGGGAATTTACTTCATCTCATCTACCAAAGCACACGCAGTCGTATTCACCTCAGGATGTTGGTGTGAGGATTAGGTGAATGAGTAGTGAACTTAAAATAAAAAGATGTCATTTCATGTGATTATGGTACCTGACTTAAATCATGAAGGAAAAGCTTAACATAGAAGATGAGGCCTAAACCGGTATCAAAGGAGAGTGGAATCTAGAAAAGAAGGATACCGCAGAAAATGTTACATTAAGAAGTCTTCAGTGAAGTTTGTCATAGAAAGCAGGCGAATGAACCTCGTGGGAGAAAAATGCTAGTTCAGGAATTTTCAGTGCAGTGACTTACATTTGGTGGGCTGGTGCTCTACCACTTCAGAATTGCCTCTAGACCTTCCTCTTCTGCGAGTTATTTTCAGATAGAATCTAGAGAACTTCTCTGTCTATGTTGGCTTTGAACTATGATCCTCCAGAGCTCTGCCTCCTGAGTAGCTAGGATCACAGCCACAAGCTCCTGAAGCCTGGCTTGGTTCAGAGAGTTTTATATGAAGCTGTGATATAAGTAGAATTATGTGTAGAGAATCACTGTCATATTTTTCTTAATTGAATTAAAGAGCATATGTGTATTTATTTGTTCGTTCTTTCAGTAACTTAACAAGTACATAGTGAACATTTATATGTGCCAGGAATGTTTTTGTACTGCGACTACAAGGAAGAAAGACATGCTCAAAGAATTTCTAGCCTGTTAATGGAAGAGAACAAGAAAGCCCCGAGGACATTAAATGTGGGGGTTTGACAGAGGAAGGGCGGGGAGAGGGCCAGTGAGAGCTTTGGGGGCTTTTGAGATAGGGTTTCATGTGGTTGAGAAGTGGGAAGGTAGCACAGAGGTGCTGACATTCCGGGCAGGGGTCTAGGCAGAGCAAGGCATAGGTGTGCAGAGGCTTTGCTCATGTGTGTAGCTGCACTGTGGTGACAGCTGCTTCACCAGGGGCCCTTGGTGCCAAGGGCTGCAGAGAGAGGGCTCACTAACCATGCTCTGTTGCAGCCTGTGAAGAAGCCACAGCAGGGAGGAGTGGCAGGGACTCAAAGAGCAAAAAGATGTCCTCAAGTGGGAAGTCTGAAAGGTCAGGCCCAAGGATCGAGAATTTGGGAAGCATGGTGAATGTGGAGTTCAGAGGTGAGGCTTCTAATCTTTGTCCTGCACTGCAAGCCGCACAGAAAAGACAATGGGGATGAGGGTGTTAAAAATGAAGATATTTTTCAAGCCTAAGCACCGGGGACAATAAGCTGGGACTACTTAACTGTAGTTTAAAACCTGCCTGCTTTCTAATTCTTCAAGCTTGAGGAATGACTGGAAATTTTAGAAAATTACTGTCTTTTCTGTGAGGATAGAGATACCTGTTCACAGATCTGACTTGAAACTTAACATGTTTAAAGATAATGCAAACAAATGAAAATTTTTAGCTAAGATTGGCTAGATTTAGCAACATCAACCCAGTAACTTGAAAGGGCATCTTCTTTGGGGCCCAGTTTCATAGACTGGACCTGTACCCTTTGTTAATAGACAATCCACATCCTTCAAAGAGTTATAAAACATTCCTTACAATTAAAAATCCCCCAAATTAAGACTACTGCATTTAAATTATATGCATTTCAGTGTACCCTAATATCTGTGGGTATTTTCTATTTTCAAAGGATTTACATGCGAGAGTATTGTCATATGAAGTTATTTTTAGTCTAGTCCTGGTGGTTCATGCCTGAAATTGTAGGTACTCAGGAAGCTGAGATCTGAGGATTGTCGTTCAAAGCCAGCCTGGATAATAGGGTCTGTGAGGCTCTTATCTTTAAGTAACCAGCAAAATGCAAGAAGTGAGGTATGGCCCAAATGGTAGAGTACCCTCCCTTAAGTGAAAAATCCAAGCAAGAGCACAAGGCCCTGAGTTTATGCCCCAGTACCAGCATATGTGCATGCGATCACATGTGCGTGCACCACACACACACACACACACACTTTATTCTTAGGAACTGTGTATGTGCTATACTGTACCTTTTGCAGTTCCAGTGGAATGAAAACCCTATACTTTTATGGATAACACTAATTGCTGTCATCTATGGAGGGATCAGATGGCTCACCTGTCGTTAAGATCCTCACTTCAAATGTTCCTGGTTCCTTGACATTGAAGTATGCATTTAAGTATTGTCCTCGAGGACATATTTTCATTTTGAGAACATTCTACATATGCCTCAGTATGCGCTTGATAATATACTTACCATGCCAGCTTTCCTACATGTGATTGTGTTTTATCCCTTTAATAAGCCTGTCCAGAGGCTAGAGCACCAGTCCATGGCGGAGGGTTCTTAACTACACACTTCCAGTTCACAGCTGATTGGCAGGAAACAGGCCAACCTCCCGCCAATAACAGGATAAAATCTGAACAAACTGGAAAGCAAGCTTCCTGGTATATGGTAGGTGCTAAAACTGCACAGTGTGTTCAAGTCTTGGACGCATTGCTTTTCTTCAGTTACAAATGAGAAGGAGAAGGCCTGCCCCTTGAAATGTATTATTGGTGCTTCCTAGAGAATTTTTAAACATTAGGTCTGGTCATGTACCATGAGCAATCCAGTTTACAACACGGTTAACTGGATTATTAATAAATCACATCTGATAGTGAGTCAGGTCTTCATCTGATAGCTAGCCAGCACAAACATTTCACAAACACAAATGTTTCAGTAACAGACTGAAAGCATACACAATGGTGTATAGAAATTGATTAAGGGATGGGACCGGGAGCATAGCCTAGTGGTAGAGTGCTTGCCTAGCATGCATGAAGCCCTGGGTTCGATTCCTCAATACCACATACTCAGAGAAAGCCGGAAGTGGCACTGTGGCTCAAGTGGCAGAGCGCTAGCCTTGAGCAAAAAATATCCAAGGACAGTGTCCAGACAGTGAGCTCCAGGATTGGCAAAATAATCTAGTACTTGTAATATCAGAATCACTAGTAGTAAAGTTCTAATATATGACAAACATTTGATCATTATGTTGGTAATAGGCAAATGGAAGATCATAGTAATGAGAAAAAGCACAGAAAAGTTTAGCTCTAAAAATGGGAGTATGTAAGGTAGGTGTTATTATCCTGTTTTTACATAGTAAATTTTTTGGGCCCTTAAATGCTTGTTGAAAAATGGCTTAAAGTGTTTTTTTTTTCTTTTTCAAATTCCTGGGGACAGGGATCATGTTTCCTAGACACAAGACCCCCAGGCTTGTCAAGTGGCCTGAAATAATGGGTATATAGTCCATCAATGTTTGTTAAATGAACCAACACACAAATGATTTTCTTGGTAGATTTCTATTAGGCTAGGGGAGGGGAAGGAAACATATAAATAGTGATTTGTTTTTTTTTCCCTTCAAATAAGGAAGGCAATTTATTGTAGTGAAATTACATTGAAGCTTTACATAGGACTCCCACTGCATATAAAACCATTGATCCCCACACTGCTGCCTTCTAGACTAGAAACACACACAGTGCTCTAAATGAGTTAACATAGTTGTAATCCATTTCCTCTCCTCCACTCACCAACGACATGACTGCAAGGAGATATTTAAGTATTTAAAAATAATTTTCATTTTGTTTTCTTTTCTAATTGCCTTGGACAACTCCAGATACCAAACTGCATGGCTTGCAGTCTCTTTCTTTCTTCTACTGTGATGACTAGTTATTACAAGTTTGCTTTCTAGATTAAATTAATATCAGAGTTATAGGTACTGTTCCCTAAGTACAGTTCATGGAGAATGTGAAAACTTGCATGGCATTTGACGCAATACTAACAAAAAGACAAAGGTGATTTTAGAAGCACTGACCAATAGAAATGTACCCTAAGGGAAAAAGAACAAGTCACTGAATGTACACAAACACATACGGACAAGGATTCATGCAGACGTCCCCGGCACATACACCTGCTCTATAATACATTGTATACATTCGCTGGATATTGCACAGATCCAGGTACACACACGCCAGCTGTGCACCCTGTGGAGTGATCCTTGCACAGGAGGGTTCCACCCAACCTTCTACGAGAGCTTATTCATGACTTTTTCGAGAGCGGTCTACAAGCAGCTCTTGCAGTCCTCTATGTACACATTCCACAGGCCAGCTGTGGTCCAAACCTCTGGTTCTAAATGTAGGATTCTTTAGCATATTGGAGCTGGTCAGCATCGAAGATCAGCTGGCTACATCGTTGCCTGAGAGAGTCCTGCTTATCTTTCTGCAGAGCCTCTGGTCTGGTCCTCCGTTGGTAGAATTCAGGCCCGGCTTGAGTTTCAACAGAGATACTGACAGTCCGGCTCTGCTTCCAGTGCTCAGTCATGGGAGATGGTGTGTGATCACCAAGTGTCCCTTCACTGAAGATGTCCTCCACGCGGGGAAGAGATGGCAGCTTGGAGTCCTGGCTGAGCATTCTGGCTCTCATACTTCCAACTGTCTGGCTTCCGTAGGCTATGAATCCAGAGGCCTGGAGCTGAATGGCCTCTTGGTAAGATGGGGGGCTGCCAGGACTCCCCCTGTCAGCTGGCTGGAACACATCATCCACAGTGATGGCCCAGGAGGGTGAGCTGGGGCCGAGAGCTGCTTGGCTGTGGACGGCAGACTGGTTTTCCTGGACGATTCGGCCAGCAAGCTGGCTTTCTTTCCTCCACCCTCTCTTGACTTGGTCTCTGCTTATGTCTTTGGGTTTCCCAGCCTCAAAGCTGGGCAGGACTTTTTTATGAGAAGCCAAGGAAAATGACATGGAGTGCTTTTTAATTTCTCTGTTGGGCTTGCCTTTTTCATTCTTTGTAGTGAAAGACTGATGTCTGCTGAAGAAGTTTCTTTTGGGACGCGAAGGAGAAGGTACAGGTGAGCTGTCAGAGGACCCATCCAGGGAGCCGCTGGAGAAGGCTTTGGGTGCCAGTCCCTGTGGGACTGCCAAACCTGGGCTCAAGTTCTTGAGCTTCAGGTCTGCAGGTCTCTTAGGTTTGTCTTCTTTTGGAAATGGATCTTCTGCCTTCTTGCTTTCAAAATGAGAGTCGGCCCGGGGCTTGGTGAAGTCATCTTGGCTTTTTGTTAGCTTTCGGTTTGTCATCCGGCTCTCAAGGCACTCCTGTGAGGACGACATGCTGGGCTCTGAGAAGCTCCTGTCCTGCTGGCTGATGGCCCTTTTCAGCCTGGCTACTGTGCTAATAATGGGCTCTGGGCTTAATCCACCAGAGTCTTGTGGGCCCCTGCTGTCCGAGCCAGCAGTCATGGCGGTGAGCACTGGGCTGGGCCTGCTGGGAGAGCCCATGGCACAGCCTGGAGGGCTGACCGCACTGTTCGTCTCCACATCAGGGTCATTGCTGTCGTAGGCGGAGTCATTCTGCAGCATGGACACATCTGGGGAGGGGAAAGGAGCCATTGAGGTTTGGGGTCCATTTCTCTTAGAAGCATTTTATTACAGGCACCTATTCATACCAGTCATTCAAATGCTACGGGGCTTGATATAAAAAAGAAATCTACAGCATCAGAATTCTACTCTCTGTATTTATTTTGTGATCAGGAGAGGAAAAAGAAATGGATGAACAACTAGGCGAGGAAGGGAAGAAGGGGAGGGAGGGAAAGAGAGAGGAAGGAGGAAGAGGAGGGCAGGGAAAGAGAAGAACAGAGTGGCAGCCCCAGCATGGATTGAATATTTATGCTTTAAACCTGATCATTTGGATACTCTTATTATGGCAATTTCCATCTTACTAAACTCATATTCTATTGCCCTGCTTCATAGCTGATGGTTATGTGGTAGTTAGTTGTGACTTAGGATAGAAAGGCAAAGTTCCAGACAGATGCCAAACGCTGCTTTGTAGTAAGAGAGGGTGTTGAGGGGAAATCTGAGAGCAGTGACTTCCTGCATGTTTAATGACTCCCTACAGAGGTGAGTCTCACCTGTCTGTGGTTGGTGAAGGTGACTTGTGCTTCAAATACCACAGGTAGTAACATCACCAGCAGGCACATAGACACAACGCTACAACAGCATCTTCCATACCTGAACTGTCGGTGTGATCCAGGGAGTCGTCAGAAGTAATGCGGGAATGAGCCAGAATGTTCTCCCCAAATATTTCAAAGCAGTTGTCAATGAGGAATTCCACCAGTGTCTTAACCTGCGGGTGTACCACAATGGGGGAAGAAAAACAGGTTGTCAGCTTAAGGACTAGTTTTGTTGTTTTACAGAGGGGACAAAGAATGAGGATATGTTGGAGGCGGCCAATGGGGGAGGGGAAGTGTCAAAATGAGACTTAGAGGGTTTTTTTGTTGTTGTTTTTGTTTTTTGGTCAGTTGCGGGGCTTGAACTCAGGGCCTGAGCACTGTCCTTGGACTTTTCTCAAGGCTAGAGCTCTACCACTTGAGCCACAGCGTCACTTCCAGCTTTTTTTCTATGTATGTGGTCCTGAGTAATTGAACCCAAGTCTTCGTGCTTGCTAGGCAAGCACTCTACCACTAGGCCAAACTCCCGGCTCCCCAAGACTTAGAGATTTTTATGTGAGTGTAAATAGCTTAATGAGACTAAGTACCAATAATATACATTAAAGTTAGATATGAGTTGGCCTTTTGGGAATGTATGTTTTTAATTGAAGAAATAAAGAGAACCCCCTCCCAAGTAACTAAACACTTTTAGTAAAGTGGGTCTTTCCTCAAATATGATTGACATGGTGTGACGCTCAGAAGGCTGAAACAGAGTTTTTCTCTCTGAGGGGGTAGTGGCGTCCTGACTACTGCACGTGTCTTTCGAAGGCTAAGGTGACAGAGGCATAAACGTGTGTGCCCGAGGCGGTAGCACCCTGACGGACACATTTTGCGTGGTTGATTTTTACCATGACCCCTGAATCACTTTGAGAATCAGAAGTGGTTTGTTGGTTGGCGTTTGCAGACAGTGAGATCACACAGGGAAAGTTTCTTAGGGAGAGGCAGCACACACCTTATTGTTCAAGGCTTTCTGGGCCTGGAAAGACAAGTGCTGGTCATTCTCTAGGGCGAGCATGTTGGGGCCGACGCAGATGGCCAGGTTGCTGCTGTCCATCCTGCTCACCTCGGCGTTCTTGCTGACCAGGTTTAGCACATAGAGCAGGTGCTTGAGCAGAAGGAGGTTGGGCCGGGAGAGCCGATCTGCAACCCTGGAATAAAGTCAGGGGTGTCAGTTTTCCAGGGGCTGGCTTTTGCGGGGCCTGTTAAAGGTTCCCCTCCAAACCAGACTTCCTTTGAAATGAGGAAGACACTAGCATTCACAAGTTCATTCAGGTGCTTCCAGCAGCGGCTGGCACAGAACAAGATCGGCTTGGCGCCAGGGCTTCCTATCGGATCAGTCATTTACCTTGACATTTCCCAAGCCATTTGGTCTGCTAATCCATTTAGCTGTGTAGAAACGCTTTATTTTTAATAACCCAAGATGAAATTTCTTGCTTTTCCCTGAACCTACGGAGAATACACCAGTCAAGGCATTATGGTGACTGACCATAATAAATTAGATCTTTTTAAAAATGTCTCATTTAAAAAAAAAAACAAATGAAGTAGGACTCGAATACATAGATCCTTTTATCCGTCAGGTGAATTATTGTCGTGATATATTTCATACCTGGCTAGAAATGTGTTGTAATAATCTTAGAGGGTTGTGTTTGTTTTGGGACAGTCTGATGTCTTCCCTTTGATAAATTGTAGACACTAGCCATGAGGGAAAATTATAACATATAGATAGGTTTTCTTAGGATGTGTGGAGATGCTGACATTTTAAAATTAGACTTCTCTAAAGGGCTTTCTGGGGGTGTTTGTGGTTGAAGTTGTAGAGCACTTAGCTAGTGAGCTAGAAATCTTAGGTTCAATCCCCAGCACTCCCCAAAGAAAATTAGGCATTGAGGGTTCTCTGGGCATTAAGAGATCACATTTCCAGTAGACAGTTTTAGTTACCTATTATATTTGTTGTTACGGCGTTCTCATTTTGGTTCATTGTAAGACTATAGAGCGTCCTGTGTGATTTTTATGAAACAAACAGACCCTCCCAGATCCCACGGGGTGATGTTCTACGGGAAGCGGCCAGGGTGCGCAGACACAGGCCGACGAGGGCTGAGCACAACCCAAACCCTGCGCTTTGCAGATACTCCCGCTCCGTTTGGCTGCCTGACCTCCTGGGATGCCTTTGAGGACTTACTGCTTTAGGGCCTCAATTCTGTCCTCCTCATCCTGCTGCTCCAGGGCGCCCATCCAGTCCTCAAACAGGTCGCAGGAGAGCAGCTTCCGGGGGATACCTCGAAGGAAGTCCTGGAGGACAAACCAGAGACTTGGCCTCTTTGCCACATGTGCTGTGCGGTGTCTTGCCTTTGCTCCATCTGCACAGCCTACTCACATTTGCCCTGTCACAGACCATTCCCGTCCCCGCTCTGTTCCAGGACTAGGCTAATCTGAGGACACCTCTTGAGGTCGCACTGTGTCTCAGCAACTTGGCGTGTCAGGCATAGTCAGAGGCACCATTCCCAGAAAGCTGAATCTAAGGCACCAGATTCAGAAGACTATGGGTTTGGTGGTGGACAAACTGTCTTTCTCATCAAGATTTCGGGGAACTTAACATACTCTTTTCCAGTTGGAATCTGGGATCATTGATCTAGGTGTATTCATTATGAATAATTAAAAAGGTTTAACTCAAAGCAAAGATTTAAATGACAGGTCTGCTGACTTGTTCTGGTAGGGAGCGGAGCCTATTCCTCACTTCCTGAGGATGTGTCCACCCGAGGATGCACCGCGGCCAGCTTACCTTGAAGACCACGGCCAGCAGGTGCACGGGGAGCGCGTCCAGGTCCACGGCACCACCACTGTTGAGCTCCTCTTTCAGCTCCTTGCGGGCCTTTTCGCTTGCAGCTTTCCTGAATATCCCTTCTGTTGAAGGGCCTTTTAGGCAGAGAATCGTGAGAATGTCCTGTGGGGACACAGCAGGGACCTGAGTGGTTACCCATGGCTTGGAGACACACACTGTGCCACTGCTAACTCATGAACATCTAGGCATTGGTTAGAGGAAGAGAATTAAAATGATGTCCTGACTTTACTGTCACACAATTCCCTCTCCGTGACAGCTAGTTTTCTTTATCATAGAAAAATGTTCTAAAGGAGACTATGGGAGGCTGGTGTCAGCTGTCCATTGTGATTCACTGTCCCTCTTCTCCCTCTCATTCTTCTATGGGTTAAATTGTAAAAGTTCTAAGCTTGCACATTCCAAAATTGCTTTGGGCCTCCTTCCTTTCAGATATTTCCAGAGGCACTTTGGGTTCCTGATCACATAAACTCTCCACTCCCCCTTTGCCTGTTGGTTTTGCAGAACCTACACATTTTCAGCCTTGTTAAAGCTGTGAAGTCTAAGGAATGAGCCAGGCACTGTCACTCTGAGCTCATGAGCAAACCCAGTGGGTTCTTAGGATGTGAGCAGGCAGAGAGTCTGAGCATTGCTTCTAAGAGTGGGAGTGGGGAACTCTAAAGATCAGTCCCAGTAAGTTCAGTGTGAGAATCACATTCAGATTTCCCAAGGGCATCTGAAGTTAAGTATCCTCAGAAAACCAGAGAGGTGATGCGTGAGCACACACTCACCTGAATGGGTGCTGGGAGTGTGTCCTTCTCACCGCAGATAATTGACAAGGGTTGATCAAACAGTGTCACTTTCAACTCTGGCTCCAAAGATCCAGAGAAATCTGATGAAGGGGAGAGCCTTCTCATGAGAAAGGGCCAGGATAGCACTTTCTTTCTCTTCTTAACTTCTGTGGCCAAGAAAACAAGAAAAAGAGAAAAGCCAGATCACGATACCATACTATGAAACAAAGATCAAGGTAAGAAAATGGAATTGTTGGCCACATAATGAATGTCATCTAGCATATACCATAAAGGATGGGGGGAGAAAAAATTCTTAAAAACCCTGAAAGTGAAGGGCATGACTCTTGATCTAGAAAACCCAACGCTAAAACAACCACAGTTACCAAGGCAACCAGCCTCTAAACATGTGACGCCAGGGTTCCTCAAAGGCTGCCCCCTTCCTGTTTTTATCTACCCCAGAGATTTGCTAAAGAAAATTAGCACAACTTAATAGTACGAGTCGTTAAAAACAAAAAACAAAAAACTAGGTTCACATCTTGGTCCTCAGAGAAAGTTTCTGCACAATGGAGACTAGTATAATTTCTTTCCTTGAAAAGAAAACATAAAAAGAGGAAGTAACTTGCAAAGGAAGATCCCTTTGCAAGCCGAACATCACCATCCCCAGCCACACTCACATAAATGGCCACTAGAGGGAGGGACATGGTCCAAGGTGCAGCCACCTTGTCCCTCCCAGCCTGTGGCTTTTAGGTCCTACCTAGGCCAATAACATGCTGCAGGAAGGCTTGAAGCTAGACTTGGCCATTGGAAATAACCACTATACTTGCCAAGTCAGTTATCTGTCTCAAGTGCAGGAGACATGAGCAAAGGGTATCGTCTCTCCAAAGTTTTCTTCCCCCTCCTGCCCTCCCTCCCTCTCTCCCTTCATTCCTCCATCCTTCCCTTCTCTTTCTTCCTCTTTCTTTTTCCGTTCCTTCCCTCCTTCTGTCTCATTTCTAGTAAAGACACTTTATCTGCTTAGGTACTTAAAGAAGATCAAGTCTGAGGTATGCTAGAATGAGATGCATTATGAAAAAAACAAGAACCATGGTTGGTTCTTTGGGATTTGAGGTCAGCCATAACTGGTTTATGGGTGCTTACATGCAGTCTCTGCTAGAAAAGGAAGAAAATGGAACAGGTACTGGGTAGTTTTTTTTTTTAATTCCAGATGTATGCAGGGTTTCATTCTCAAACATAAATAGCCAGGAGATTTACCAGCCTGCATAGCTGGGGTGGTGGTGGTGACTGCAGAGAGCGTCTTTGCCCTGACAGCCCTTGTTCCCTAAGGAACTGGAGCTCCCCTGCCAGTAAAGAGTTAATCTTTTGTGGTCTTGAGCGGAACTTAAAAACAAAATTCCTTGGATTGGCAAGGCACTGTGGTTTGGTAGCACTCACAGGAAAGAGCAGTACTTTTTTTTTTGGTCTGTCTTGGGGCTTGAACTCTAGGTCTGGGCACTGTCCCTACGCTCTTTAGCTCAAGCCTAGCAGTCTACCACTTGAGCCACAGCACCACTTCCAAGAAGTACATTTTCAAAACTCACCACTCAGCTGGCAAACGCTGTCTTCACTCTCGCACGACATCAACAAGGGGTGAGCTTTGATATCGCCCTGAAATAGAATTATTTCAGTTAAGAACGTCATATAAGAAACCATCCCAGCCCCATTCCCTACCAGATACGAAGGGAGAGAGAAGGGGTGGCAGAATGCAGTCATGGTATTCAGTGTGATATGAGATAACTGAGGGGTCACTGGATGATTGGGGGTGGGAGAGAGGACAGTGGAAGGGGTGACATCAGTCAAGATGTATTGTATTCAGACCCTGACGTGTTAAATGAAATCCCTTCATACAGCTACTTAAAGGTAATGAAAATAATACACAGATTTTTTTTAAGTCTTAAAAGCCAATGGACAGAGAGCATTGATTTTTTTTTTCTGTAGCTTTTGGAATTCACAATCTTAATAGTCATCTGAGAATATCCCAATTAAAGTGTTGAATTTTCTATACTCAGCAGATTCATTTTCTACTCCTATAAGCCAGTCAAATAATATGCCATTGAAACAGAAAGTTTTCTATCTTTTCATGGTGCAAGTTAAGCTTCTAAATTACATTCTTACCTCTGACTGACATTCAATTAGCGTCTCCATAGTATGGGCATTTAGTGTTTTTGACTAAAAGAGAGGAGAACAGAAGATAGTGAGTAAATGTCTTTTGGCTCTTCTGTGGAAAGCATGAAGCAGTCAACAGAGAAGGCATACGTACAGCATCCAAACTGCCTATCAGCTTCATTGGTGGTGGACGTGCGCGGGGGGCAAATTCCAGGCCGTTCAGCCTTTGATCCCTTCTACAACAAATCACATAGGAAGGAGTCAGGCAGGAGAGCCACTGTTGATTGCCAAAGAACAGGGCTTGAAACTATTAGAAAAGTTTTCATTTAAAAATGGGTCTGTTTGACCAAACACCATGTGCTCCTAAGAACAGGATCTAAACACATTTACTTCTTCTATTTCTAAATTCTTCAAGCCAGATGACTTTATCAAGCCAAACTCTGTTAGTTGTTATTACATTCCCATCTAGGGATGATCTGAATAGTAATTACAATAACAAACTAACATTTTTTTTAGTTATAACACTTTTTTTAATACCCTTGGATGAAATACTCTGAACTGCATTTCTCACTTAACCCAAACAAGAAAAAACCAGAACTTATTCCCAGATGTTGCTTACGGTGAACATACACCAAAGATAACATTTACAGAGTTCCTACAGCCAGAGAATACAGTCAAGCGTTCAGTGTTGACCACATCTTTCTAACACTGGTCCATGGTCCCTTGCTCCCTGTTTTCTGTTGCTTCTGGTTCCCATTTCCCCTGTCTTGCTACTCAGTGAATTTCCCGGTTTTTAGCACTTACCCTTGGAAGTTCTCTCAGACAGCGCCTTTCTACTTCTCTGGAGGGTGGAAAACGGAGAATAAAGCATGATACTCTGCTCTTACTAACCCACCCACAGAGAGCAGGAGACTGAATTTTGTGTCTCGTGCTGTGCGTTATAAGGCGCCGGGGTGGAGCGGGCAGGTGGAAATTCAGAATCTTACTGGGACAGGAAGAAACATCACCACGGGCTGTCACAAGGACCGAGCCTGCCAGAGGCTACACGGCTCTCACTTCCTCATTCCTTTTAAGGCAGCGGATGGCTCTCCACCCCCTGCCCCCCTTCTCCCACTTCAAAGTAAAGGCTCTGTAAATTTCTAGGGGTGGAAAAGATGACATGTGGCACACAGCGAAGGCTCTGATTAATGTCAGAGGTGGGATGAGCGAGTACAACATTGCCTCGTTCTGTGAACAAGCATCATTTCATTTTCTCTAAGATGGTGATTTTTAGGTCACCCCCTCCTGTCTTTTGTATCCTGTCTTCCAGCACCGCCATCTGCTCCATCATACAGAACCAGCCAGTGGTCCTGGTCCCCGTGTGCAGGGTAGTATCATGATGGACCAGAAGGGACTCCCAAGGTACGGATTCCCTGTGAGAAATGACTACCATCCAAAACAAGGTCAGTTTCTTTGGACTTAGCCAAAGAATACACGAGAGCTAGTTGTCAGCATATTAACTTCTCCCCAGAGTTCCTACTCAGAATGATCAGTGTAGTGTATGTATATACATATATATGCTATATCATATATGGTACATAGACATTATCTGTCTATCTATCTATCTGTCTGCCTATCTATCTATCTATCTATCTATCTATCTATCTATCTATCTATCTATCTGCACGTATCACATCAGTTCAGCTAGACCAATTTAAAGTGGAAAGGGATGAGCGAGACTTCACCTGAAGATCCCTACTATGTCTCAGAGAATTCTTTTCTAGAAGAGGCCAGAGATGTCAACTCTGAATCAACAGAAGAATGGACACAAACACTGAACAACCTCTGTCACTCTCACAGTACAATGTTGAGTGAAGGATGTATACCAACTATGGTTTACACTTCCACCTGTGTGTGCACGCGTGTACACACACACACACACACACACACACACACACACTCACACACCATCTATGATTTTGCAGTAAAATCCAGGAGAGGTTTTCCAAAGGGAATGGATAGAGGGAGGGACTTCCCGAGGGCAGCTGGGCGTTTTGTAAAGATGTGCTTCTGGACCAGGCTATTGCTAAACTTCTGTGCACTTTGCTCTGTTGTTATTCTTTTTATTTTTTTTTTGCCAGTCCTGGGTCTTGAACTCGGGGCCTAAGCACTGTCCTTGGACTTTTCTCAAGGCTAGAGCTCTACCACTTGAGCCACAGCACCACTTCCAGCTTTTTTCTATGTATGTGATACCAAGGAATCAAACCCAGGCCTTTGTACTTGCTAGGCAAGCACTCTACCACTAGGCCAAACTCCCAGTCCCTCTGTTGTTATTCTTTAAGACAAGGCTTTAAAATAATGTAGCTTGATTCATCAGCTGACTTTTAGTTCCAGGACTGAATCATATTCATAATTGTATTGCTTTCATACAGTAGAGGCCATGCAGCCACCAGATCCCTTCCCACTGGCTTGCTTGTGCTTTGGGCGGTTATTGCATGGCCTCTGCTGAAAATAGCAAGTGTCAGTGTCATTTCCCTTTGGGTATATGATTTCCCCCCTGCCCCCCCAGATAGAATGGGGTTTGAACTTAAAGCCTTGGCTCACCAGGCAAGGACTCGACCCCTAGCCACACCTCAAGCACTGTTATCTTCATTGTTTTCCAGATAGGATCTCACTTTCATCACAGGCTGGCCTGGATATGATCCTCCTATTTAGGCTTCACTTAGCTGGGATGTCAAGTACACATCACAGCACCAAGCACTATGGCTTGAGACGAAGTCTTGTGAACTTTCAGCCTAGAGCCTCCATCCTTCCACTCTCCACCTCCTGAAGAGCTAGGATTATAGGCATGAGCCATGGCACTCAGCAGTTTGAAAGCTTTTCAACTTTCTAAGTGAAATTTGATGGTTGCTGGGGATTATATTTTCTTCCTCATAAAGAAGACATTTCAACATTTACCATAAAACATAGTAGCAGGCGTACGTATAAACAGGATCACTGTAGTAGCAACATGGCAGGCGGTCACTCTGACACCTGCCTTGTGGAGTCCTGTTTCCTCCAGGGTCTAGCTCAGGCCCTACCTCCTCTAAGAATGGACTTGTGCATACTGGATCCAGCTTCCTCTCCTGCACAGTGGTAGTAGTTCCAACCTTTATTCTGGTTGCAGAAAACAGGGACCAGTGGTCATCTTTGATTTTCCTGGCCTTGTGTTTGTCACATAGTAGGTCCGGAGTATAATTATTTTCCTACTAAGACTGTGTGATGCAATGGGAAGGCTGGAATCTCACTGTGTGCTTCCTGACACTGAAAATCTTCCTATGCAGCCCCTGTTTCATTGAGAGGGCCTCTGTACGATGCAGGAGGAGTTTGCACCAGTGGGTACAGTGGACAGCCTCTGCCTGCAGTCCTTGTCCTTACCATCTGCAAGTGTGTGGCTCTAGATCTGGGACCTCGGGTGAGCGTGAGACAGCCGACTCAGCTCAAGGGCATGGACTTCCCGAGGTAGATGGGAGAACAGGACCATAGCTGTCCTGCACCTCTCGCCTTCCATGGAACCAAAGCCTCACCTTCTGTCATGGAGAAAGGCTTATCCAGTTCTGAGTCTCTGTCCAGAAAGGATGGGACACCTGCTGTCCCCAGTGTCATGTTCTTTTGGTGTGGAAGCTGAGGAGGGGGACGCTTTGGGAATCAGAACTTACAGGTCAGAGGAAGCTGGGGCATCAACCATGGCTGTGTGGTCTTGAGAAGTCCTGTGCCAAACTGGGCAGCAGTTCTCACTCTCCTGGGATTCAGGAAATCCCTGCTGCACTATATTTCTTGTATGTGGCAGCATATTGCCTGCCTCTCCTCTAGGCAAAGTCTATGTGTGGGTGTGGTGGGGGGTGGGAGGGAGAGGATGTAGCTGGAAGAGATGTTCAACAACTCCGAGGCTCACAGAAAGCCCAAAGTGAGAGGCCACATGCGGACACACCATCTGCTCCAGAGCAAAGCCTGAAGTCCAAAGCCTTTTAGGTCAATGTGCAGTCCTGGCAAGAAAAGGTCTGCTCTCCAGACCGTTTCAGCCCTCATTACTGCGTGACGGTTGCTCGGATTTCTCCAAGGCTTACTGGAGCCACAGGGTCCCTCCAACAGTGCACGCTGTCACTGGGTCTGGCAGAATCATTTGCTGTACTTCAAATGCCCGCATTTCTGTGGTGGCGGGTGTACATATTTCAAATTTGCTTTCAGATCTTTGTGATCATGAATTTATATTTGTGTTGGACTACAAAGTAGCCTCAGCATAAAAGAATAGTTGAAGAACTCGGTGTTTTTAGAGAGCTGGCTTGGAAACTAAGAAAGGTTAGGACAAAACGATCTTTCTAAACTGCCTTCCCTGCTTACTGGGGTCAAGATGAAAACATAAAATCCAATCATCCTGAAATGAGATGATTAGGATCTGTATTGCCAGTGATAAAATCTACCATGGTACTCCAGGCTCTAATGGCATTGATAAACTTGAGGAATAAAGAGTTTCTTGATTTTGGAGGGCATTTTAGCCTGAAAGATGGTCCCATCCCCCCAAACAAACAAAAATATAAGCAACAACAATTAAAATCAATATCAAAGACGATATGAGAGCAACTAAACACCGGTTACCCACCATACAATCCAGTGCCTTTGACAGTTCTGAACTCGGAACCATCTACTTGCTAGTCTGAGCCACTGTTTTCCTTGAGGCTTTCTGTTCTGTTTCTGCTTTAATAAAAGGCACACCTTGTCACCTTCTGCTTCCCTCTGTGGTGATGGAGCTGTGGGGAGGCTGTCCTGCAACAGTGGTACTCCAAACCGCAGGCTCCCACATCCAGGATTATAGGCTGGAGCCATTGTGGTGTGTGTGTGGGTGTACACACTTGCCTATGTGTTCACACACTTCCATATGTGTGTTTTATGTGTGTGTGCTTTAAGAAAAATGGAGAAAACTATGAAAGCCATGATCCATTGTTAGTAGTTTATAAAATTGAGGAGCAGCATGTAAAAAAATACTGGAACAAAAAAATGTAGAAACTATGGGAATATGTCTCATGAGCTCCCTATCTTTTAAAGATATGCTTACTGTTATTTGGCATTTATTTATTTTTTTAACTTAGTGTTTTCTTTTGTCATATAAAAAAATGGTGTAAGGTTTTTACTTCCCTACTTTAAAGTTTCAAAAGTATTTGTTGTTTTGAATGTGTGTGGTCTTTTATTTTTGTTTATTTATTTGTCAAACGCTGTGTCTTTTTTGGCGTCTCCAGAGAAATTCTCAGATCAGTGGCTCCTGGCCCCAGAATCCTGCCTAGAGAGGTCATGGGTCAGGGGCCAAGGGTCAAGGGTCTCTTAAATGGAAGGGCGTCCTGGTCAGCATGGGCCAGGGTTAGTATCCATCCCCTGCCCACCGGGTGTGGCTTCTGTCGTTCCACTATTCCTCTCAGGGAAGGTTCAGTCAACCTCTGACTTACCAGCAAGTCTTTACTTCCACCACGCTGGATGTCGTAGTTCCCTCTTTTCTAGGCAATGGCAGCCTTTCTGATGGGTGCATCTAGACTCTGATTCTACTCCAGGACCATCCTGGCAGAGTCAGCTAAAGCTAGCTTCACCATCTGTGACAGGATTTCCAGCAAAGGTGGCACAAGTTCCCACAGAGAAAAGATGAGCAAATAATGATCTTGGAGGGACTGTTCGTGGGCGATGTGTGGCAAATAATGAACTTGGAGGGACTGTTCGTGGGTGATATGTGGCTCTCTTTATCCATAACTTCGCAGCCCTCCCCTCTCAGGGCGCCTTCCTGGCAGAGACATGGCCCTGCAAGTATTCTGTGCTTCCCTCAATTCCTGAGCTCTTCCTAGAAAAACAAGAATAGAGAGTTTTCCTTCTTCTTTTGGGCCATGAAATAGTAGAAAAAAAACACTAGAAATCCTAAGCCACATTTGATAAATGCTTACACTGTCTGTAGAATTGGGAGCTGAGCCCAATTGCCATCTCTCTGAGATGTGTGCTGTGTGAACTCTTCAGTAAATTTCATACAACTGGCCCTGACAATCTGCTGTGCAGTGTGCTCGCCCCAGGCCTGTGCACAAGCACCTGGGCGACCTCTGTCAGCATGCCTGGGGCAGCCTCACCCCAGAGCTTCTGCTGAGCAGGTTTGGGGTGGGTCTGGAATCTGCATTTCTAATAGGGTTTCAGAGAGGGTACTGTCACTGTAGCTGGTCCAGGGCCACACTTGGAATACTGTTGTAGAGTGAGACCAGGGAATAAGGAGGGCTTGGCTGCCTTCTTGGGAGCCGAGCTGTTGGCTCTGTGGCGCCTTTGCAATCACAGCCTGCTGTGATGCCTCCCCCCCCCCCCCCCCCACTCACACATATACACACCAGCCCTGGAAATGGAGAAATCCGTTCTGGTCCTGGAGTTCTGTCGGCAGTTTCTATCTGTTTAGTTCTGAGAATGAATAAAACGGCCAGTTCCCCGTGAGAAGTTGCACTTCTGCTTTGACAGCGTATTTGGACTCATTTGGCTCCACATAGTATATGTTCAGCCAGATTTTTCTCTGATATTAAAAATGGGTGTGGAAGGAGAGGTTTACAGGAGAATTGTTTGAACATTTATATCAAGAAGAATCCCCTAAACCTATCAGTGTTTGTGTAACTAAACACCGATAAAGGGCCTCCTGCTGGGCCTGCTGGAGCCTAAGACCCAACTAAACAGGCCTGGCTAAATTTATCTCGTTTTTTTTCTTTCTCTCAAATAAATGTGGTATTCCCCTTTTGGTGACTCACTAGAGTGGGTTAGACCAACCCAATGACCACAACCGCACCTGCTGGTCGGCGTCTCCCTCAGCTCCCAGAAAGGATCTTTGGGTTATGCCAGAGTAGCTGAGGGCATGCTTCCATCACCAGAGTACCTGAGGGCACGCTTCCATCCCCATTACCAGAGCATGGGTGTGAGCTCCCCCTAGCCTTCACCTTTAACCCCCAGAAAGACCAGGTGGATACAGTAACAAGGCATTACATAATTCTTGCCAGGCAAGGAAGGGTCATTTAAATCTCTGACACAAATCCTTACAAGCCTTTATGTCAGAATCTATTGGAGACCTTGTTAAAAATCTTCCATTGGTACCAATGGCTCATAACTGTCATCCTAGCTTCTCAGGAGACTGAGATCTGAGGATTAAGGTTCAAGGCCAAACGGGGCAGAAAAAAAGTCTGTGTGACTGCCAATGAACCAGCAAAATTAGGAAACAGAAGCAGGGTGAAGCATCCTTGAGCAAAAAAGCCAAGTGAGTCTGTGAAGTCATGAGTTCAAGCTTCAATATTGGCACACCCACACCCACACACGCACACACACACACACACACACGCACACGCACATACACACACAATCCCCAATGGCCTAGGCTACCTACCTACCTACCTACCTACCTACCTACCTACCTGCCTACCTACCTGCCTACCTTCCTACCTACCTGCCTACCTATCTGCCTACCTGCCTATCTACTTACCTATTTATCTACCTAGCTACCTACCTACCTATCTACCCACCCATCTAAATAGTACTGAATAGGACTGAAGTTTGAATTGGGGTCAATATTCTGCTTGTTATCTTTTTGAATAAGGTCTCATGTTGCCCAGACTGGCCTCAGATCATGATCCTGCTACCTAGACCTCCTATGTAGGTAGCAAGTATACAGTGCCATGCCGAACTTATTTATTGAGATGGAAGGTCTCACAAGCATGTTTCCCAGACTGTTCTTGAACCACAGTCCTTCCATTCTCTGCCTTCTGAATAGTTGGGGTTACAGGCATGAGTCACTGTGCCCAACCCTGGCTCTCTTTTATACCAATGTAATTGGAATTTCTAGAGATAAGATCCAGACATCAGTGTTGTTTTTATTGTTTTCTGTTTTTATAATCAGGGCATTGCACATGCTAGACAAGTGTTTTACCACTGAGCTACACCCTAGCCCTTGACACCAATTCTTCAAAAAATTCACAAAAGAAGGTCAGGGGCATGTTTCAAGTGGTTGAGCACATGCTTGGCAAGTGCTTAGTTGTTGAGTTCAAACCCTATATCATGACCAAAAAACAAGAACAGAATCAGAATAAAACAAAAACAAAGCCTCAAACAGAACAATAAGCCTGTCTAAAGAAGCCCCATAGATAGTCAGGTTTGAGAAGCAGCCACTGAGAACTGATTTTTGGGGGAAACAGATCTATGGGGTTTGTACTCAGTTCTTCCCCATGACAGCTAGACTCGCTGGACCCTCTTTGGGGCAGTCTATGAGTTCTGCATTTGGGAAAGGGGTGAGCCTCAGTTTCCCTCCACTGTAGCACACTGTCTCTCGGAGGTACTGCTTCCCGAGGTCACCTGGTCTGGCTTCTAAAGAGAACAAGAGTGATGAAATCCATTGTAATCCTGCAGTTCTCTGTAGCTGCTTTTACCAAGAGGCAGCATCTACTTCCGCAGCCCCGGGCTCTGTGTGGTCACAAGACTGGCACAATGGAGCGAAATGATGGAGAGTGGCTGCCTGGACCCCACAGCCCTGCAGCTACCCCACAAGGAAGCCATGGCAGCTGTCTGAACTTCAGGATGGGAGGCCGCTGGGAGGAAAGACAAGGCACTCAGCCTCAGCTCTGTGCAAGGCCACCTTAGAGAGACCCCTCTGCGACTTGCCTGAAGGGAATAGGGAGGGCTTTGCCCAGTCCACTTGGAGTCAGGAAGACAGAAATGGATGCTGTTTTCACACAGGGCCACACCAGGCGATCATTGTGCAGCAGTTGAGCAGATGGCTGGAGCAGCCAGAGACTGCCTCAGTCACTGCCTCACGTTTGCACGTGTGCCAGGAAGACAGCCTTGAACAGGCTCCCCACCCTCACTCCTGTGCAAAGTCGTCCAACTTTTTTTTTTTAAGCCCTGGGGACTGAACTCAGGGCCTGAGCACTGTCCTTGGGCTTTCCCCAAGGTTAGAGCTCTACCACTTGAGCCACAGCACCACTTCTGGCTTTTCTATGTTTGTGATCCTGAACCCAGGTCTATGTGTATGCTAAGCAAGCACTCTACCACTTGGCCAAACCCCCAGCCCCCAACTTTGTTTTAAAGCAGTCTAATGAGCATGCATCTTTTAGTATATGCTCCAGACAACAAGTTTAAAACAGACTCCAGAGATTTAAGATAAAAAGCAATCCATGGTGCTTCTGGAGGCAAATTATGTGCATGCTGAACTGTAGGAGGACAACCGCATGGGTGGGTGAGTGGAGGGTCCCAGCTGGGCTTTTACCAAATCCAAGAAAAAATGGCTTTCTTCTGCTGCTCAAGGAGTGGAACCTGGGTGTTTCTGGAATTATCTGTCCTCGACCGCTAGGTACATTATTGTCCCACAGTGTGCAAGGTATTGGGGGACGTGGACATCAGGGCTCCAAACACAAGACATGCACATGGCCCTGTGCTTTTGCCTGCAGCTGCTGCAGGCCTCATGGATCTCAACCCAAGCGGCAGGCCTTCAAATTCAGCTTCTGGAATGTGCCCTGGGTGGTAGTATAAAGGAGAGGGAGCCAGCATTCCCATGGGCCTCTGGAAAAGGGGGAAAGTCACTGCTTGCTAGGCAGTGGAGGCAGGAGAGGGAAACAGGGGTGGGGGTGAATTCTTCACCCTATAGACTTCTGCTGGGCATTAGAGTGGTACACTCAGCCAGGAGAGGGGACTGAAAGCAGTTAGGACAGAAAGCACTGACAGGGCTTTACCTGTGAGCACTCACTCCAGTTTTTGCCAACTCCTCATGTCATGTCTCTGTCTCGTCTCTGTCTGTCACACACAAAACATACATTACTTGTGAAGTACCACATCATGGGTAACCTAAATAATATCAATTTATTTAGGTCTGGAGCCTAGAAGTGTGAAGATGTTCACAGTTTGATTCCTCTTGGCTTACAAGAGATTGGCTGCCTGCTGTATCGTGTGTGTGTGTGTGTGTGTGTGTGTGTGTGTGTGTGTGACATTCTCAGTGTGTCTCTGCATCCAAATTCTCCTCATAAATGTACTTACCACCAGGTTGAACTCGGGGTAAACCCGAGTTAGGTCTTAAAAAATTGCCTTTGTAAGTATCAAACATCTTAAACATCACCTTCTGAAGGGAACACCCCCACACCCCTGCTCCAGATACCACCTTCTGAGGTGCTGGAGGATAGGGGATCAACAAGTGAATTTTGAAGAGACAGTTCAGTTCATCTGTTTGCATGTATATATATATATATGCATACAGTCATGTAGACATGTGTATATATATATATACACACATATATATATGTGGTTTTTGTCGACTGGAATATGCCTGCTAGTGTGTCTCTGCCAGGGAGTTAATATAGGTCCTCTGTCTCGTGGGTCACCTTGTATTTCAACAAATACAGAGAAGAGGGGGCAGCAGGTTTAAAGCAGTAGCTACTGGGCAGAATCTCAGAGGGCAGAGACCCAGAGCCTGGGAGTCCAGAGGACACGTGACGTAGGATAAACTGAAGGTGTTTACACAAAGCCACCACCCGACCTGGTACCATCAGGAGAGGCCTTGGGTGCACTTTGAATTGCTTGGGTGGGATGGAACCCCACTTTCTTCAGGGCGATTGCTCAAGTTCCTATTCAGAAATAATTGTCAAAGGGGAAATTACATGTTTTTGGCGGGTCTTTTCTTCCTTCTCATTTTTTAAGTCCTCTAATGTGATAGGCAGATAGAAGTTTTGCTTCCTTAAATGTAAGTCACTTAGTTCCTGTTTTCTTTAATTGGATGTGTTTCAAATCAAAACACAGGTTATCTGATAGCCATAGGAACCAAAGCAAGCTCTACTTCTTAACTGAAGGGGAATTTTGCAGATAACCAAGAAATTTGAGAGCAGACATCCAGGATGTTTGCCGAAGTCCAATACCATGGATTCGTTTACAAGCTCAACAGAGAGTGTTAGAGAGTCTACTCGGTCCTCATGCGAGACTTTCTCCAAAATGATTCCAACACTGATTTTGCTCCACTCCCATGGTGGAGGCGTCAGAAGCTAGCTAGAGGGGGACTTCCCACAGCCTTCCCCAAGACGGGCTGGAGCCAGCACAGCTGGAGGTGCCGCCCTCCTGCGGGCCGTGGAGGCCAGAGGGGGCTTTTATAAAGGAAATAGGAAAAGTATACCAGGAGCAAACCGAGACTGTGCTGACATTGCAGTCTACAAGTTGGAATTGTCAACAGAAACTGCCAAGTGAATGTCCAATCCTGCTGGTGTTGCAGCCTGGTATTAGAAGTCAACATGAAGCCTCCTGTCAGTGGCTCCAGCCTGTAACGCCAGCTACTCGAGGGGGAGACTTATAGGATTGTGGTGCAAAGACAACCTGGGCAGAAAAGTCTTTGGGACTTTATCTTCAATTAAACAGCAAAAAAGCTGGAGTGTAGCTGTGCCTCAAGTGGTAAAGCACCAGCCATGAGCCAAAAAAGCTGAGTGACAGTACAAGCTCTTGAGTTGAAACCCTAATATCAACACACACACACACACACACACACACACACACACACACACACACACCCCACACACATGTACATGAGGTCCCTGGGCAATGCAGCCCAGTCTCTTACCAGCTTCTGCCCAACTCTGCAATTAGCTTTTGTGTCTTGCATTTGCTTTGGTCATGATGGGGTGGAAAACCATAGAAGAACGAATACCCCAACAGCAAGTACAACATTTCTGCAGGGGTCCTCATACACCAAGATTTATACATTTTACTCAGAGCTCATTAGATGAGTCAAATATGTTAATATTTCCTGTACTGCTTTTTCTCATGTGGAAATCACCTTCCCCTAAATGGACACCCTATTATTTTTTCTATGGCAATGAGGGGACCTGCTTGGCCTGAGGGCGGCTGAGAAGGAGTGAAGGGTCTTCAGACATCTATGGGCAATCCTGCCCATCTACCATCGGTGGTCTGTGTGTCTGTGTTCTGTTAAGCAGAACATTGCCAATTCATAGGCAAAGCAGTGATCAGAGCGGCTTTGCTTTAACTTTTCTCCCCATGGTTTTCACAAGTTTGTCTATGTGGGAATCTACTCCGATACGATTGGATTTGCCACACAACTACATAGGGATTTTGCAGTCCACACATTAAACTTTCATGGCGATTAAAAACAAAATTCCCCCTGCCTTTAGGCCCTCTCACTAGTAAACAGGCTGGGGCGGGGACTCTGGGGTGTCGCATGCATTGGCCCCTTGTCTGCATCTCATTAAGGCTGACAAGCCCACAGTTCCTGGTACATCGTTGGTTCTGAGCAGGGGCTTGCTGAGTAAAAGTTTCTGCAAGACTGTCGGTGATCCAGCCACACTTGGCTACAGGCCCCCTGAGGCTCGTGCTCTGACATGGTACCTGTGGACTCATGCAAGTGCTAGTCCTGAGCACTATCAGGCCCTGCCCAGAGAGGCAAGGACAACATGGTAAGGAGTCTACCTTAGAAGTCCTGCTGCCCAGTGTCACCAGCAGACTGTGAGTGAGACCCTGCCTCACAAACAAAAACATGCCAGATCCCACTGGCTCACGTCTATAATCCTAGCACCTCAAGAAGCTGAGATCTGAAGATCATGGTTCAAAGCCAGCCTGGGCAGGTAAATCCATGACATTCTTATCTCCAAATAACCACCAGAAAACTGGGAAGTGGAGCTGTGGTTTAAAGTGGTAGAGCAGTAACTAGCTTTGAACAAGAAAGCTCAAGAGACAGTGTCCAGCCCCCCCCCACACCCCGAGTTCAAGCTCTACAACCAATGAAAAACAAACAAAAAATATCCCCAAATAAACGGCAAGGCTGAGGGTGTAACTCAAGTGGTAGAGCACCTGCTTAGCATGTTTAGGCTCTGAATTTAATCGCTGGTAACACACATACACACTCACTTTCACACACACTACTTACTCAGACAGAGGATTCCTCTCCCTCAGTGGCAGTGAAGAGCCAACCTCTTATGCAAGAGCAGGAAGGGGGATACTCACAACTATCAGCAATGCCAGACTCCAGTGTAAAAAGCACGTATGTGAATTCAAATTTCTTCATGTCTTTCTCAGAGCTGTATGCTTCAGGAAGTAACAAATAAAGCCACTTTTGTCTTTTCAGAAAGAAAAGCATCCCGGAATGTTAATTTCTTCCTCTGTCATATCTGGATCTCTTGGCATCCCCCTCCTTTTTTTTTTAAGTTTGGTGTTGGGGTTGTCTTATGTCACTGCTCAGATGCTTGAATCACCTGGAAGGCTTTTAATGACCAGGGCCTGGTGAGATGGGGCCAATTTCTTTGGAGTATGTATTTCTTAAACATTTTTCAATATTTGTGTTTGAAAATTCTTTTATTACTATTTATATTTTATTTTACTTTGTTTTGTTTTGTGCCATTCCTGGGGCTTAAACTCAGGACCTGGTTGTGTCCAACTATTTTTTTTTTTTAGCTCAGGGCTAGCACTCTACCACTTAAGTCACAGCTCCACTTCTGGCTTTTTATTTTATTTTATTTCTTTGGTCATCTAACTGGAGATTAGAGTCTTATGGACTTTTCTGCCTGGGCCGGCTTCAAACCATGATCCTCAGGTTTCAGTCTTCTGAGTAACTAGGATTGTAGGCATGAGCCACCAGTACCCATCTCATTAGTCTTTTTAAAACTCTGCTAAAAGGATTCCAAACCGAAAACTAGCATTTAGGGTCTCTAATTGTCCCCAATGCAAAGATTTCAATTTAAAAGACTAATAAAGCAAAAAGTTTCTGTTAGTTGGAGAAAAAGATATTTAAGGCTATTTTCATAATTCAAAAGTTGTCAATAGGATTTCCCCCCATATTTACCTTTAATTTTAAAGAAAAAGCCAGCTATACTGAAAACAATTATGAGAAAATTCAACCAAAATAGATTTTTCCAGAAAGTTATGGAAAAAAAATGCTTTTACAGAAAGTTCATTTTAATTCATTTGTCATGTCATTTCAAAGGTTCAACAGCATTTGCCAAAAAGTCCCAGTTCCAGCTGTGACCAAGAAGCTCAGTCTCGAGTGATAAAAGTGCCCAGGACAGTTAACTCAGTCTGACTCAGTGTGGGTTCTCAACAAGAAACTAACCAAATCTAACAGTAAGCACACAAGTACAGGGCAGAATGACTTGTCACCAGGTGAGGAGCTGAGAGGATCGTTTGGCTGCATGGACGGCTGCCTCATCTCGTCCACAACTTTCTCAGGGTCGAGCTGGCCCTCTCATTGGACAGGAGAGAGAGAGATGTTTGTGTTCACCTGGACAGTACTGCATGCTGCATTGCCTTGATCAGGTGGCACCCGTGTCCCCTTCGCTGCTGGAAGTTTTAGGTTAGTCATGGACAAAGTAGAAATTTCTCAGGCTGATGTTGAAGTCCTTTCATGATGAGGTCCTACTAATAGTGCTTTTGCGTCATGCCGTGCCTTTGGGGGGACGCAGGGGGTACCAGTATTCCTGCCACCTTTCTAGCTGTGAGAAATGGACACTGGCAGGTAAGCCAAGGAGGCGGTGTTTGGGCTTGCCAGAGGCTCTTTCCATCCTGACCATGACACCCAGGCGGTATGCATGCCCTCACGTTAGGGCGGGGCATCTGTGTCAGAGAGGAAGTGGGCAACCCACCTGTCAAGTGCTCGGGTGATGGGGCACATAGAGCTGGAGGCTCCTACTGCTGTACCATTCCTGTTAGGCCAGGAGAATTTTGGTTCCTACCTAGAGGGTAATGGACTGACCCTACATCGTTGATGGCTCACTGTTAGCACCACAAGGATAAAATGAAAAGCATTTTTTAGGTTCTTTAAAAATTCTTTTAGTATTTTAATGACATATAGTAGTCACACAAATATGTATGCTTCATTGTGATATTTCCATATATTTATGCATACCCCATCACTCTTTATCTTAATTCCCCCTATTTTTTTTCAGTTTTTGGTTTGCTTTTTTTTTTTTTTTGGCCAGTCCTGGGGCTTGAACTCAGGGCCTGGGCACTGTCTTTGGACTTTCTCAAGGCTAGAGCTCTACCACTTGAGCCTCAGTACCACTTCTGGCTTTTTTTCTATGTATGTGGTACCAAGGAATTGAACCTGGGTCTTTGTGCATGCTAGGCAAGCACTCTAACACTAGGCCAAACACCCAGCCCTGTTTTTGGGTTTTTTTTTTACATCATATTTCAAATGTCATGTTTAACAAACAAGTGTTCAAGAAGGGATTTTCTATATGCAGTCACTGGCACATAGATTTTAGAACATAGTTAAAATTAAGCTGAGGGTTTACATGTCATAGATACATATCAATCTATATAACCTTATGTCTGTAGAGTTATATCCCATCATATATTATGATATCTATGTAGTTATATTTATATCTCCAAGACTATGTCCATAACCTTGGGTGCCCAAATATTGAGTCATTGCTCTTGTACTGTTTGGATCTAATATCCACATATCAAGGAAACCATGTGCCTTTTGTTCCTTTGGTTTTGACTTATCTCGTTCAACATGATTTGTTCTAATTTCATCTACTTCCCAGTGAATGCCATTATTTTATCTTATCTGGTGGCTATGTAGAATTCTATTGTATATATATATATCATATTTTTATATCCATTTATCTGCAGTAGGGCATCTGGGTTGTTTCCACTGCTTGGCTATTGTGAACAGTGCAGAAATGCACATGGTTGAGCAGGTGTCCTTATCATATCCTGGGTTATGATGTTCAGGATAGATGCCCAGAAGTGGTATGGCGAGATTATAGGTCTATTTTTAGTTCTTTAAGAAACCTCCAAACTGCCTTCCAGAGTGGTTGTACTAGCTTACAATCCCACCAGCAGTGCAGTAGGGTTCCTCTTTCTCCACAACCCCGCCAGCATCTGTCATTGTCTGAGTTCAGAATATTGGCCGTTCTAATTGGGGTAAGGCAGTATCTTAGGATTGTTTTTATTTGCATTTCCTTTGTGACCATGGATGATGAACATTTTCTCATATGTTTTTCGGCCATTTTAACCTCTTCTTTGGGTAAGTCTATCTTTAGTCCCCTTGCCCATTTAGTGATTGGTTTGTTGGGTTGGGGGCTAGTTTCTTGAGTTCCCTGTAGATACTGGATATTACGCATTTGTCTGATGTATTATTGGTAAATATCCTTTCCCAGTAGGTTGGCTGTCTTTCTACTTTAATAGTTATGCTTTTATCTGTGCAGAAACTTTTTATTTTTTTATCAAGTCTCTTTCCAATCTGTTGTGACCCTGGGACTATGTTCAGAAACTTTTTGCCTGTGCCTGTGAGTTCCAGTGTCTCTCCTACTCTATCACATAACAGTTTCACGGATTCTGGTCTGACTTTGAGGTCTTTGATCCATTTTGAGTTAATGCTTGTGCATGGCGATAGGCTGGGTTCAATTTTTAGTTTTCTGCATGTGGCTGCCCAGTTTTGCCAGCAAAATAGACTGTTTGTTCCACTGTATATCTCTGGCTCTTTTGTTGAAAATAAGTTGACTATAGGTATGCAGTTTTATTTCTGGAACAGCATTTTTGGTAGGACATTGTAGCAAAGTAAAGGAACATGACACAATACCAACCATTCCTGCTCTAGCCCTCGATCTGTGGTTGTCATCTTTACAGGCACTAGCTTCCCGACCCAGATGCTCAGCCAGCATTGTAGTTCTTGGGTACGACTCCCAGCTTCCCAGACATACATAGGTCTGTCCAAAATGAGATCCCAGCTACTTCGGAGGCAGAGGCAGGAAGGTCTCCAGTTTGAGGCCAACCTGCCTGGGTTGCATAGTGAGACTGTCTCATGATGGGTGAGAATATGACTGTAGGTATCATGCAACTGGCAGAGAGCTTCCTTTGCAAGTATGACGCCCTGAGTTCAAAACCACGGCACCACTGAATTCAAAACCAAGGCACCACTGAAGTGCACCACAGTCGTAGGCCCTTTTGTTGGTGTGTGTGCAGGATTCACAACATGGCAGTCGTCCACTTGCTTTTTCATTAGAAGCAAAATGAGAAGCTGTCGAAGAAGTTGTTAAACTCCACTTTCAAGACCAGCAGATTCTGAGCTCCTCAGTTACCTAAGCATCTGGTCTGGTTTTTCCCTCTCAGGAAAAACTAGCCTCTGAGTCTTGAACCTGCTAAGTGCTAGGAACTCTTGTCCAGTCACCATCATGTAAACCACCTCATTGTTCTACCTTCAAAATCCTGTGTGCTAACTCATTTTGTCATCCCCATTTTTTTTTTTTGGTCAGGCATGGGGCTGGAACTCAGGGTCTAGGCACTGTCCCTAAGCTGTTTTGCTCAAGGCTAGTTCTCTGCTACACACACACACACACACACACACACACACACACACACACACACACTGTTTTGCTCAAGGCTGGTGCTCTACTAGAGATCAAATCACCAGAAGACATTTCTCCTGTAATGTTACGATTTATGCTATGTGATGATTTAATTAAATATAGTTTATTCATAGACTGCTTTGTTAAATGACAACTCCTTTATACAGCTACTTAAAGACAATGAAACAATCAAAAATTAAAAGCCAAAATCCCCTTCCATTATTTCTTTGTCTTGGGAGACTGCAGTCCTCTCATCTAGATTTCTATAAAACGTACAAGTCATTGTAAACCATTGGCATCCTCGTTCAGAAGCACTCTAGAGATGATTCTTCCTCTCTGGGATTTTGGTACCCATTATCCAGCCTCTGTCTGTGAGCTGAACCTCAGTGAAAGAGCTGCGTCTGTGTGGAAAGTCCTGAAGACAGCTTGACATTGGCTGACCAGCATTCAGAAAGCAAGGAGAAGCATTATCAAGGTAGGAAAGGAGAGAGTTGATAAAGGGGCCACCAGCTGGCCTGGATGTGACATGGCCGTACTAGTCTAGATGACCTATTCCTAGCAGGCCTCCAGTTTCAAGTGGAGAGGGGATATGGGTTGAGATGCCACCAGGCCCTAACAACATGACACCCTTCATACTGCTGACAGGGGACCCTGCCCAGGCCCTCCCATCACAATGACGTACTTGTGGCCAAAACTTTTGATAATAAAAGCAATAATGTTGCATGAGAGTTACTGTTTCCTCCACTACATTTGTTTTCAAAAGGCCCAAAGTCAATGAAAGGAAGACTTCTCCCTTCTCATTGAGAAGTTTCCCATCTTCATTATAGGTATAAATAAAAAGCACCATTGAACAGATCAAAAGAAAGGCCTAATGAAAAGTTTACGAAAGAATCACGATTTATCAGGAGCTTTGAAGGGTGAGTAAAAACTCAGGAGAACACAAGGCATCTGAAACATTCCTTGCAGACAAGGGCAAACTTGGAAGTCTCCCTTTCAATATTTGAATGTACCATAACTTAATTACTGTACCCTGTTCCATAACATCATTACTTCAAGCAGGGGAAACACAAATTCTGAACATGAAGGAATTGTCCACCCTAGAAGCAGGATGTTTCTTCTGGACTCCTACCAACTTCTGCATTTCTAGGAAGCGCCTCCCACTCCAGTTCAGCCTGAGAACTGCAGGCAGAGACCGATGGCTTTGTCTGGGAGTGGAGAGGCAGGAGCCAAGGGTGGGGAAAGAGCCATCATCCCTTGATTTAGGACAGGACAATAGCTTTATCTTACTGCCTAGATCTAAGCTGAGTAAAAGGAATGGAATAAATAGTGAGTGCAAAACAAGGGACCCATAAATATGATTTATCCTCAGCATATTTTCAAAACATCTCCATGGTTCTGCAGCACATGCCCCAGTGAACACTGACCAGGAAGGCTTGGGCTGGTGGAGGGGGGTGAGGGTGAGGACAGGAGGAGGGGAGAGGCAGGTCGTTGTAGCATCTCTTTTCTTTTCTTTCCTTTTTCTTGCCAGTCCTGGGTCTTGAGCTCAAGGCTTGAGCACTTTCCTTGAGCTTTCTCAAGGCTAGAGCTCTGCCACTTGAGCCACAGCACCACTTCTGGCTTTTTCTACGTATGTGGTACCAAGGAATCGAGCCCAGGTCTTCATGCATGGTAGGCAAGCACTCTACCACTAGGTCATGCTTCTGGCCTAATAGCAGCTCCCTTCTTTTTAAAAAAAAGAACTGAAGAAATTTTGTCGGCTGCGTAGAAGAAGCTCAGTTATTTTTCCAGGCAGGCTGACCTGGGAGTACACACACATACACACACACACACACACACACACACACACACACACACACACACACACAATGTACCAACAATTTTCTGCCTGCCACAGGACACAAAGCTATAGACACGTTCCATTTTCCTTTCTCACATTTCCACCAGGGCAACTTGGACTCTTGAGATACTGAGCTCAAAGGTGAAAAACCAAGAGTGCTCCCTGCTCAGGCGCCAAGGAGGAGTTGTGTACCTCCTTAGGGCTCACCTTGTTTGGTGTAAATTTATGCTCCTTAACGAGGTCACCGTGAAGACTGTTCTTTGGACGTAAAGCAAAGTCCAATTCCTTTCTCCAAAATTTCTCTTGGTGAGAGCTGGAGTATGTCACAGGCCCAGACTCTGCTGCAGAGATCGTTTTCTTCCAGGCACTGTTCTGTTTCTTAGGGTGATGTGTTTGGCATGTATTCTGTCAAAAGCCAATGAGCCTCTCTTGAGTTTTGTAACTCCAGCTAAAGTCCCTTCCTACAATCTGAAGGTGTAGAAAGGATGTGTTCAGTGCTGGACGCTGCTGTTCAATGGTTCTCTCTTCTCCCTCCTCACCCCCAATCTGTGCCGAGTCACTGAGATTTCATCTGCACAACAGGTTTCTTCCTACTCTCTCACTCAACAGGAGCAGCAACCTAGGGTATTTTGTTTGTTCTGCTATGGTACTTAAATAGTGGGCTATTTCTTCTGGGTGGCTGTATAGACTATATGGCTTCCTGCTTTTCTACCAATGGTTAAAAAAAATAAAAGGACTTCCCAATCCACCAAGATGCCATGAGATTTTAGTATGTGTTAACCAAAAAGAAAATCAAGAAATGGTTAATGTTTTCTCTCCTGGAAGAGAGAATAGAGTGTTTATCCACTCAAATGAGTTCTTGGCTTTGTTTTTATCTTCACCAAGACAGAATATGAAAACATAAGCTATGAAATATGATCGTAGAAGAGTGTCATGAGTCCCAGACACCACACAGGAAGCCATCTCTTGGTTTTGCAGCCACCTCCCTATGTGGCCATTAAAAACATGGAGTCAAATGAGAGATGCAGGGACAGGGCCAGCGCGGGGAGGAGCTCAGGGCAGGACCCATCTGTAGCGAGGGCCCTGCAAGCTGGGTGGCGTGGGGAAGCGCCTGACCTCTTTGATCACACATGCTTACAAATAATGTGGAGTTGACTCAGTGTAGTGGGTTGCCGCTCCAACTGCCAGTTAGCTCAGAGTATCAGGGGACAGTCTCCCTATGCTTCTAGAAAGTACTATCTTGTTCTGGGTACACACTCATTCCTAGAAGACGTAATGAGGTGGTGTGCTGGGCACACAGAAGTATGGGAGAAGATGGCACGGGGAGCTCTGATGTCTCAAAAAGAAGTGAAGGAAGGCGTCAGCAGAGGTGAGGCTGGCGGTTTCTCAGGTGAGGGAGCTGGGATTTGCAGAGCTGAATGGTGCGCAGGTTTTTCACTTGGTAATTCTGATTGAGCCTCTTGGGGATATTCCTTCGTGGGGAAGGAAAGTAAAAAAGTGAATTGAACTCAGCTCCCCCAGTAGCCATGTCATCTTGCCCCTCCCTGCAGGGTTTGATCCTGGAGCATTTTTTCTCTCTAACTAGTGTTATTGGGTCAGAAATTCCACTGCATTCTGGGAGACTCCCTTAGCTTGAGATCTGAATTCATTTCTCTTTTCCTCACTGTATGTACTTACCATTAAGTTCACCTAGTGAAGCTTCATTTCCATGTGTTTGGTTTAATTTGTATAATCACTGCTTAGGACTTTTGGTGTGCTTACTGATTGCCTCTTCCTGATATGCTTTCCCTTTACATTCATCTTTAGAAAGTGCTATTTTCCCAAGGGAGTCTCTTATGTTATTGCTTATGGGAATAGTCACACAGATCAGTGCATGGTAGTTCTTAGAAGCTCATAGGAAGCCTTTCCTGGAGTATTATTGGCCAGAATGAAGTCACGTGTCTGCTTCTGAACCAACCACTTCAAAGGGTGGAGAATTATCTTAAGGTAAACCAGGCAGAGGACAGGTCAACTTCCTCTTAAGAAGATGGGCTGATGGGGAGGAAAAAAGGCCTGGAGGAAGAATTCTGATTCTTCAGGGAAGGAAAAAATGGATATGCATGGGGCTGGGAGTTTTGCCTAGTGGTAGAGTGCTTGCCTAGCATGCATGAAGACCCGGGTTCGATTCCTCAGTACCACATACATAGAAAAAAGCCAGAAGTGGTGCTGAGGCTCAAGTGATAGAGTTCTAGACTTGAGAAAGCCCAAGGACAGTGCTCAGGCCCTGAGCTCAAGCCCAGGACTGGCAAAAAAAAAATGAAGCAAGCAAAAACTCACAGTAAGAGCAAATTGTCAGTGTGAGACTTCTTTTTTTTTTGTGGAACATCATTTTTATGTTCTCCAGAAATGCCTCACATTTTTGTGAAAGGCAACTTTGGTTTTTATTGTTGGGTGTGGAAAGGGGTTATTCATACTGCTGTGTGTCTTTTGTCTCTTTCTCCACTTCTTTTTGGAGAAAGAAGTCAAAACAAATTTAAAAGCATTTAAATAAAGAAAACACGAATTAAAATTGTCTCTAAATTTTAGGTTTGACGAAACAAAAATTGAAAATTCACAAAAGTGGAACTAATCTGTGAGGGCCTGGGCGTAATTTGAAGAGGGAAAGCAATATTTATCTGGTTTGATGCAGAGCTGTATTTCATATCTGGTCCAACAATAGTGACCAGGGAATAAAATGTCTGACTCTTGGCCTAACACTACCCCAGCCACACAGTTGCAGCATCTTCTGGGCTGCCCTGAAGTTCTATGAAGTTGCACTAAGGTCAGTCTCCTTCCTTGTCCAGTCGGCATCCTTCCTTGTTAAAGAGTAAAAGCAATCCTGACGTAATCCTAGCATTGAGATATGCAGAAATCAGTATTCTACATGTCTAGTCTCTCCATTGGCAGGGCAACTTCTTCCTGCCATTCAGTTACTCATTTCTTCAAGAGATGCTAGGTTAGGTGGCTTGAAGATCTCTCCTCAACGGTAAGGAAAGATTAGGCCAAGACCTGGAGGCTCAGGGGGAAGAACGATGGCTTGGTATGGTTGGCTGAGGCAAGAAGAATGTTCCAGAGAGGCAGCACATGCAAAGAAGCTGAGATGGAAAAGAGCTTATGGAGTAACCACCATTCCTTCTCGCACTAAAACCATCACCTTCCCCTACCTGTGTCCCCAGGCCCTGGAGCACTGTCATCTCGCAAGGAATGGTGCTCTCCTGATACATACCCTGTCTCCGTTTATCGTTTCCTCCCTGCATGTCCTTTCTGGTGTCATTCTCACCTCCCACCTTTTCTATAATGTCAGTTCATCCTTGAACTTCAAGCCTGCTTGACATTTAGTTATTCTCTAACCATAATGTTATTGTTGAAATTCTGAAACCTTTATTCTCTGATCGTGCATCGAATCACTGCTTGACTTTCCTGTAAACCGCCTTTGAAATCCACAATGCAACCTTGTACCAATTTGCATGGTGGATTTACATATGTCTCATTTAATCGCAGCTGCTATGGGGCAGGAGGCATTCTCAGTAACAAGGACCGAAAGAACTTTGTTAACCTCTAAAAGTTCATAAATAGTAACACCGAGACTGAAATCCAGGTCTTCTGACTCCGTAGCAAACAGTATTCACAAACCATTACTTTATCTTTTCTCACAGATAATTCCATAGCTCTGAATAAAGACTGCAGACTTAATGTGAACGCATAGGTAATCTTTCACAAAGCTATGTTGAGCAAGAGTGAGACTCTCTGCTGTTTTAGGGTACTGGAATTCTATTTAGGCCAATTATCCTTTAAAATGTCCAAGATTGAGTTGTACACTACATCCCTATCCTGTACAATGAGGACATTCTAGGGCCACACTGCAAATACTTTACCTTTGTCAAAATTCTCACCTCAGCCACTGTAGTACGAAAGTAGCCATTGACCAGGTGTAAACAAATCAGTGAGGTCAAGTTTCAATAAAACTTTACTTATAAAAACATGTAACCAGAACTGGGCGCAGTGGCTCATTCCTGTAGTCCTAGCTACTCAGGAGACTGAGATCTGAGGATCTCAGTTCAAAGCCAGCCGGGGCACTAACGTCCATGAAACTCTTATCTCCAATTTACCACTAGAAAACCCGAAGTAGCTCAAGGGGTAAGGTGGTAGCTTTGAACTGAAAAGCTCAGGAACAGTGCCCAGGCCCAGAGTAAAAGCCCCATGACCCACAAAAAAACAAAACAAAAACCAGGTAGCCAATGACTCATCCTATAGAGTCAGGGGTGGAATTTTTCACTATGGTGTCTGCCATTCAAAACGTTCTGGACTTGGGAATGTTTCAGATTTGAGGTTTTCAGATTAGAGATGTTCAGCTGCACCACGTTTCCCTGTCTTCATGCCCAAGACTCTTAATCAGACCACCTGCCGGGCCTTGGCCATGGGACAGGGACACATTTTCTTCACAAGTTATCTTTTCCCAACTGTAATGGCCACCTCTTGTGCACGCCGGGAACTAGCCTGGTTCCCAGCCCACTGGTTAACATCTTGACGTCAGTCCTTTCCTTCCCCCTCCATACCCAGCCTGGTTGCAAGGATTTGTTTGTGATGTGGGGATGGAGCTCATGCCTCCTGATTTGTCCAGGGAGATCCTGTCCCGCCAGTGCGGTTACACCAGCCACCCCTGATGCTCTGTGCCTTGGGGATGGCAACACCAGTCACTTCTTCAGAGGCCTGGTCGTTGGGGAGAGGGACATGGCTGCGGTCCCTGTTCTCTGAAGTAGCCCAGCTTATGCTGTTGCTTGGAGGAGAAGTGAATGGAGATGATGAGAATGCAGGGCTCCAGCAGTGCCCAGGTGTCTAGAGGACAGTCAGAAGATGCCAAGGCCTTCTTCTCCCTCCACGGGCTGTGAGCGCTGTGGCCCGTGAGTAATAGCAGAGCAGCCCACTTGGCAGCAAGTGGGAGGACAGGAAAAGCCAAACCACAGAGTAGGCTTCCAGCATCTGTCCTTTACTCAGAGGGGGCTCAGGAGGCCCTGCTGGGGGAGGCATGGCTAGGTGTCACCTCAGGGTCCTGTCATGGTTTCCGTGGTAAGCTGTGGGCTTTTCAGGCCTGTCACTCCAGGGCCCACTCCACCACAGTTACCTTCACACCCTGCTGACATAGAGTAGCTCTCTCTCCCATCCCCCTATCTCATGGAGGAGGTGGACAGTGGACTGCTTCCCACAGAAAAGGGAAAGCAGCATGGAATTAGATTCTGGTTCATGAGTGATTGTGGACAAATGTAGAGAATAGATAGAGATCAGAGGGTCAAAGCACTTTTTTTGGGTTTGGTAATGTTGGCCTATTGGTGGTGGGGACTTCAGTTGTCACTTCTGTGAGGTCCATTTTCCAGCTCTCATCTTCTGATCTTCCCATCATCATCTCGCAGAACAGGAACATGGTACCCAGACTGCGCGTTCAGTGCCTGGCCGTGGCCGGGACTGGATTCAGACCCAGCGGGATTATCTCTCTGGTCTTCCCTAGGGCGACAGCCTTGTATGGCCAGTGGCAGCTTCTGGCTTACATGCTGCTTCATGGCATTTGACCAACTCTCCCGCTCGTTTAAAAGGTGGAGCTCGGGGAGCTCAGGATGGCTAGGGGATAGCCCGCCTGGAGGCACCTGTGTACTGTGCAGCCTGCAGTCATACCGTGTAAGACCAGGGCTGAGGGGAGCTTGGAGAGAAACCCCTCCATACACAGGCAGCAGCTGGTGCAGACCGTTTTGCTCTGATGGCATTTCAGCTACTCTCAGGGAAGGAGTGGAGTCTTTACAAAGGGGCAAAACAACTCCTGGTAGAGGAATCAACAAAGTGAGGGCCTCGAGGGGAGTTCAGGGTGTTTCGGAAGTTACGTACTTCTGTGCATATTGGCAAGGGACTTACGTGTCCGTGCGCAAGAATGAAGTGCTCACAGGGCCACATGCGGTGTGGCTTCATACACAGGCATGTCACGTTCTCGACGTTTAACTGAGCTGGGCGAGTGGACGGGCCTGGCTTCATCGCCTCAGCAGGTTAGAACAGGTGTGTCTTGAGACGGAAGATGGAACAGATGAGAGGAGGATGGAAACCCGTGAGTCCCTGTGAGGACTGCTGGGGCCTGAAGGGGTGCAGGGGATGGCGTGGAATGACCCTTTCCGCCAGTGACTGGAGCTGGGGAAAGGAGGGGAAGGAGAATATCTGGGTGTCCATCTTCTTGGAGAGAACACTGAGGTGGGCACATGTTCCCGAAGTGATTTTTCAGGGAGCTCTATTCTAGTGAGTGTGATGGGGTCTCCCAGCTCTTCCATGAGGTGTGTCTCCAGCGTAAACCTGTGGGTAGAGCTGGCCCCAGAGAAAGCTATGGTGGAGGAAGTCAGAAGTCATGCTGTGGGGCTGAGGCTCAAGTGGTAGAGCCCTAGCCTTCAGAAAGCCCAAGGACAGTGCTCAGGCCACGAGTTCAAGCCCCGGGATTGGCCAAAAAAAATCCAAATGAAAAGGAACAGGGACTTTATGACTACATGATGGGGTAGAGGGGCCTGAAGGGACTTGAAAATACTCAAACCTCCACACTGTCCTAAAAATCTAGTTCATGTCACTGTCTAAAGCGACTAAGGAAAGAGTAATTTATACCCCACCGCCATCACACCTTTAGTAGCACCTACAAGGGAGTTCTCATAGCCAGAATTCACTGGTGAAGGACACATATGCACGTACATAGTACCCAAAAGAAAGACTCCCTGCAAAAAGGCTTTGAGACCGGCTGTCTCCAGAGTTTACACTCCAAAACTCTGCCTCATCCATCACAAGTTGAAAAGTCTCATCTCCCTAGGAAGAGCAGACAAAGCAAGCTGCTTTCAATAGTAATCTTGCTGCCTCTAAAACAAGGCTTAGAAAGGCAAATCCAGGTATTTTGCAGCACACTGCAGAATCCCACTGGAAAATGATAGAAAACAAAATATTCTATCTGCATTCTTGAAAGAAGGAATTGGGGGCCCAAGCTTGTGTGTAGATCTGTGGTCAAGCCCTGAGAGGCTCAAGCCTCTGGGTTCAACCTCCTAATCCCAAACTCCTCCCACCAGAAAGCAAACTTTTTTTTTTTTTTTTTTTTTTTTTGCCAGTCCTGGGCTTGGGCTCAGGGCCTGAGCACTGTCCTTGGACTTTCTCAAGGCTAGAGCTCTACCACTTGAGCCTCAGCACCACTTCCGGCTTTTTGCTATGTATGTGGTACCGAGGAATCGAACCCGGGTCTTCATGCATGCGAGGCAAGCACTGTACCACTAGGCCAAACTCCCGGCCCCAGAAAAGCAAACGTTTTTATATTAGCTGATATTAGTTTCATTTAAGAAACTGAATGGTAAATAATAAGATTTGATTTTGTAAAGTGAATTTTGTATGGATTTGTTGAAATTAACATGGCTATTGAAAACGGTCATGTATGTGAAAGTAATGTAAATGACATTTACTGATGACATTTATCATCCAATCCTATCTCCTTTTCTCCTTCCTACCTTCATCCCACCTTCCCTCTGGTCATCTATTCATCCATCCGTTCATTTCTTCATTCATTCATCCATCCATCCATCTCTCCAACCCTCCATCCATTTATATTTGAAAATACAGTCTGTGATGATAAAAAAATAATACTAGATAATTTTCAAAAATACAATCAGAATGATATATAACTTTGAATTCTTTTTTCCAGAGTTAAAATGAATATAAAAATGAATATAAAATTGGTACATGCAGTTTTTGTGAATGACTAGAAATTAAGGTAGAAGTGTTACAGTAAATCAGGCGGTGTGAGTCACTTGCTCAATAAACTATCATATTTTCATACATGTGAGGATTCTTTTTGCTTCTATGAAGACACCGGGTTGCATCATTTCTTAGTAAGTAATTGCAATTCAGTTGCTTTTAGTGACATTTCTCCTTTGATGGTTTCTTCTGTGAATTAATTTTCATAATCCTTTAGCATATTATGGGTTTGATTTGATCAGGAATAAGACGTCCTGAAGCTTTGACGGCTGTAGTATGTTCAGTTCAGAACGGGACCAGCCAGGGGCCACACCGTGGACTCCACACTTAGAAAGTGTTGGAGGCTCAGACTCAGTCCCTGTGCTGGAGTTCGTACTCTGTGTTTTCTCTCTTCCAATCTCCAGCACATTTTGCAAAGTGGGTCCCATGTTTTGGGTTTACCCTGATGTCTTCACATTTTGTAGGTGATCCCGGGATGGTTCTTATCAATTGTGGGTGGCGGTTGCCTCAGGGGAAGAGGGACATTTCAAAACTATTCGGGCACATGATGAAACATGTCTTTGTATCTCACACTATTTATAGTAAAACACAACTGAAACCTTTCCCTTGGGCAGCGGAGGCCCAGAGTATGTTATCCCTGCCTACGGACAGCAGAGGCAGTCGCCCGGCTCTGAGAAGAGCCATGAGGCTCCCGAAGCCACAGGGCTTCCAACATCACATCCGCAAGCCTGTAAGTGCCTAGCAAAACTCCTTTCAACACTTCGTCATTATGTGACTGGGGCGTGGTGTTCTAAGTGCAGCTCAAAGCCACGGGGTGCAAAGTTGACTCTAAATTGCACGTAGATAAATCGGATTAACTTCCCAATTTTCGTCTGGCTCTTTGAATTGTCTGTTTCTGTCTCTCTTGGGTGTGTGGGTACATGAGCGCATGCCCCCCATCCTCCTCTCCACACCCACAGAGAATCAGGAATCCTGCCTTCCTTGTCTAATAAGGCTGATGGCTTTATACCTTTACCTTTACCTTTGCTTTACACACCTGTTGAGAAATTGGACTCTGGTTCGGCCCCTCACTGCTGTCTGGTTCTGGCTGGCTATGATTAGCTAATAAGTCATTCACTTGCAGGCTGGAGGAGGAAACAGATTTCTTCCTTTTGTTGTCTTCTCTTTTTTGTGTGTGATACATGTGAGATCTCAGAAGCCTTCCTGGAAAGTTGACCAGAAAGACTTATAGCAGACATGCACGTGTCAGCCTCGCTCCAGGCTTGGTGTGTGTAATGGTTCTATTAGTCCTTGATGATGACTCTATTTATTCCCATTGCTCAGATGAGGAAACGGAGGCATAGAACAGTAGACACAGGGCTGGGATTTGATCAAGCCCTGTGGCTCCCCTACACTGGGTCATGTCCCTGTGGGTGGGTAGAGGGAGGAAAGATAGCATCCCAGGTGGCTGGCAGAAGGAACTTGAACTCAGGGCCTCACACTCTCCTGTAGCTTTGTGTGCTCAAATCTAGCACTCTACCACGTAAATGTCTCACCTCTACTCTGGCACTTTGCTGACTAATTAGAGATGGGAGTCTCTTGGATTTTTTCTGCCTGGGCTGGCTTTGAACCGGGATCCTCAGATCTCATCTGCTTACTAAGTAGTCTAGGATTACAGGTGTGAGCCACTGGTGTTTGCCGGGCCTGATGCCCCTCTTTAACAGTGGTGTGAAGGTGATTCGGGACCATCGCTTGCATGCTGCCCGCGGGTGGCTCTGGTAATCACAGTGCTCAGGAGTGGTGGGGGGCTGGCAGCACAGGGTTCTACTTCCTCCCTCCCTCTGCCCTGCATCCTTCCTCCCTCCCTGACTTCAAGCAACTCATGCCACTTACAAGGCCAGGCTGCCCAGCTGGCCACCAGTGCCAGCGGGGGGGGGGGGGGGGGCGGGAAATGCCCTTTCTGCCCCCGGCGACTGCAACAAGTCTTCATCTGGAGCAGTGGCAGGACTTCCCCAGCGCTGCCCGCGGGGCTTTCTCAGGCCCCTGAGAAGAGCACATCCTGGCTGGGATCTGGGGGGAGGAGGGCAGCCAGGCTTTTGGTTCTCTGAAATCCCTAAGCATCTAAAACACAAATAATCCTGGGTAGGTGTGAGAAGCTCATGCAGATTTGGCCCATTTCCTCCATTAAGCTTTAATTAGAACTCTTCAAGGGAAATAGGATGAAAGTATGAGAAATATGTAAATAGCCTTCTTTCTACAAGATAGAATAAAGGCTTACAGTCTTTCCCCCTGCAAAAGTGGTTGTCACTGGGCACTGACTTTGATGTGAACACCAGTGCTCTCACGGACTTTCATGCCGTGGCTGGCTTTGAGCCTCGATCCTCAGATCTGAGCCTCCTGAGTAGCTAGGATTGCAGGCGTGGCTACCGTGTCCCGCCCCTGGGTTCTTTCAGTTATTCTTTTCTAATATGGTTCTTGGTCTTTGCTCAGGCTGCCCTGGACTTTGATCCTCCTATTTATACCTCTGGAATAACTTGATTACAGGCATGAGCCCTGTGCTCAGCTGACTTACAGCCACACAGGAGAAAGCCAGAGCTTTCCTACAGAAAAATGGGACCAAAAATGGGACCACTGGTCCCATTTCCCAGTTAGTTAATATGAGGGGGGGAAAGTAACCACTGAAAGGAAGGGGGAAGGACTGCAATTTGAGTTCAGCCTAGGCAAAAAGTTCATGATAACCCATCTCAACCAACAAAAACCTAGGGAAGGTGGCATGTATTTGTCATTCAGGCTACACAGGAACCATATACAGGGGGATCGTAGTCCAAAAGTGAGTCTCTGTTGGAAAAATAACAAGTGTGAAAAGGGCTGGGAGTCTGGCTTTAAGCCAGATACAGCATCTGCCTAACAAGCAAGCACAAGACCCTGAGCTCAAATGACGACAAAAATTGCTTCTTCCTTGGATTGTTTCGCTCCGCCATGGTTTGCCCACACACCAGTCCTGGAGTAACCAAGTTTTCCTCTTTTCTTTTCCTTCCCAACTTCCCTTTGTGCTCTCCCGTATCCCCGTCATCCTTGCTATTTTCATTTCTTTGTGATCCTAGCAGAACGGCACACTTATTGGGGATTTTCTTTTCTTGCTACATATAGAGACATAAGAGAGTGCTGTCATATGCCCAAATACACAAAAATCCAGCTCCGTGTGTGTGTGTGTGTGTGTGTGTGTGTGTGTGTGTGTGTTGACCGAGTTTCACAATAAGGGCTGCTTTAGCACAAGGGGAAATTCTAAAATGCACCAAAATAGGAAAGAGGTGACGTAGCAAATACCTGCTGAACGGAAACCACTAGTGGCCGCCTCTCTAGGGTGACAACTTTCCAGCTGACAGCCAGGCTGGGGGTGGCTTCACAGTGAAAGTGCTGCTGGCTGCTCTCACTTTCCTGAGACCCCATCTTCACGAGAAGTGGTCTCGGGGTACTGAGACCCCCTCTTTACATGGGAGTGATGGGGCTGTTGTCAGCTCCCGGCCTGCATAGGCTTGGGGCGCTGGCTGGAGGCCAGAAAGAGTGGTGGGGTGAAGCCCACCATGAAGGGGAGCAGAGCCCTCAGGGCATTGCTCAGGCTCAACTCCATTACCCCACTGAGGGTCTGGCATTCAGGAGCTGATGGAGGCTGAGTGTGCAGAACCCTCTGCGTTCCTGGTGACTTTGCAAGAGTAAAAGTGGCAGTGAAAGCAATTTCAACAGTGGGCCAACCTAGCAAGACGTCCTGCTTTCCTGAAGGCCTGGGTTCGAGGTCTCTGATCCCTATGGCTCAGGTTTACTGGCATGTGGAGGCCCCTTGCACGAAGCCCAGTGCATGAGCTCTCAGCAGCCGTGGTTCCAACGCTGGTCCCCCAATTCCACTGGTCTCATCAGTGCTAGTGCCCAAGGCGGCCAAACCCTGCCCTTCCGCTTCCTCCTCACCTTCCTTCTCAACTGTGATCCTGCCAAGCCGTCATGGTGCTAGCTTTACTGGCTGCCTGCTGGGGTCTAGGATCCCTTTTCAAATCTTCACAACCTTCCAATAGAATGAGACCCACTCTGCAGATGAAGAAACCAAGGCCTGGAGTCTGTAGACCCCACAGCAACCAAGTGGCCGGGCTGAGAGGCTGAGTCAGGTCCGCCTGACCTGGCCGGGGTCCTGGCCCTCTCCACGTGCCCAAACCCCACCCCTTAAGAGTTTCTCATTCATCGTCAACTTTTCTCCTTGGTTGCTGTTGACAGAGCTGCACACTAGCACATCATCTGCTTTCCTCAGACACTGATCCACACACCTCCATCTCTGCATAGCTATGCACCACGACATGCAGCCCAAGTAATTTTTTTTTTGCATTGTTCTTGCTTCACAGCTTAAATCCCCCCAAATCTCCATTTTCTTCCAGCCTCCGTTCGCTGCTCAAGGAATCTAAACATAGACTTAACCCACTGTTGCCTTCCTTGCATTGTTGCCATTGGTCCTGAGATGCGTGGGGACTGTGGAATCAGACCCTGGATTGTCTCTGCTGCTTGCTGGTCCCAAACGCCTCCATTGCACCCCAGACTGGGGTGCAACGGAGGTGCTGTCTCTCTGTGTCTCTCTCTGTGTCTCTCTCTGTCTCTCTCTGTCTCTGTCTCTCTCTGTCTCTGTCTCTCTGTCTTTCTCTCCCTCCCCTTTCCTCCCTCCCTCTCCAAACCTCTGCCCCCTAACTGCCCTGTTTTTCTGCCTTCTTTATTATAACACAGAGTATTGTTTGTTCATTTCTGGGTCTGCAGCCCAGTGCCTGAGTGTGGAAACACACCATAAATGAACAAGGCATTCAAAGATGTGTAGAACTATGTTTGGTCTTCTCTGTGCCTTGCCTAAGTTGCTTTCCACTGAGGTCATTGGATTTATCCTATCCTGCACTGGCCGACCTCCCTCCACCTCCCATGGCCAGTTTGAGGTCAGGTAGCCAGGTTATGGGGTGACGGGGAAGCAGTGAGTGGTAGAGGCTGAGGAAGGAATGGATGCTAAGCCTCTGTCCTGGAAGTGGCTTGGTGAGGGCCCACTGTCCTGGGGTGGCCTGGCCAGGCTAGTTCCCATAGTGCCCTTCCATCATAGCCATCTTTCTGAGGTTTGCACACTCATGAATAAGGAAAACAAATGTTTGCTGAGCTCCTGTGTCTGCTAGCCAGGATCCTAGGAGTTCAAGTTTGGCAAAGCAGAAAGTGGGTAACTTCTGTACGAAGTGCCCTCTACACTCACGTGCTATAGGTGTGGCCCAGTGGGGAATCCAGTCCCTGTAAGGGGGCTGCAAACTGAAGGCTCTGACTTCTTCGTCAGTGGGATAATGCCCTGATCCGTTCACAGCTGGATGACTTTATTGGGAGGTGGTGGAGGTGGGAGCCTGGATGGGGATGTAGGTCACTGGGTATGTTCCTTTGAAGTGTGTTGGTTTTGATCCCTCCCTTCCCTCCTTCTCTTCCCCTTCTCCCTCCCTGGTTACTACATGGGAGGAACAGCTTTCTCCCATCGTTCTGCCTTATCACAGGGCCAGAAGCAGTGGAGCCAGCCAGCAGGCCATGGACTGAAACCTCAGAACCTAAGAGCTAAAATAACTACTTGATTTCAGTTGTGGCCTTCAGGTACTCCTTACAATGACAAAGTGTCTAACGTGATGGCAAACACAAGTTCAGACAAATGACAGAGCCCACTTCCTTTCACTCTGTGGGGAGTCTGGATTCTTAGCTTTTTCCTCTGTGGATATTTGTTCTTGAGTTTTCATACGTTGCCATCCACCCTGCCCCAAATGCTAGCAGAAAATTTTCTATAATAATAATTCTCCTCCTCAAAGATTATCAGCCTTATTAAAGCGCTTTCCCCTTAACATCTCCCTTGCTTTAAATTCTCACCTTCCTGGTAAGGCCAGGAACCTTCCTGTCTGCAGACCGGAAGCTTGGAGCTCAGAGAAGAGGTGCAGAGCGAATACAGGGCAGAGCCCACCCATGACTCTGACGTGTCCTAGGTGCCGTGGTCCGTGGGAATGGAGGACTGCCACGCCAGCCACCGTTGGAGAACCTCCCACTTGCATGACGACCACGACGGAATGTTCTGTTTACACACTCTGTTCACCGCTGGGCTCAGGGGAAACACCACAGGCCTGCAGACGCCCACAAAGCTAAGCTGAGCAGGCCGCACGGGCAGGAAGCAGGATGGGGGAGCTGCCGTGGAGCAGGCCTGTGGCCAGGGTGGCATGAGTGGGCCCAGTGCTGTGCCATTTCACTCTTCCCAGTGCGTCTCTCGGTGGAGGGGATCAGAGTGGTTTTGAAGAGAAGCCAGACTGCAGAGGCAGGGGCGGGGAAATGGTGGCCCGGTAATGTAGGTGTTAGCTAGAAGCGGCCGGGGCCTCTGCTGGTCTAGTACTTTCTGTTCCTCAGGAAGATGGCACCATCAGGGGTCTGAGGATTGCTTTGAGGGGAGAGGGCCAGAGCTTGTTTTCAACAGATTCTTGAAGGGCTTTCATGTCTATCCAAACTTTCAGGTTCATGACTAGTTTGATAGGAATTTCACGAATACATGAAAAGTGGGGGTGTCGTTAGTTTCCACAAGTGGGATTTTAAGGTGGGCTGCCGGAGCCCAGGCATTCCTCGTGCCTGGCATCGAGCATCCTGCCCTCTCCCCACACGGCAACTCCACGGACCCATCAGGTGCCGGCTTCACCCAAGCCACTGCTCCTCAGAGACCGCAGACCCCCAGGCCTCATCTTCCTCGAAGCATGTCCTGACTCTAACACCGGCCTTGGCATTCTGTGGTGACTGTTCCCATGTCATTGTGTTGGGGACAAGTCCAGAGCAGGGTCTTGTCATGTCTACTTTCACACCCCCACCATCTGTGCCTGTACCGGGTTTGGATGGGTGGAAGTTCCGCAGCTGGGCGATTAGGTGCAGCTATGAGGCTAGTTTTGCACTGAACTGGATCAGGATTTCCAGATTTGCAGACTCTGAATGGGCTCTCCCAGGAGCCCAGGGGGCCTGATTCTGTAGAGTTTTATGCTCAGCATTGCCACAGGGACACTGGATGCTCTCAAAGTGAGACCCAAGAGAACGTGCCATCTTTTCGTTCATCATTCGTGCAAGAACAGTCCTGTCCTGTGAGTCAGGTCACGTGCTGGACACGGGGCAGTGTGTGGGCAGGGAGGAGGAGCTCTTGAGCAGCAGCTGGCCGCACACCCATGTCAGGTGGCATCTTCGATACTGCTTACTGTGGAAACAATCTGACTCGAGCCTGACTCCTCCAGACGGGGCTCCCGTTCATGTTCTTCCCGCTGTGGATGTGAACTTGTGCAGTTAGCTGCAGACATTAAGTTCAAGTTTCAAGCACTAATCGTGCTTGTTCAGATCGCAGTCTGTGTATGATGATTCCCACAGTTGACTACTAGCTAGCGATCTCAAACCAACCCCAACCATGTTTTGAAGAGTTTCTGAAGCTATTCCATCTCCTCGTGAGACTGCGGAGGGGAAGCCGTCGCAGCAGACAGGACAGACCCTGCTCCCCCCCACCCCCATGCAAGCATTTGTCATACGGGCAGCTCACTGTTCCAGAGCTTGGGGCTATAGTGGCTGTGTGCTTAGTGAGGAAAGCAAGTTCCCATAGTGTCCCAGACATGGTGTCACCATCTTTCACATCCTCTCTGACACCCCTGGCTGTCTGACCACAGTGAGGGCCCAGCCTATGGAAACTCCGAGGAGTTCTCTAGGGCGCACCACTCATCTTCAGCCTTGCCCGTTCTCCACTCCTGTTTTTTACTCTTCTCCTCTGGTCTAGATCCTGGTCCCACAGTCACAGGACATGACTGGCAGAGAACCTCTCAGCAGAAGGTAGGATTTTCTTTTCTTCAGCCTTTCTTCACCCCCGAAACCCCATCCCCTTGTCCTTACATTCCAGCCTATGACCAGAGGTTGCCAGGATGTGTGGATCACAGCTGTAATACTGACATCTCACAGACAACTGGAGAGGGAGTGGGAGCACGGGGCCTGTTGCCCACTCCCCGAGAGCACTGCTTCCAAGGGAGAGGGGTGCCCTCTGTAGGCAGCCCATGGGTTCCGCTGCAACAGCAGGGCCTCCAGCTGCAGTGGTGGCCTTCTGGACCTGCCCAGGAGGGCATGACGAAGCTTGGAATGGAGGCTTGGTGCCCTGAGAGGGGTCTGGGAAGCAGGGAGAGGCTTTCATCACGGGGCCTTCCTTTCCTGAGTCCTCTGTTCCGCCCAGTCTGCTTGGTCAACTCCCAGGCCCCTTGGCCTTACTCTTAAGCTCATGCAACCGCATTTCAGGTGGACTTGGAACAGGACTGAGCATTTGGCATTATCTACATCAGAACGGGGGTCCTGCCCTACTCACTGTGCTGTGTGACCAATTTCCAGAGTCTCCCTGGTATTATCTGCATCTGCCGCCTACGATGTGCCTAAGGGAAAGGACGGACTTGGTGGCCTGTGGTGATACTACCGCTGGCCCAAGCTCTTGCCCTGCCCAAGTTTGTCCTGTCCTTTCTGGGCTGGGGCAAGTGAGCAGCTCAGAGAAGGACAGCCCCACTCATCAAGTGTAAGCCAACTCAGTGAAGAAGCATTTAAACCACCATCTCACACTTGCTACTTGCTGCTATTGTGAACTTGTTTGTATTCTCTCATTGGCCCCTTAGGGAACCACACCTATGTGACACTAAAAATACCAGGATGATTCACTGAAAAACCTAACGTCCTGTTCCTGGGTCTCCACGCTGTCTGCATAGTTCACATTCTGCTGCTGCAATGTGAGAGCCCAGAGGTGAGGTCAGCTGACAGGCTGCCAGCATCTTGTGCACAGCAGGTCCCGTGGTGGTGGCAGTTTCCTGCCAGGCATCTTCACCTACCTGCTGGCTGGCCAGGGGGTGCTGAAAATTCTGTGCCATCGGATAGGACACACTGGAGTGCCATGCGGGGCCAGGCTCAAGAACTGTGGAGACACAGCAGGGCTGACTGAGCTTGCTGTCTCCTTGAGTCAGTAACGTCAGCAACATGATCAATCCCATGATAAATCTGTTCCTACATGAAACTTATAAAAGCAAGCTTTCTCCTTAGGGTTATACCTCAGTCAGAATAAACACTGGCTCCACACCTAGAGGGGAAGGGCCAGGAGTATCTGTTAGCTAATAAGAGTCCTTCTTGAAAGGCATGGCTGCCAGGTGCTGGTGGCTCATACCTGTAACCCTAACTACTAAGGAAGCTGAGATCTGAGGATCCTGGTTCAAAGCCAGCCCAGGCAGGAACGTCTTACCTCCAATTAACCATCAAAAAGCTGGAAGTAGAGCTGTGGCTCAAGTAGTAGAGCGCTAGCTTTGAGCATAAAAGCTAAGGGGCAGTGCACTGTCCCCAAGTTCAAGCCCCAGTACTAACACATACACATGCGCAGACACACACACACACACACACACACACACACACGCACACGCACACACACACACACACGCACACATCTACTGAGAATCCTTTGACAGCTCCAGGGATGGAACTACCATCCAGCCCAGACAACCAGACATGTTTATGCTGAGAGGACTTCATGGCAGGAGCAATTCCTTTTATATGTCACCACAGGGCAGAGGATCAAGGAGAAAAGTTCCAGCTATCCCTGGCCCTGACAATTAGTCAGGACCTGACTTCTGGTTCTCTGGTTTGTGAGCTCTCTGAGCTTTGCATCTCCCATTACCTCCTGGTGCCATCACTGTTTCTCAGCCTCCAGTGTTCATTTTAACAAGCCCTCTTCTATTCCATTTGGAATGGTTGTAGCCCACGCTGGACTCTGCTCTGTTCCACCCTGTGGGACCCTTACTGCTGCTCTGGAGCAGTAAAGAATCCCAGCAGTGTCTGCCCCTGGGCTGGGCTTTCAAATTTGAAGTGGAAGGCTAGCGTCTCTGGTCCCAGGATTCAGGCCTCTGGGCACGGCTCACTGCCTTCCAGATAGAAATGCATCCCTAGCTGAGCACAGTGGCTCACGCCTGTCATCCTAGCCACTCAGGAAACTGAGATCTGAGGATCAAGGTTCAAAGCCAGCTCAGGCACAAAAGAACCCGAGACTCATCTCCAGTTAACCTCTAGAAAATGGGAAGTGGGGCTTGGCTCAAGGGTAGGGCGGTAGCTTTGAGCTAAAGAGCTCAGGGACAGTTCCCAGGCAAAGTTCAAGCCCCATGACCCACAAGTGAAAAAAAAAAAAAAAGAGATCCATCCCTGAACATTGGACCATGAAATGAAGAATCCATTCCAAAGTGAAACCGGAATACCACTCATTGCCTGTGATCAAGCTATCCTTGCCGGATAAAGGAAAACAAGGGAGACTGGGTGGTTTCTCATTCCCTGTGAACTTAGAGAAGAGTCTGACCGAATGCAGAGAAGCAGCCTGCAAAACTGAGCCGTGGGGATGAGGTGGAGGGTCAAAGTCACTGACCTGAGGAAGACAAGCTGTGTGCCACCCCTCCCCCACCAGCCTCTGTGTCCTTGCCCATGCCACCTGCCTCCCTTCAGCTTTCCATTCCAAAAGGTCAGACTGCTAAAAGGCAGAAAAAGTGCAATTGTGGGCTCCAGACTTCACTAAAGCGAGAGGAACGGGGGCATTGCTCAAGTGACAGAGTACCTGCCTAGCAAGTATGAAGACCTTGAGCTCAAACCCCAGGACTGCCAGAAAGATTTACACAATGAAGATGAGATATGTGACTTTATAGCTGTACATTTGGTTCTGGGATGCAGGTCAGCTTTGGGGAAGATTCATTAAAATCTCACCTGACTGGGGGCAGCCGAGCAACAGGCAGCTTTTTTAGGGAAGCCTGGCGCTCACTGGGCACTGGGGGTCCTTCTGTACAGGGTACGGTGTGATGGGTTCACTCTCCTGTGAGAGCCCCGTAGGGTGGGTCAGGGAGGGATGGATCCCCAGGGCACATTTCCCAGTTACCAGGCAGATGGGAATCATGTCTGTTCACTCACACAGTTATCCTAAAGCTGGGGTAAACCCGGGCTCAGCTGAGTGCACCGAAGCTGGTATGCGCAAGAGCAGGCCGCTGCCAGGTAACAGGCAGGCAGGGAGAGCTCTCTACCAGTGGATCCATCACTGCTTCCCTGGCTGGACTTGCAGAGAGGCACAGAAGACCCCAGATAGGGAGGGTTGGAGGTCTGAGAACAGAGGCTTGACCCACGAGTCCAGCCAAACTGCCCAGCCTTTCACGGAGGCTCTGCCCCCTGTCTGTGAAAGGCCTTATAATTTCTCCTGCATTTTCTTGCACACAGGAAAAGATGACAGTAGATAACAGTGCTTTTCTAAGCCCGTCTCCAAGGAAATGAAATACTTTTATTTTCTCCTGAACGGAAAGGAAAATATCCAATTCCAGACAGGAGGTGCTTCTGGGGGTGTGATGGGTTGCTGTCCTCACAACGTCCCAGTCACTCTGCTCTATAAAGTGGACAGGAAACACTGTTTCTGAAATAGTCTTGGAGTGAACGTCCACATCTGGCCCCTTTATCAGAGACCGTGTTAGATTGTGCTGGATTGGGGTTCCCGGTATTTCGTTTTCTCATCCCAGAGACAACTGGGCACCAGTCAGGTATTCTGAACAAGTGCCTGGAGTCTGGGCACCTCTTCCTGGTAATTTAGGAAGAGGATCCATCACATCCTGGGTACCGAATGCCCCCTTCTGGTGAGGGTTGATAACTGCAGCTTCTAAGTGGTCCTTTCCCATCCTTGGCCAGGGCGGAATCAGTGGAAATGGGTCTTGAGAAGAACTAAAGGCTGATAGATATTTCCCGAGTGCTTCCTAAGTGCTAGGCGCTTTGCGGACTCATTTTCCCTTGAAGCCCCGTCATGGGGTCGTTTTTGTCCATAAGGGAGCTGGGTAGAGAATGCGTGTGCCCAGGATTGCACAGCCAGGAAGGGTGTGCCAAGCTGGTGCTACTATGCTGACTCAGCAACGGACTGCCTGGCCAGATGCAGGATTCACAGACAGGATTGCTGATTGGGAGTTTGTGCCCTGGAGAAGTTTGTTATTTAAGAAGTTCATGTTGCAACTCATTTGTTTTGAAGGATGCAAATCATGCCATGTTGTAAATCACAAAGCTGCAAATACAGTACATACAAACAATCAGAACACCAGGGAGAATGTTCTAGAAAAATGCTATGGGGACTTAGGGTGAGGACAATGCAGGTAGTGATGCAAATCTAAAAGACTTCCTGAAAGGTGGCCTTTGGTCTGGGTCATGGTGACACAGCTGGTGTGTCTGGGGGGGCAGAAAGCAGTGACAGCCCAGGCACTGTGGCCACTGGGCAGAGGGGTCTGGAGCCCTCCCTGAGTGGAGGAAGTTGGAGGAGAATAGAAAGTAGCATGGATCTAGTTGAAAAGGCCTCAGAGACTTTAATTTATAAATGCTAGAAGTTTGGGATCGGAAGAGAGATAAAAAAATACACGTGGGTGGTGTCAACAAAATTGTGAGCAGAACAGTTTAGGGAAAGGCAGCATGTGGCTCAATGTCGGGGGACAGTGACAAAGACCCTCAGAGGATGCCTCACACAGCACATCACTCGTGTGCTGGCCCTGCTCTTGTGCCGAGCGGCACATCCGTCTCAAATCCATCCTTGCTCTACCCAGATTCTAAGCCTAGTTTTGTCCAGAGTTCTTGGAGGTAAAGTTTGATCTGAAGGAAGCCCCAGTTACATGGCGTGCAGCTGCGAGGAGGGTAGGGGAGAAAGGAGGGTGGAGACTGCGGGGATGATGGAGACTGTGGGGAGGGTGGAGGCTATGGGGAGGATGGGGACATTAGGGAGGATGGAGACCGTGGGGGTGATGGAGGCCTGGGCATACTGATGACAACAGTGTCAGTGGATACTGCCTGTCCCTCACCCAGGGCTAACGCTGCCCTCCGTGTGCTAGCCAGCGGGTCTCGTTACACTCTGGGATAGGCCTTGGTGGCTCATGGGCGTCTTCACCCTCACTCTCATGGGAGGAAGCAGAAGCCCAGAGGGCCTGACTGATTTACGTAGGGCCACACATTAGGCAGGCGCTGTCTGCCTCGCCCCCAGCCAGATGAGACACTGAGCTCTTACAAGAGCCAGGCCACGGAGCCAGGCATGAGGAGACAGGTTGGGATGGCACACTGGAACTCAGAAATCATCCAGGCCAGGTCGGCTATCAGAAGGGAACAGGGTCCCCAAGTATAGGTGCCAGCCGCATGGAGGACTCTGCTGCCCTGTGGAGGAGCCTCCGGGGAGTGTGAGGGACTCTTCCCCCCGGGAGAGTGGGCACTGTGTTCTGTAATATGAAAGGTAAGGAATTTACGACAACCCTAGCCGTGAAGGAGCTTTACCTTCTCAGAACGTTTATAAAGGGATATGTTGTATTCTCTGTTTCCTTTTAGGTGATTCCTTAGTTCACAGTGCCTTTTATTTTGCTTTTTAACTTTTTGACAGTGCTGGGGGATTGAACCCAGGGCCTCTCCTGTGTGAGGTAGGCATTCTACCACTTGAACCTCACCTGGGGCCCACTTTTATAGTTTTAAGCACATAAGGAGAGTAGTTCCTAGAGCAGAAGGTGCAGAAGGGGGCCTTTTGCTGGACCAGACCCCCTTCTCATCCCCAGCCTGGTTCTGTGAAGATGAGTCTGGCATAAGTGTATAGGTGGAGCCTTAAATCTGAAAGGTATTTGTGAATTCACAAAGCCCTGCTGGGTCCCTGCAGGGGAGAGAAAGGGTGGGACTTTCAGGCTGTAGGTCAGTAAGTTAAGGGCCCAGACTTGATTCTCAGGGGGCTCACAAGAATCTGTTCCAATTTTTGTGGATTGTTGCTGGGTAGGAGAAGGGGAGAAGAGCAGGTCACAGGACTGAGAGTGCCTTGCCAACTGGAGGCATCCCTGAAAGGCACGCCAGACCTCTGTACCCTGGAAACTTGGCAGTGAGGCCCGAGGATGGCATTCCTAGCCCGACCTGGCATTGCTCCTCTGTTGGAGCCTAGCACGGCTATGAAAATAGCTAAGACTCAAACCCCAGAAAGCCTCGGGCAAAGTCTCGCTTCTTTTCCTGGTCTGGGCTCTTCTCTTTCGGATCTTTTGAAGCACAGTAGGCCAATTCTGCATTTTGATCAGCAAAAATATCTGGATTTCCCGTAGTCTTCTGCACAACAGGCTTCTTCACTGTTTGCAGTCCTGCGCTTGCATTTCTGGTGGGGACTTGGTTTATGGTTATCTGCAGTGGCTATGAGGTGTACCAACCACCCAGACATCACAGGGCGACTCTTTTCTGCATATGTAGAAATCACAACTCATTCGCTAAGGCGTGCATCAGCGGTGGACATGGAACCCTAAAAACGCAGCAATCCTGATGGGTGTGTTGGATCAGGACAGCCCTCTAGACTGACTCTTGGTTCTTCCTGTGACCTCAGCTCAAGGTCACAGCTGCACATTCCTGCCCCCCAGGGCTGGTATCCGCTGCTCTCTGGATGGTGCATTGCAGGCCTAGCAGGTGCTGGAAACAAGGGCTGGGTGCAGCCCAGATCCAGTGCTGTCATGTGGTCCTTAGCAATGCATAGATAGCCTGTTGTGGGCAGGAAGGCCAGCCTTTGGGTTCCACGGACCACACTCAATCCATCTTCAGGCAACCGGAAGCCCAAGGGACTCCTCTGCTCTGGTCTCTTTGACATCCCAAGGGGCCAAAGGACTAAGAATCAACCAGAATACTGAGCTAGGATGGGTTTGTGTGCTCCCTAGATGAGCTGACCTCACAGAATGGTCTAGAACCTCCCTTTCCTAGCCTCTGGGCCTCCAGATAGCACCGTTGCACCTATATTAACATGTGAACACACTCAACCCGAATCACCCTTGGAAGGACAGTCCTGTCCTGTCTGGCCTCGTGGTCCCAGAACATCCCTCCCTGGCACCCGCAAGTACTGAGCAGGAAAGGACTCACTAGACAAAGTTCTAAGTTGGCCCAAAGCAGTGACCGCGTGAGGGTCTCTGTGGTCCTGGCTTACCCTGCACTGATGATTCTTTCCCCTTCCTCTCCCGGCTCCTCAGTGCTGGAGAGGCCTGGCTGCGACCCAAGACTCCATCCGGGCCTCCCCAAGTAGCCGTGGCTGCCGTGGCTGTTACCATAAACACCACGGATTTTCTGTGGCAAATGAACTATACAACCAGCAAGCAGGATGGGCTGGGGGAGGGGATGGGAAGGGAAGGAAGGGTGGTGACATTGTCCAAAAAAGAAAGCTACTCATTACTTGACTTAAGAAATTACCCCTCTGCACACCACCTTCATAATAATTTTTTTTTTAAAAGCAGGAATATATAAAGGGAAGAAATGTACACTGAAGGCACAGAGGTGGGAGTTTATTACAGAGAATCAGCCTGAGAGCCAGACTCTGTCCAGCACCTGGAGGGGAAGGAAGAGGATGCAGGCACAAGGCCAGGTACACAGAGCCATTAGAACAGGGGAATGAACCCCACTAGAGTTCAGACTGGCTCGTGGTCACCTTAGCAGCCAAGGCAGTTCTCTTCCAAAGTCTGATACAGGAGCAATTTTGAGATCATCTCCCTTCGCATGGTTCAAAGACACAGCAAGGCCTGGCACTGTGGCTCAAGCCTATAGTCCTAGCTACTTGTGGGTGTTCAGGATTTGAAGCTAGTCCAGACAAAAAGTTGTTTGTGAGACTCCATCTCTACCAATAGTACCTGCCTGTCATCACCAGGGACGGGGCACAGCACATACAGGAAAATGGCAGCCCCGGCTGGCCTGGCCTGGCAAGACTGTACCTTGAAAATAAGTATGCCAGACTGTTGAGAGCTGGCGTGTGGAGTCAGACTGTCCCATGAATCTGCACCACTGAGTAAGATAACCTCACAAAGAAACGAGCTGTCGTGTATGACGCCACGCCTATGAACTTTGAGCTCTATCGGCAGTATTGTGAACTTCCTGACTTGACTGATTTATTGCTTTATCACTTTCTACTGAGACTTGATTACCATTTGGTACAAATGTATTACTGCTTTATCACCTTCTGCTTAACTGATCTGAGGCTTGATTACCATTTGGTGCTAATGTAACCCCTGATAGTTTCTTGGTGTTAAGAGAATATATAAGATTGGAACTAAAAAGAAACAGAACTAGTCTTAAGCTCACAGCCTTAGGCTGCAGTCTTGGGCTGCCGACTTGAGCTGTAGACCTCTCGACCCCATCTATTTCTTGTCTATTTCTTTTCTAAGTCCTCACCCCCTAAATCAGGAATCCCGACTCATTGCTGGCTGGCTCAGGCACTGGACAAAAGGGCAGCGAATGGTTCAAGTGGTGGAGCACCTGCCTCGAAAAGGTGAGGCTCTGGGTCCAACCCTCAGTACCAGAAGAAACACAAGGAAAAGCCAAAGCGGGCAAACAGTTTGCTTTTCCCTTCCTCAAATATGGAGAGCATCATGCTTAGAAGATTCTTGAAAGAATCCCATCAGAACTGAACCCAGGCCATATTCTACCTTTGCTTTTATGAGATCAAAAGTGTTGAATTCTTAAAACAACTACAGTAAGGACTCAGTTTCTGTGCAAGTGAGCAGTTACCTGTTAAGTCACCAGTTTTACTAGTCTTCTCCGAAAGAGCTGGCCCATGGAACGTGGCCTTTTCTCTCTCCTGCCATGTCTGATCTAAAGCCGAGCCTTGTAGATTTCTCCCTGGAGACTCCAAGCTCTGGGTCCTCCTGACCACCCTACAGACCCTCATCACTCCAACAGCAGCAGGGCCCTTGGTGGCCACTTTAGCTCCCCACTTCCTCCAGCCAATCTCCGAGTGGCTGGCAGACTTTCCATCTGTCCCATTCTTGTGGACATGCCCCTTGTCACCAGCTGTACCACAGGCTCCCTGCTCTCTGTGGGTGGCGTGGGGCGCATCTCCAGCTGCCCTAACAGCACACGGCATCCAGACACCTCTTCCCTCTGTTACTCCAGGATGCGGAGAGCGAGTCCCTGCCCTTCTCTGTCTAGAAGATCTGGCCCAGGGTCACACCTTCTAGAAGCTTCCAAGCCTCCCTGTCTCCCCAGGTGGGAGGCCTCCTTTTCAGTCTTCTTCTGACTACCTGATTACCTTGTGCAGCAGCTCTGCTCTGCTCAGCTCTGCTCTGGCCCTGACCACTAGGTCTGGGGCCCATGTCACACAGGCTAAACAATATGCCCTGGGTGAACGTGTGTCTGAATGACAGAGAAGTTGCTCAATGTCAAAACAGCTTGGCACCAGTGGCTCTCGGCTGTAATCCTAGCTACTCAGGAGGCTGAGATCTGAGCATCCGGGTTTGAAGCCAGTTTATGAGAAGTGGCGCTGTGGCTCATGTGGTAAAGCATTAGCCTTATGCACAAAGAAGCTCAGGGAGAGCGGCCAGGTCCTGAGTTCAAGCTCTAGGACTGGCCAAAAAAAAGTAAAGTAAGAAAACCCAGAGCTTGTCTTATAGAACACAGGATGTTGAGATGGAGCTTCTGTGTATCTCCAAGTCAGTGAAGAGCTGTGTCTTACTGGTCAACAAACCCAGGCCTCCTTCCTAATCAGGTCTTGCTGAGCTGTTCAGTACTCTCTAACAGCTGCTGCACGGACTTAAGGCCTGAGCCAAATAGATACATTTGTCTCCTTGGTCTAAGTTCGAACCTCCTATTCTTTCTCTTATCCCTTTGCCCCCAAATGGATAATTTCACATTAAACAATACAGGCAAGATCTTCCTTTTCAACAAGTCTTCTCTTGAAGTTGCATTTTAGTCAGAAGAGTTCATTTAATACCAACAAATACTACTGATTTCAACTGCACATCACTTTGAAGTGAATTAGCAGATGAGAGGTGTTATCAGGGCCGCTGTTCTGCATGTTGAACTGTAATTGTTTCTGATTCTGAACTACATCAGAGACTTAAGATCTGGAATACACAGTACTCAGAGGAAGATATACAAATCTAAGCAGGAAAAGGCAGACGTGCACACACGCACCCCCCCACACACACACACATAATTCTTGGTTAATGTGTGAAATCCTATCTCTCAGGCTCAGCAGATTTCTAAATAAATATATTCTTTAAAAAAGAAACTTCAAAGAGAAACATGTCTTCTAGAAAATGAAAAACATGAGTAATAGAGAACAAAAATAACCACCATTTAAGGCACTTCCATGAACGCTACAAACCCCAGGATTTTCCAGATATTCACAGGAACGCATTCTAGATACCTACTGAAAGCCAAATTAACTGACCTGTCAACTGACAGTTCTGAATCCTCTTGGGCTCCCCTCTGTCTCCTTGGGGTGGTGATTTGTCATGCCCCATGTCCAGTAGCACTAGAGACTAACAAGGGGCTCCCCCACTTACCAAGCTGGGGGCAGCAGGGTCATCATGGCACCTTTCCTCTTGGGATGCCCTCAGACACTGGGGATGGGGCATGGCCCTGCCACTTCGGGCTGGCCACCCCAGGCTGCCACCCCAGGCTGTACCTGTGCAGTCAGAACATGTGCTGCCCAGTCAGGCCAGAGGGCTGTGTGAAGGGACAGTCTAGGGCGCACAGCACGCCTGCGCGCTCCTCTTCCTCCTCCCTCCGTCCCCTTCTCTCTGTCTCTTTCATCCTAAACCTGGACTGACCTGCTAAATTCTTAGGAAATCCAAGCCACAGGATCTGTCTATTTTCAGCCGATGCAGCCTGCAGGGCTGCCCTTGCCCTGGACAGGTCAGTCGAGCCCCTCGCTTGCAGAGCTGGAGGCTGGAGGTGGATCAAGGCCCCCGAGGGCAGGCTTGACTAGAGGGGTTCCCCCCCTGCCCCCGGGGGCCCTGGTCGCTTTTTATAGCCTGCACAGGTGTCGGCCAGCCCGGCTGGGCCTCTGACCCTCGCGGGTGAGCGAAGCGCTTTCTCCAGGGAACTCAGGCTGTCCTTCACGGAGGGTAGATGTGATTCCAGCCCGGACCCAACAGGAGACTTCGCATATCTTGAGAGCTTTCTATCAGTGTGTTATTTAAAAGATCTGGCAGAACTTCATAGACAAAATCAATCTGCTTGGAGCCACTTGTCTAAATAGAACAAAAAATGAACTATTTCTTCAAGGTCTGGGGTTAAAGGAGTCTGCTGCTGGCTTGCCCAGGTGTCTGGCGTGCAGCTGGTGTTCTAACTAATGCAAGGGCATGTTTCCACAAGAGGGACATGCTTCCACGCTGGCCTCCTGTGACTGCTGGCACCACGACATTGGCAGGCTGCAGAGTGACTTTCCCCATGGATGATTGTGCAGACTGGAGCTCACCAGAGCAGTGTTCAAACACAGAGGCACTGTGAGCTATCCAAAGCCAGGACGCTCCCCTACTCTTTCTTGTGGGTCATGTGGCTTGAACTGGGCCTGGGCACTGTCCCTGAGCTCTTTGTCTCAAGGCTACTACCCTACCCTTGAGCCAAGACCCACTTTTCTAGAGATTAATTGGTGATAAGAGTCTTGGGTCCTTTTGTGCCTGGGCTGGCTTAAATCTTGATCCTCAGATCTCAGCCTCCTGAGTAGCTAGGATTACAGGCGTGAGCCACCACGCCCAGCTACAGGGCCCACTCTTAAGATGGTGTGTTGAGCAAGCTGTTCTTCACACTCTGACCTTCCCCTCCAAGGCATGGAAACCTCAGTGCAGGGCTACAGAGGCTGCAGGGAAGCAGGCACACACTCTGTAGGACTCAGAATCTACTCCATCAGTGTAGTCATTGAACGTAAGCACCACCATGTTAAGGGCAGCTGCCAGCTTAAACTATGTTAGTGAAGCTACCTCCTGTCACGAGAATTGTTTTTGTAGGGTTAGGTGTTGGAGACATTGCTTTCAGCCTCCTGGGGAATTAAGATTAGAAGATGGCGCCTGGCAGCTCGCCAACGAGGATGAGTCAGTACTCGCTGACCAGGAAGTTTCTTTGCATTGGTTGACTTGTTTCTTCCGTGCTCATGGATAGAGCATGATTGCTAGATTTTTCCATGTATGCTTGCTGCGTGCACAGATGACCCTTATTGAGGATTGGCTGCTTAGTGATATAAATGGTGGAGGATTTCCGGGGGAGGGAGAAGAAGAGAGAGGAGAGAGAGAGAAGAAAGGAGAGAGAAATAAACCTCTGCTTACAGCTATTTGAGTCTGTGATCATTCCCAGTCCACCTCCAAAGCGCCATGGTGTGGCAGCAGGCAGCGACAAGTGGTGGCCCGTACGGGGACGTTGTTTCATTTCACTTTGGCACGGTGGGTAAGTACAGGATCCTCGTGGAAGTCTCTGGCCAGAGCGGTAAGGGCGAGGGAATAATGGGTTCAGAAGCTTCCAAGAACTGGATGGTTAGAGTCATAAAAGATTTACTTAAAGCTAATGGTACTGCAGTAAAAGAAGCCACGGTTGAGGCTTATGTGGATACGACAGGGAAAGTAAGTCCCTGGTTTTTGAATGAAGGACTTCTTAATGTGCCACAGTGGGATTTACATAAGTTAGATTTGGAAAAAACGTTAAAACAGGGAGACCTCCCGTGAGGAACATTTCCTATGTGGCAACTTATACGGGAGTGCTTGCTTTCATCCAGACAAATAAAGAACAGGTGGAAAGAAGTGCAGAGGCGCTGGGAGAAATATATGAGAGAGAATGGAGCAAGCAGGAAGAGGAAGAATTAAGTGGCAGTGATTTAGAAAGCCTGTGCTGGGGGCGGAATTGCAAGATAGGGGGCCATGGCCCATCGTTCAGCTGTCTGTGCCTCTGTGGGAGGAGCCAGCAGCCAGCCTCCTCCGATCTATCCGCAAGTTAGCTAAAAGAGTAGAAGCGTTAGAAATGGGGGATGAGTGGAGTTTTCCTCCTCAAATTCAGGCGAGATTTCTCAACCAATAGATTTTAAGTCCGTTAAACAGCTAAAGGACCCCAAGCACCTTTCACTATTAGTATGTTAGACTCATTGGCAAATTTAAATTTGGTTCCCGATGATTGGAAAAGATTATGTAAGGCAGTGCTGAGTGGAGGACAATATTTGATTTGGAAGACTGGCTGGCAGGAGTTATCCTTAGAAACATCACGTAGAAATGCTGCGGCCGGTTTCCCACAAAGAAATATTGAGATGCTTACAGGAGAGGGTCAGTATGCCGCGTTACAGGCCCAGCTTCAGTATGAACCAGGAACACATGCGCAGATTGCTACTGCAGCTACCAGAGCATGGAAGACCTCACAAGGTTCTGGTGATTTCCAAGGTAATCTCTCAAAGGTTCTTCAGGGACCTAACAAGCCTTATGCAGATTTCGTAGATAGACTCATTCAAACAGCCACTGGCATCTTTGACAACACTGACACTGCGATGCCATTGATACTTCAGATGGCAGTTGAAAATGCAAACAAATGGTGTCAAGCTGCAATGAGACCATGGAAAGGGAAAAAGGATTTATCAGTTTACATAAAAGTCTGTAGGGATATTAATGATGCAGTGGTCACAGGACAGGGGATTGCATCAGCCATGAGGAGCGTGTCTCCCATAGACCCTGCAGGGGGAGCTAGACAAAGAACTTGTTTTCACTGCGGCCAACCAGGACATTTTAAGAAGCAATGTCCTAATAAAGGGCTCCAAAGAGCTTCGGTGGTGAAAACAGAAAAGTCCCCAGTGCCAGGGGTCTGTCCAAAATGTAGAAGGGTAAACATTGGGTCAGTGATATTGATGGGAACCCGGTAAATGGCCCAGGTCAAAAAACTTCTGCTTATCCACCTACTGGAGTTTTTTTGGCAAGAGGGTCCTCTTTTAAGGGTCCATTTTTCAACTTCTCCAAGGAAAGTTATTACGCCTTATCCATCTACGATAGCTGAATTAATTATGCAAGCCCTTACTACCTCCCTTAGGGTTTTCGGAGTTCATCCTTGTAAAATTATTACCCCTTATACATTTCAACAATTGGAATATTTAATCGGAAATACCAATGAATGGGCCATTATGCGATGCTCTACTCAAGCCTGCTTTGATAATCATCCTCCCAAATCTAGTTTTTATCATTCTGTTTAGAACATCCCATTATATTTCCCACTATAGTTAAAAAGAATCCCATCCCAAAGGCTTAGACAGTATTTGCAGATGGATCTTCTCTCGGCACTGCTGCTGTGGTTACTAAAAATACTGTACTTACACATGTTACCCCTCATAAGTCTGCTCAGTTAGTAGAATTGGAGGCTATCATTGTAGCCTTACAACGCTATCCTTATGTTCCTTTAAATATCTTTTCTGATAGCTTGTATATTGTTCAACTTTTTCCTTCTCTGGAAACTGCTGGACCTGTTTCACCACAAACGCCTGCCTTTTCTATGTTTTCCCAGATTCAGAAAATTTTGTGGAAACATAGCGATCCTGTTTTTATTGGGCATGTACGAGCTCACACGGGATTGCCAGGCCCATTAAGTAAAGGACATCAATTAGCTGACTTGTCTACGAAAACTATTTTCATTTTTTCAGTAATGGAACAGGCTACTCGCTTTCTTTCTCAATTCCATGTTAATAGTATGACCCTTAAACAGCGCTTTAATATTACAAAGGAGCAAGCCCGAATGATTGTTAGACAATGTCAAAAGTGTGCTCCCTCCCTTCCAGTAGCTCATGTGGGTATAAATCCAAGAGGTTTATAACCCAATCACATATGGCAAATGGATGTACTCATGTGCCTAGCTTTGGTACTCTGCAGTATGTGCATGTGTCTATTGATACCTGTTCTGGATTCATATTTGCTTCCTCTCATGCTGGAGAAAAGGTTAAGGATGTCATATCTCACGTGCAGCATGCATGTGCGGCTATGGGGATGCCTAAAAGAATAAAAACAGATAATGGTCCAGCATATACATCTGCTTCCTTTGCTCAATTTTGTGCAACTTTAAATATTGTTCATGAAACAGTATTCCTTATAATCCTCAAGGACAAGGGATAGTAGAGCGTGCACATCAGACATTAAAATTATTGCTTTTAAAACAAAAGGGGGAGATTGGAAGACTCCCAAGGATAGACTTGCTATAGCTCTTTTTACTTTAAATTTTCTAACACTTGATGCTGAAGGACGTTCTGCAGGAGATAGACATTTTAATCCTTCTAGAAGTCATAAACCTTTAGTATTGTGGAAAGAGAGTCTTTCTGGAAGCTGGGAAGGACCAGACCCTGTTCTCCTGTGGGGGCGAGGAAGTGTTTGTGTTTTTCCACAGGATGCTGACAGCCCCATTTGGGTGCAGGAGAGACTGATACGTCAGACGGTGGAGGCCCCTCGGAAGCATGTCGGTCAAGATGAAGGCTCTTTTACTTAGCACGAGTACGGTTCCCCGAATGAATCCACGCGGCAATGATACATGACCCTATCAACGTCGCTGAGGGCCATGCTGCTGGGAACCTGAACAATCTTAGACTGGATGTCAAGGATCCTCAAGAGCTAATGTTGTGGCTCAGTTGTCTTTTATCAGTTCCCAATCCATCTGATGAATGGTTGCTTTGTGGGCAATATACTTGCATGGACCTTAGTCCCTTAGGTATGATTCAAGGGAGTGTAATTGCTAATGGATCTTATAATTTCAAGTCCAGTGAGGTGTTTGAAAAAAAAATGTCCAAGTTACCTTCAATAATAAGACCCTTAAAACCTTTGCTGCCAGCCCTGTATTGTTATTTCCCCATTTTTGTTTTTAGTCTCTAATTGTTCTAATAATTCTATTAGTCTTTCCTGTTCTCATGAATGTTGTTTTCTTAGTCAGTGTTGGAATGCTTCCCTGTTTTCTCTGGCTATTGTAGTCAGAGTCCCTCCGTATATACCAGTGCCTGTACAGCCAGAGGAAAATGCTTTCCCACTTATCAGTAAGAGAAGTAAAAGAGACTTTGGTATTTCCCTGGCCGTTGCCGCATCTGTGGCTACCGTTACTGCCACGAGGATTGCCCTTGCCACTGCAGTTCCTACAGCGAATGCTTTGAATACTGTGTTGCAGACCCAAGAAGCCATTAATCACCATGTGAAGATTGGAATTGTTATGCTTAATCAATGAGTTGATTTGTTGCAAGAACAATTGAATATTTTGGAGTGGATGATGAGTATCTCTTGTGTAGCTGCTTATTCTGGAATTTGCTTGACAAGAGTACCATATAACAATTTCAGTCAAGCGGCTAATCTGTCTAAAGACATATGCTTAATGGAATGTGGAATGCTCAGTTTGATAACTTGATGGCCTCTCTATGTGCACAAATAATCAGACACACGTTGATATTCCAACCTTGGGTGATTGGTCATCTTTATTTGAGACTGTTTTGGGATTTGGTCAAAGGTGGGCAGGATTGATCAGCTTACGTTTGTTTTTATGTGTTATAATAGTAATATGTCTATATTGCTTGTGTAAAATAATACAAAGTCAATGTAGGCAGTGAATGCTAATACGACAGGCATTTGCTGCCATGGGAACAGGTGCCTCCCCTCAGGTCTGGCTTGCTTAAATGGACGGCTGGTAGTCAGAGGCGGGTAAGTCCCAGGTGTTAGCCTGCAACCTAAGACAGGAGCCAAGTAAAGAGTACTTGGTGATCCCATGACGGGTAAGAAGCCTAATGAGCTTGGAGACACCTAAGATAGGCACAGTGGATCTGATATGATGGTAGCCCCACATATCCTAGGTCTTTTTCTTCTTTTTTTTTCCTTTTCTTTCTTTTTTTTTCTTTTCTAAAATAAAAAAGGGAAAGATGTTGGAGACATTGCTTTCAGCCTCCAGAGGAAGTAAGATTAGAAGATGGCGCCTGGCAGCTCGCCAACGAGGATGAGTCAGTACTCGCCGACCAGGAAGTTTCTTTGCATTGGTTGACTTGTTTCTTTACTGCTCATGGATAGAGCGTGATTGCTAGATTTTTCCATGTATGCTTGCTGCGTGCGCAGATAACCTTTACTGGGATTGGCTGCTTAGTGATATAAATGGTGGAGGATTTCCGGGGGAGGGGGAAGAAGAGAGAGGAGAGAGAGAGAAGAAAGGAGAGAGAAATAAACCTCTGCTTACAGCTATTGCCCTACCCCTTGAGCCACAATGCCACTTCCAGTTTTCTTGTGTTTAATTGGAGATAAGAGTCTCATGGACTTTAGTGCCCAGACTTGCTTTGAACCGTGATCCTCACATCTCAGCCTCCTGAGTAGCTAGGATTACAGGTGTGAGCCACCACACCTGGCCATTATTTTATATTTGATAGAATGATATCTATTCACCAAGGAATGGAAAGAATTTTAGTTATAATAAACTTCCTTACCAAAAAGGCGGGACTCATCTCTGGACACAAAACTTCACAAGTGAACTTGAGCATTTGCCATCATTCTTGGGGCAGGTTTGCCTTCATGGGCTTGAATTCTGGAGAGAGTATTGCCTTTGATCCTTTGCCCTGTGTTTTTCCTTCTCCTTCCATGGTACCCAAACCATGTGAAGGTCGTACTCGCTGCATCCAGAATGATTCCGTAGCCCAGGCTCCTGTGGAAAGACAGTGCAGCTTGTGGATTCTGGTACTAGGCTGAGATGTGACTGTATTTGTGCACCCAGAGAAGGAGAGGTGAAGTTTGAGCAGAGGGGCTGGAATGGGGCGCAGATGGTTACTGGTCTGACAGGGAAAGGTGCTGCCAGTAGAAGCTGGTGGACTTTTGAGGACTGGCCTATGAGACATGGGACCCGGGCCCTCGGTACATGTACAGAAGGTGGAGTGCCTCTAAAGAGTCTAGGAGAAGCCATTCGCCCCACCCTCGCCCTGCACCTACTGGAGCAGGCTGGGGTCTGCAGCATGCGACATTAGTGCAGATACCACGGGCGGCAGTGGGGCAGCAGGTGACATTGTGGCACTCACAGGAGGGGTTTGCCCACCTCAGCACAGGGTATCTTGGTTCAGTTGTTTGTGACACTTAGGTTGGTATTTGTTTCTTGTTTCTCTCTCAGTTATGCTTACTCAACTCGTTTATAAGGAGCTTTCTGGAGATAGGAACAAGGCTTTCACACTCTCATTTTCAGTACTCCCGATGTGTCCTGCAGTCCAAACACACAGCTGGCACTCAAGAATTGCTTGTCATCTGAAGAACATCTCAGAAAGAGCTGCGCTGCAGACCTGGGCCTGCAGGCCAGGAAGCCAGGGTTCCTTTCTGTCCCAGCAGTGACACCCTCTGGCCGTGCCTGCTGTTCCCAGATGCCTGCCCTCCTCCCCTTCTGCAGAAGGGCCTCCTTGCTAGGGCAGGCTTCCCTTCAGAGTTCTGGGAGCAAACTGAACCCTGGGAGCATACCAAACTCCCCCTTTTCTTGCATACAAATAGGCCCATGAAATTAGTGCACTGGGGAGAATAAAGGGAAACTCTCACCTAATTAAGCAAAAGAATGACTTTCTATCCGTCACAGAGGACATGGCTTGGTCGAACAGCTTTATCTCAAGACCCAGGTAAAAAGAACAAGGGTGCCCTGCCTAGAGGGAGAGGGTCTTCCTCTGTCCCGAGGTGGCGCTCTACTTCCCTCTGGTGGTTGACATCCCCACTGCAGCAGGCAGCCCCGAGGCTTCTCCAGGTGGTTAGAAGGGAATGGAATGGCTAGTGAATCCTAGACAGTCCCTGCATGTCTGGGATGACAGTATTTCTCTAGCCGGGTATTGTGGTGCATTTTAGGAAGTCTCTGAATTCTCTGGAACTCATTTGGGAACTGAGTGCAGCATAGGTGTGCCAAGGGCCTGCCCTGGCATTTTACCTTTGCTGATAGTGGCACTGTGGTTTTAAAATTGTGCTATTCTCTCTCACCCTAGTTTGTCAGCAGAACCCTAGTGACTTCATTGTTGCCATTGTGTTTAAAATCCTCTTAGGACCCGCTGCCTCCAAGACTACTGGTCTCATACCAGGGACCTCATGTATTATGCTTTGATCTGTCTATACACATCTATGATAGGGCTGAATTTATAAATTTGCTAAAGTAGGAGATTAGCAACAATAAGTACTAGTAAAATAGAGTGATTATAATGATACGCTGTAATAAAAGTTAAGTGAATGTGGTCTCTCTCTCTCTCTCTCTCGATTCCAAAACTGTCTTAATTCCCTCCTACACCATTATGTTTTTGACTGCAATTGACCTGAGGTAGCTACAGACACTGCGGGGGGCGGGGGGGGCTCTATTGCTTTACCGAAGGGCTACGAGTCTAAGTGGCTTGCACCTTATTTGTAATTGTGTATTTTATGTGTTATTACAGTGAAAATGAAGGAATTCAACAAGCTGCTTCAAGCTCAACTGTATTTCATGCTGTTCATGGCACTTTCTTAATAAGGTAAAGGGTATGAGGGTATGATGTGATTCTCATAATTACATGTTACATGTTATAAGTGTTATAATGCAGGCAAACATTAACTAATGGAGAGTGTTGGGGTGAAGAGAACTTTCCTCTCTGGAGTTTTGACAGTTGAGTTTGCCGAAATAAACTGATGATAGACAATGCAGAAAAAAAAGTATGAATTTTGCTAACACAGAGGTGCAAGGGCTTCAAGCAAGCAGGAAAATTCAAAGTACTCTCTTCCTAGGGAACAGGAGAGTGGGGCTTAGAAATTGTCAGAGAGGCATCTTTAGGGGAGGCCATGGGCCATGGGCCATGGGACCTAGCATGGTGTCAGCTGTAGTCTGCCTTTCTAGGTGAAGTCTCTGGGGGGCCTAGGCTCTAGGCTCTGAGAAGAGAGAGGAGCGGGAAAGTGCAGGGAGACCTGAGGGGCTGCTTCAGCTCAGCAGGTCAAAATGACATTCCAGCTGTTCTTTCCTGAGCTCCACTAGCAGCAGTGTAAGGAGAAGTACAAGGGTGGTAGAGACACAGCGTCACTTTTACCACTGCTTTCAATGTATTCCAGCCTTCTGGGGTACCCAGAATAAACCCCCTTATCCCAACCTCTAGGCTTGTGCTCTTACTTTCCATAAGTGGCCTGAGGTGGCTCAGGTTCCTGAGGGGAGCCAGGCAGTGCCAGGCTGCTCCCAGGTAATGGGATGAAGGTCCTTCCGGGGCATCCTGCTCACAGGATTTCGTGTGCAAGGGATTCTGGGAGGCTGGCATTGCTGAGTCTGGGGCTTGCTTCCATTAGAGCTGGAGAGCAGCTTGCCTGCTGTCAGCACAGTCTTCTGCTGTGGTCATGAAAGCTGCGGGCTCCCAACATGGTAGGGTGGGGGAACTTGTCACCAGTGGTGCTGGATCGACACGCGTGCTGCTGCCATGGAAACCTGTGCCTGGGCATAAGCACGAGTACGCGTGTGGGCACGAGTGCATTTGTGAGTGTATGGGCTCCTGCTCTGGTTTGCAGATGGCCACGTTGTATACTTGCATAATAGAGAACAGAGAGTGCTGGGCTTTCCATTCTCTTACAAGGAAGTGAATCTTATTGATGTGGGCTCCAGTGACCTCTAATGACCTTGTGGCTCCTCCACCTTTAAGTCCAGCCACTGTGCAGAACTGGAGGGAGAGGAGAGCTTTGACTGTTCAACTGTCTTCACAGCCTGCCTGGGACTTCGGGACTTCAGTGCAGAGGCCCTCAGGACAGAAGCTGGGTCCAAAGCACAAGATGTGGAAGCAAAGGACTCTGACAATGATCTCAGTCCCAGGCCTCACGTAGAAATACCTGAGCCATTCCCTCCCCAACAGTGGCACTGCGTGGTTCCTCTCCATCCTGCCACCCAACCATCCATCCTCTCCAGCCAGCCAGTGTCCAACTAGCAAAGGTTAGGACATATTCCTCACCTTCCAGGAGTGGCAGAGGTCAGCCATCCTCAGGGCCCAGTGTCCAAGTAACCTGAAGACCCACAGTAGCCGTCGGGGGCTCCATTAGTGGGCTTAATAGATGACAGTTGCCTTGCAAAGATGGTGTCTCTCAAGTCTTCTCAATTCTCCCATCGGTGGAGGACAGGACAGAGGTTGGCAGTGTGGCCTGCAGGGCACAAACAGCCAGAGGGGCAGCAGACTGCAGAAAATGCCTCCAGCTCCCTCCACTTTTCTCTGTCTCTGTTTCTGTCTGTCTCTGTTTTGCTCTGGTCTCTGTCTGTCTGCCACCTCTCTCCCTCTCCCCCTTCTCCTTTTTCTCTTTCTCTGGCATTTATTAGTAGAAATGCCACCGTAGAGTGGAAAGTATGTGATGAATTTATGTCCCGAGTCGGAGGGTGATTTATTTAATCCCTTTTCAACTTCAGACGCATGTTGATAGTTCTTTGGGAGTTCCCCGTATTAACTCAATTATATGGTTAAGGGGAAAACATTTATAAATTTGTAGTTGAGTGGGTTGCAACCTGGGATTTTCTGATTAAATTTGGCACAAGGATTCTAGCAGTTGAAGAGCTGAAATTGCTGGTGATGTATTTACTAAGGCCTGCGGCCACTGTAGCAGGGAATTTTGTTTAAGGTTGTAAATTAAAAGCCTGGGGAGTTATGGAAGCCCAGCTTAGTTGTGTGGGTATCTCTGTAGGGATGTCAGATGTAACTGTGTTCCTGGTGGAGGGCAGGTGCCCCGAGGGGCTCCCCACCCCCTTTAAACCACCACCACCCCTTCCTCCTCCTCCTTGCAATTCACCCCTCCATTTCCCTCTTCCTTCTTTTCTCCCTTCCTTTATGTTTTGTTCTAAAAAGACTAGTGACCTGTCACTTCTCTAAATAGCAAATGTCTTGTTAAATCTTTTAGACAAAAGATTCCTCCCTCCTTCCCTCCTAGAAGGAATTATGATCTTATCTGGAAGATATAAAACATGCCAAAGATGAGATGTGATAACTCAGATTGGCTGTAGTTGGACCTCCAAGTTCTTCTTGCTCCTTGTCCCCTATTCAACCACAACATAGGGTGGGGACGGCCTGTCGTCTCCATCTTCTCAGCCCCTCTGAGCCTGGAACAGCAGAACAGTGCTACACTGGAAAGTCAAACCACCTCTGTGTCTTTGAGCATGGTGCAGAAGCCATGAGGAGCTGCCGGGGAGGAAGGGTGACGTGATTAGGACCTAGTGGACAGGTGCCCTGTCCCCAAAGTCCTGGTACCTGTGGATATCATGGAACTTGGGAGGGGGAGACCCTGAGTTGATTCAGAGCATACTGTAGGATGGAATATCAAACTGGAAATCTACCTGGACTGCAGAAAACAAAGTTTAAATTCTTGCACCCATGCCCTGGAGGAATGAAGCCCCCAGGCACTCTAACTACAGGGGCATTCATCAATTCCATGATGTTACCCTGTGGTTTTGGCATATTAAGCTCTTTTTGGGCTTAGGAGATAGTAATGCATGTGTGTTCTTGTATGAGGTCCCTAATATCTTTAGGGAAATAAAAGGAGTTGGTTTAACCAATAAATAAGAAAATTCCTGTGTAGAAATCACACCCTGATTCTCTGCTCTGCTTTGACTTGCTTCACTTTTAAGCTTGCCCTGAGGAAGCCAAGTAATTCCCTAATTCAAGGCTGGCCAGAACAAATCAAAAGAGTTTTGTTTAACCACATAGAGAGAGATCAGCGGTTCAGAAGCAAAATCTTCAAGGGATCAAAAAAATTCTTAAACATGAATGTATGATATTTACTGAGTCTCTAATCCACCCAGACACAGCCTAGAAAGATCCGTAAGCGGGATGCCTGCTTCTACACGACCATTCCTTGTATTTCTTTGTTGTGACTCTTGACATGAAGTCTGTGTCAGACCATTGGTCCTTAAGGAGAGTGATCCCCTGAGAAGGCTCTTTTTCCCTACTAATTAAAAGAGCAAGAGAAGATGCATAAGACTTTTTTTTTTTTTTTGCCAGTCCTGGAGCGTGAACTTAGGTCCTCAGCGCTGTCCTTGGATTTTCCTCCAGGCTAGCGCTGTCATTTGAGCCTCAGCACCACTTCCAGCTTTTGTCTATGTTTGTGGTCCTGAGGAATTGAACCCAGATCTTCGTACATGCTAGGCAAGCCCTCTACCACTAGGCCAAACTCCTGGCCAGATACATAGAACATATTAAAGGTTTGGCTCGCACAGGAGCACGGCTTTAGCCATCCCATTCCTTTTCAGCCTCGGTTGATACAATTGAACAGGCATTTGAGATGCCAGGCTCCAACTCCACGTGCTCCAGATGGGAGGTCCAGACCATGGCGGTGAAGGTCAGAGAGGGGACACATGTACAGGCAGCCCAGGAGAGAGGTGCACTTCTGCCCTTCCTCAGCCATCTGCGCATGTCCTCAGGAGACAGACGGAGGACGGGGAGGGAGGTGGAGGTACTCACTCAACAATCCTGGCCAGAGGCTGGTAGATTGCTGCTTCAGTCCGTGTTTCTGGGTTCTGGAGCAGTGGCTACATCTGTCGTCAGGGGTCACTGCTGCCCGATGGGCAGTGAGTCCTGAGGGTTCTCTCGTAGTCCTGGGGTGGGGGTAGAGGGGATGATTTCTGCTCCCTTGTCATAAACGTGTGACCCACCAGTCCCCTCCTTCCTGTTCTTCCCAGATTGCAAGGTGATTGGAAAGTGACTGCAGAGAGAATGGTGTAAAGACACAGACAAGATGGAGACGACATGGCAAGCTTTTCTTCTCCTTTTCATTAATCTGTGGGCCCAAGTAGGGAGTCAGTGCTTTTTACCACTTCAGCTTCAAGCACCTCTTATAATATGGCCATTCATACTAGCTAAGATTGTAAGAAGAGAGGCAGAATCACTGGGAAGAAGAGAGTGTTCTATCTATCTATCTATCTATCTATCTATGCGTCCATCTATCCATCTATCTATCTCTTTCTGTCTATTCTATCACCCTATCCATTTGATTTTTGTTATGTAAATACCCCCCCCCCCACACACACACACTGATCTTAAGGGCTTGGTCATTGCGATTGGCCCCTTCATTATCCAGAGTCTCTCCAGAGACATTGCTTTGGGGTCTGATGCTGGAGGTTGATGCCCACTGGCAGGTAAAGAAGAAGAAAGGTGGATAGAAATTCTTGTAACTAAAGAGAAGCTGAAAGACCTGCGCAGGACACTTGAACACATGTGTGTTGTCTTGCTTTAGTCTCAGTGGCGTGGGTGTCTTGTGGAAACTAGAACCTTGGTCCCCGAGACAGACATGGCTGGGCACCATGGCCTGCCCACTCCCCTGTGCTGGGACAGGTGCAGCCTTCATGGGACGAATGCAGGCCATGGACTGGGTATCTGCAGCTTTGTTTCCTCCCTCAGTATTTTGCCCCGTGGTCCTGCCACCCTAACTAGAAATTCCCAGGCAAGGGAATTCTGGGAAACGGAGTTCAGCCTTGTTTGACTGACACCTTTCTCAGACCTCAGTCCTCAGTTCAGCCAGTGCCTAGGGCTTCAGTGTTTCTTCAAATCACTCTAGAGGTCTTTCAGACTTCATTCGGTCCCCACACGTGTCACTTGATGCCTGTTTGGTAGATGCAAGATACAATAATATTTTAGCAGTGCATTTACTTTTTCTTCTATGCAGAATCTAAAAATTGTTGCATTCTGCATATATGACTTATGTCCTTGGACAATATCTATTGGTTTTGTTCTTTGTGCATTGGGATGTAGATGTAGCATGTTTTATTGATACTAAGAACTTTGTCTTTATGATAGTATCTTTATGTTTCATAGAATAATAGCATTGCTAATAGTCCATAACAATTTACACTGGAGGAACAAAATCTTTCTACCCTTAGGCAAGCCTTCTGTTAAGGTTCTTAGTAAAGATTTATAGTCTCTAGGCCAGGAGTTTGACCTAGTGGTTAAAGTGCTTGCCTAGCATGCATGAAGACCCGGGTTCGATTCCTCAGTACCACATACATAGAAAAAGCTGGAAGTGGTGCTGTGGCTCACGTGGTAGAGCTCTAGCTTTGAGAAAACCCAAAGACAGTGCTCAGGCCCTGAGCTCAAGCCCAGGAATGGCCAAAAAAAGAGAAAGATTTATAGCTTCCTGGTTTAGGTCTCATTAAAGTTATTCTTAATTACTTTTAGAACCTTTTATTTGTTCAACCAATGAAAAATTATTGTTAGTATGTAAAGGAAACCTATACATTTTATTTACTTGATTATTTTATTTGCCTTATGTTCTTATGGTCACAGTTTTACCTTTTAAGTTATTAGGTTGCTGTCCTAAACCAGAGTTATTTTTAACTCTGTTCTTAGAAAGCATTCATTAGTTTGGAGACTTCAAAAATCTTGAAATTTTGCTATACCAAAACATTTTATGTGCATGAGGGCCTGTGTGTGTGTGTGTGTGTGTGTGTGTGTGTGTGTGTGTGTGTGTGTGAGAGAGAGAGAGAGAGAGAGAGAGAGAGAGAGAGAGAGAGAGAGAGAGGCAGACAGATAGAGACAGAGAGACAGAGAGAGAGTGACAGACAGAAATCAAGAGTGAGAGAGACAGGGAGAGACTGAATCATTGTGTAGCCACATTAGCCTCAAATCCCATGATCCTCCTTCCTCAGCATAAGCCACCACTCTCCACTCTCATCCAAAAAAGAAAAAAATTCAGCCGAGTGGCTCACGCCTGTAATCCTAGCTACTCAGGAGGATGAGATCTGAGGATCCAGGTTCAAAGCCAGCCCGGGGAGACTCTTATCGCCAACTAACCTCTAGAAAATGGGAAGTGGGGCTTGGCTCAAGGGTCGGGTGGAAGCCTTGAGCTGAAGAGCTCAAAACTAAACTAGCTGTGTGCCAATTGTAGCGATTATGACAGGCGGTAGGTATGAAGGAGAAGAAGTGCTCTTATCCTCACTTAGACTACAGTGCTTTAGTTTAGGAACTGCAGTGCCTCTGTGCATGTTTGGGTGCATGCCCCTAGAAGTCTCACAGCCCCTTCCCAGCCCTCACCTCCACGCCCCAGCCCAGAGCATCTAACCTCCTGCTTAGTTCTTCCATTACCTCCTCTCTATATGGACTGCTTTTCTTAAACGGCTTTCCCTTTAGGAGGCGGCAGGGAAGCTGGGTATCAGCGGCTCATGCCTGTAACCCTAACTACTCAGGAGACTGAGGTCTGAGGATCGCGGTTCAAAGCTTGCCTGGGTAAGAAAATCCATGAGACTCTTATCTCCGGTTAACCACCAGAAAACTGGAAGTGAAGCTGTGGCTCAAAAGAGCTCAGGAACAGCACCCACTCCCACAACTCACACACACATACACACACACACACACCACCACCACCACCACCACCACCACCACCAACAAAACCCACTAAGGACTAAGCATACAGTGACGGTTGGGCATACCAGATGCATGTCTGTTGTATCCTTTGGGAAAGTTTGACTGATCATGATTGGAAATTTAAACCAAATAGATCTGACTGTGATGAAGCTTCCTATATTCTGAACTTATTTAACTTACTTGGGAAACCGTGTAAGTCTGTTTAGGGCTGCTATCTGAGAATCCCTGAGCCGGGCGCCTGTGGCTCAAGCCTGTAATCCTAGCTGCTCAGGAGAGTGGACTCCAGAGGATTGTGGTCTGAGACCAGCCTGGGCAGAAACACCTGAGAAAATTGTTTTAGGAAGACGTGAATATACTGTGATTACAAAAATTTTTCCTGAGGTTTCTGGGTTGGGGGAATGACTATGGAAGTCTATGTGGGACCAGAGTTTGGTTGTGGCTGTGAAAATGTTGCTTTCAGAGAGTCTGTCGAGCTGATGCTTACTGAGGGGGTCTGAGCTTAGACATGTCTGCTATGGAATCAAGTGGGAAGTTTCTGCGTGCTTGCTGTGCATTTTCAAACCCCAATTTCAGGTGCTAATGAAATGAAACTCAGGGCTAACAATGTAATAGGTTCTTATATTGCTTAGACTGGACCGCTTGTGACTTGAGATTTCTGTAACTAAAAATGGTTGAGTATTAGTATGTGTCTATGATGCAGTTGACTCGGAATCCATTTTCATTTTCATAGCTGTTCTGTCAGGAGGAGTCATCCTTAGCCTTGTCTGGCAGGGGAAGTGGCTAAAGTATAAGAAGGTTAAGTTTGCCCACCAGGTTCAAAGCTAAGCAGACTGGCAGTTCTCACTCTCAGCAATGATGGCTGAAATATGTCTAAAGAGCAGATTGCTTCTTTCTTAAAGTAGGTGCTCCTGAACGATTGCACCACACTGTCTGAGCTGACGGTGCAGTTCTGGGTATCACTTAGTTTGAACAGGTTGGGATTTGAACTCAGGGCCTTACTTAGTAGGTAGGTGTCATATCGTTGAGCCATGCCTCCAGTCCTTTTGAGCTGCTCATTTCTGAGGGAGCGTCTTCTTCCCTTCCTTCATGGACTTCTAGATTGAGATCCACCTACATTTGGCTACTTGTCATAACTGAAATGATTGACGTGTGCCAGCCAGGATGCCCAACTTCTTCTGTTACAATGGAGACTCGTAGAGTTTTCTGCTTGAGAATGGCCAGGACCTTGATTCCTTCAGTTGCAGAATCACGAAGAATATTACAGGGCCTGCTGGCTTCTGCCTGTAACATCAGCTATGTGGGGGCTGGTATTGCAGGGGGGTCATGGTCTGAGATTGACCCTGGACTAAAAGCACCAGACCTACCTAAAAGCAAAACTAGGCATGTGATTCTGAGTGGAAACCCCAGTTCTGCAAAAATCAAATCAAATCAAAACCTTGAGCAACTTCCCATCTCGTACTCATTAATGCTTGCTGTGATTAGACTTACTCGATTTACTTGCAAGTGAAAATGGAAGCATTAGCCGAGCTTCAGATTCCTCACTTATATAATGAAAACAAGGATGAAACGTCACAGAATTGTCCTGAGGAGTAAAAGATAATAGTGAAGGAGTAGGAGATACACTAGGCCTCCTTGGCACAGGTCGAAACTTTCTTAATAAAGACCAAGAATCACAACAAATCAGAGAAAGGCTGGATAAGTGGGACTGCATTAAACTGCAGAGCTTTTTTTTTTTTTTTTTTTTGCCAGACCTGGGCTTAAGCTCAGGGCCAGAGGACTGTCCTTGGATTTTTCTCAAGGCTAGAACTCTACCACTTGAGCCTCAGCACCACTTCTGGCTTTTTCTAAGTATGTGGTACCAAGGAATAGAACCCGAGTCTTCGTGCATGCTAGACAAGCACTCTACCACTAGGCTAAACTCCAGGCCCACTGCAGAGCTTTTGTATGGCAAAGGACATAGCTAGTAAATTAAATAGGAAGCCTACAAAATGGGAAAAGATCTTCACCAACCACACAACGGACAAAGGCCTCATATCTAAAATATATCAACAACTCAAAAAATTGAATCACTCCAAAACTAATCTCCAAAGTAACAACCATCCCATTAAAAGATGGGCCAAAGACTTAAAAGAGAGTCTTCTCTGAAGAAGAAACAAAAATGGCCTATAGACACATGAAGAAATGCTCAACATCTCTGGCCATAAAAGAAATGCAAATCAAAACAACACTAAGATTCCACCTCACTCCAGTTAGAATGGCCAGGATCAGGAAAACTAATAACAACAGATGCTGGAGGGGATGTGGCCAGGAGAGATCACTACTACACTGTTGGTGGGAATGCAAACTCATTCAACCACTATGGAAAGCAGTATGGCAGTTCCTCAAAAAGCTAAACATAGAGCTTCCCTATGACCCAGCAATTCCACTACTTGGCATTTACCCAACCATCCAGAATCTAGGGCATACTAAATCCACTAGCACATCAATGTTCATTGCAGCATTATTCACCATAGCAAAGATATGGAACCAACCTAGATGTCCCTCAGTTGATGAGTAGATCCACAAGATGTGGTATTTGTACACAATGGAATTCTATGCTGCTGTCATAAAAAACGACATCACCCCATTTGTTAGGAAATGGAAAGACTTAGAAAAAATCATGTTAAGGGAAGTAAGCCAGACTCAAAGGAACTTAGGCTCAATGGTTTCCCTCATTCATCATAACTAGTAGAAACCTTGGGCTCTACTAGCAGAGATTTGCAATAGAGCAAAACTTTGATACATAAGGCCATATAGTATGAAGCTAATTGAATGGACCTCTAGGATATTGAAACAAAAGCCATATAATGAATGATTGCTGTCCTTAATGTGCTATGTTATCTCTCATCTCTTTTGCTGTTCCTTGGTTATCTCATATTGTCACAATATCTCACTTTGTTATCTGATATATTGGATATATTTGTATTTGGTTACTTGAAATAGGACAGGGAAGGGGGGAAAACCAAGAGGGGGGTGGGGGGGAGGGTAATGGGACCAAGACATGAGAAAGGGTATCAATGTATGTGAATTAATGCACCTTCTATCTGGCAAATATCATGTAACCCTTTTATTAATTACAATAAAAAATATTAAAAAAAAGATAATAGTGTAGGTTAGCTAACTCTCAACCTGAGCAGTCATTACCAGTGTCTGGTGTGGAGTGACCCTCGGGAGCGGGCCTTCTGAAGTGAATCTTTAAACAGTACTCATATCTAGATAGCTTTAAAGCTACTTTTGCTGGGTAGTTTGGGAAGTAAAGGTAAGAATGTTGAAAGGGTGACTTTGATCAAGACACTTCGTATTCATAAACTGCTTGTTGAATGACAATTCAACCCTTTCTTCTATACTACTGTACTAGAAGTGGGCTTGGCCATCGACCAGCAATGTCTGCCCAGGCATGTGGGAAGGACACGGTGAGTTGGCTTGAGCATACTGGGTTTCAGAACCCGCGGAACAACAGGTAGGAATGGCCAGTGGGTCATTGGATGTGCAAGGCCCAGGGGGAGTAGATACAGTAGATAAAGCCAAGAGTGGCACATGTAAAATCAGACACATGGTGTACTGTAGCAGGTATTTAGGAGATCCCTCTTACATGAAGGTCCAGAGTAGTTCAAAAAGCAAGAAAAGGAGATCATATGGAAAATGATTAGACTTAGGTAGCTATGAATTATAAAGAGTTAGGCTTGAGTACTAGTAATGAGAAAGGAAAGGAAAGAGAAACATGAGACTCTGCAAGTGATTAACGTAGGTAGCTATGAATTATAAAGAGTTAGGCTTGGGTATTAGTAATGAGAATGGAAAAGAAAGAGAAACATGAGACTCTGCAAGCAAAAATGACAGGACTTAGCAATGAACCGGGCTGGGTAAAGTGAGATAACACCCAAGATGTTGAGCTTTAAAGCTTTGGGGTTGGGCCATGAATGGAAATAAGAGGTGTTCACTGTTAAGGGGAAGTATTTGGGAGATGACCCTGGAAATGATACATCACATTGTCATTTGGAGTTTTGACAGCGCAACAGGATGTCTAAGTGGAAATGTCTGCCAGGAAATTCGGAAACTGGCGTTAGGGAGACTGAACTCAAAGGACGATTGCGACTCTGTACACATTATCTTTGTAATGATGAGACGTTGAAGCCTTGAAGCAGGAGCAATTTCCAAGGGGAATATACAAATCCTTTAATGTAAGCATAGTCATTAGAGTACAGACTTTTACAAGTCAAACATGTCTGGTTCTCATTATTCACGGTAGCTACGGTTGTATAAATTTTCCATGGACACTGAATTAGCAGATCTGAAAGCATTTTCCTAGGGGAAAATCCAGAGTTTGGTTTCTGTGAGTGGCTGAACACAAGATTTTCAAAAATCATCGGATCATCTCATGACCTGTTTCTGATTAAAGACACTTTAGTTCATGTGCATTGTGGCTTTTATCATGGTAGGCCTCCACACTGGCCAGGGACATGATAGTCAAGCTTGAATGAACCTCCTCTATGGTATACAGTTCCTCTCTGAGGCTCACTCAGCCTTCTTGTACTGAGGACTGCAGCACTGTGCTTAGGAATCATCTAAAATGATAACGTCACCAATGAGGAGCAAAACTGCATGTCACCTATGGCACTACACAGTGGAGAGGATTTAAATATTTACAAGAGAATCTAAAAATAATCTCCAAAATGTGAAGTTTTGCGGCCAGAAATGATCCAAATCAACAGCGAAGCCGGAAGCTTGGCCTTGTGGTAGAGTGCTTGCCCAGCGTGCAAGACCAAAGATCAAGTCCTTGATACCACATGTGTAGAAACAGCCAGAAGCGGTACTGAGTTCAAGGCCCAGGACTGGAAAAACAACAACAACAACAACAACAACAACAACAACAACAACAGTGAAGATTGTTCATTGTTCTATACCTTAGGCTCATCTCATACAAATCATCCTCATTATTTATAGCTTTCAACCTACTAATTCACCTACTTTACAACATTTATTTATGACCTGAAATCAGTACTCATGACAATTCAAAGTTCTACTATTTGTAGTGACAAGCGTCAGTGCCCGCCTGGCACATTCTCAGTCGAATTTAGTAAAGTAGCTCTCTGCAAAGGACATGCACTGGTCTAAAGTCAATGGGTTGAGTTCACCTAGAATTCATTCGTTTGTATTTCTTATCACTTACCAGAATTACATGTTAGTCACAATGTATTTAGCACCAAATAGCCTCAGGCTCTCTGTGATGTGCTGAATGTGAGAAGGTCTGTTTCTTGGGCATGGCCGGGTATAGTGCAATTAGTGAGAATGGCGTTAGACTTGTGATTCAGACCTTGGGGCCTGGTTGGGTGCTCGCTGACCACTAGAGGGCATTGAAGAGCCTGTGGATTTTCATGAGCTCAGACTTGAAGTCATGAATGCATCCTACTTCCTGTACGTTTTTATAGTCTGGGGGCAATATGAAAGGATGGACACACACCTTAGTTGTAAGAGTTTCCTACTGAGGCTATACCACATTGCTACAAGTATGGTAGCTCAAAAGAAATTTATTCTCCAACAATTCTAGAGGTCAGACTCCTGAAGGGGCCCAAGGGGTCTAAAATCGAATGAGCTGTGCACTCGGAGGCCATGTGGTGTAGGTTTCTGAAGATACAGCCAATGAGGCCTCAGCCATGTGGAGAAACTTAATCAACATGATGTTGACCTTCTGCTGATACTGTGGAGGTCTACCAAGGAACCTGTGAGGGCAACCAGGAGAGAGCAGGCTAACTTACATCATTTCCTTTCCCCATACCCTCCTCTGCTTTGATCCTAGAAGGCTAGAAATCACTAGGCCGGGGAAATACAAGGCTGGGAGGCAGAGGAAGGGGCCTTGGGGCAGTATACCAGGCCCGGATGTAGAGGTAGGAGAAAATATAGTTTTATATTAGAAATGAATGTGTGTGTGTGTGTTTGTGTGTGTGTGAGTGAGTGTGTGTGTGTGTGTGTGTTAGACCTGGAACTTGAAAGCAGGGTCTGGTTGCTGTCCCTCAGTTTTATTTTTGCTCAGGGCTAGAGCTCTACCATTTGGGCTACGCATTCACTTTTGGCTTTTTGGTGGTTCATTGGAGATGAGAATCTCATGGATGTTTCTACCTGGGCTGGCTTTGAGCCACAATCTTTAAATCTCAGCCTCCAGAGTAGCTAGAATTACAGGTGTGAACCACCAGCACCTGGCCAAGTATGGAATTTCTAACATTGTACAGGATTCAGTGGTCACTGAATTGACACTATGCTTATGGTATAAATGGACTTTAAGTTTACTTGTTACTTTTATGTTGACAGCAGCCATGGCTCTGCCTGAGTTTTTCCCTGAGGCAGAGGAAGAAATCTACCAACTGTATATATTTTAAAAGAACAATAGAGTTGTATTAGATTTTTATGAACTTTGCCTGTTCAGATTGCCTCTTCCAGTTCTTTTTCTCATCAATATCATATTGCCCAAGCTCCTCTGTAGCCCCATTTGATTCTCTGGCTTCTCTGTGTGTGACTGTCTCAGCCTGACTCTGCTAACTACTTTGGCTGCTTATAGACTCTGTACTGGTTTATTTGACCCCTGCGTAACCCGGGGTTCTCTGAGGCAGTCACGGGATGGCAATGCCTTTCAAAGAGGAGTGAATGTGTGTGTTTAGTCTGCTCAACTTCCATTCTTCCTCTTTTTTAGTAATTGTGTCTTCATATTCCTGCTGGGAAATAGAGACACAGTAAGGAAGTTTATTTCTAGCTTTTATCTTCTTCTGTTCTTTATAAAACTGACTATGATGTGAGGAATGTGTTCCTTGCTTGATCTAGACTAAGGAAGAGAATTGGACAACCTGCCATCTTGCAGAGCAGGGAGTCAAGGGCTCAGATTAGTCCAGTCAAAGTAGAGAATTAGACACCCTGTCATCTTGTAGAGCAGGGAGTCAGGGGCTCAATCAATCCATTCGAAACTCCTTCCTGGAAACAAAAATCTTGCAAAGACTGAGTGCAAATGGCAGATTAGTGGAGATTACGCATGCAGAATGAGGTGGTTTAGAGAAGCTGGCTGGACATTTCTTCCCTACAGCCACCCTGGGTCCCTTTTTCCCCCCAACACTTTTTCTTCAATTTACTTTTACTTTGGTCTAACACTTAAGACAAATTTTTTTTCGGGGCGGGGGGTCAGTCATGGGCCTTGAATGCCCAGAGGCCTGGGGGCTGTTCCTGAGCTCTTCCACCCTACCCCTTGAGTCACAGTGCCACTTCTGGTTTTCTGGTAGTTAACTGGGGATAAGAATCACGTGGACTTCAGTCCTCAGGCTGGCTTTGAACCTCAGTTCTTAGCCTCCTGAGTGGCTAGGATTACAGGCATGAACCCAGCTTAAAACACATTTAACCACAGTTTGTCTCTATTTGTTTTGCCAATAATAAGATTTAATATTCCCTTCAAGATTTTGACCAATAGCTAGAATTGCCCTCTAAGCGGAAGTAGTAATTGATGGTTTTTAGTGTCTGAGCTTTTAAATTTTGACCTAGTCTAATTGCTTTCATAGTATCATGAACAGTCTTCTTTTGTCCAATTTTCCTAACACAATAGTGCTTTGACTTGATAAAGTGAGCTGTTTGTTTCTAAGTCTTATATTGTTTGCCACTGTGTATTGGCTAACAAATAACCCACTTATTATCATTGCTAGACTATAACTGGTTTGTATCACCAGAGTGGCATGGCATAATAGATGCAATGATCCAGTGTCAAATTAATTTTGTCAATCTGTAGGCCAGTTCCCAGCATGCAGAGTACAAACTTGGACATCACGTATCCTCAAACTGAGCATTCTTATACCATTGCCATAGCAACAGCAAATAATGACATCATCCTTGAATTCCAGCAGAAAGAATGGCCAAAGCAAGATATAAAAAGTTTCTCCAATTAATAAGATGCTTGCCAATGCCTTTCAATTCATTTTTTTTTAAGAACCCAGCTCAGAAGTAGAACAATCTGTGGTTAGAAATTGAGGCATATGAACACAATTCAGAGAGCTGGCAACATCCTTAGACAAGATATTTCTCATGTAGGGTTTCTTGCTTGTCTTTATTTTCATTCTTTAGAATAAATTTTAATTATCTTTAAGGAGTTGTACAAAGGGAGTTCAACCTAACACATCCGTTTATGAGCACACCATATCTTGAACCCTGTGTCCTTGTTTCATGTGAAAAAAGCATCGACCGTTGGTGAAGATGAGCTGTAATGAGCACTGTCTCCAGGAGTTCAGAGTGAAGGGCGGAGGCTGCAGGCCTGAGGCTGAGCCCACCACCAACTTCCTGAGACAATTCAAATAAGGAAACTTATATCTCTTTTTCACGCTCCGTCTACTTTTGTTGAGAAATTTAAATAAAAATGGAAAACGTCCTGAGGAAAGAGAGATGGCTCGTGTTTGAACAAGGGCTTTGCAGTCTTGCACGAGAGCAAAGATGCTATGCAGACTATTTGATAGCTGTGATGATAATGTAAATGAATATGGAAAACCAAATTGAATCCATCACTGGCATGTATCTTATAGAGTTTCTGAAAGGAAGATTACTGAAGTAAATAAAGTTGTGTTGTGTTGTTACTATGATACATACAAAGATTATCTTTCATGTGCCAAGCCCTGAAACTGACAGAAGAAAGTGCCAAGTGCCTCGGGGTGGCTAGGGGTCCCTAAGCCAAGGCCACCCCAGTGCAGTGTGGGACAAAGCTTGAGGAGGCAGCTGTCTGTGAGCTCCTCATTTACAGTTAAGAACCATGCTTGCCAGAATGTAATCAGGCATTGCTGGCCACTCATTAGCCCATGCAATATCCCTTGGGTTTTGAGTTCGGTAAGATTCTTTTGGGGGGGTGGGGGTGTTAGTACTGGGACTTGAGAGCCTGGGCGTTGTCCCTTAGCTTTTTGTTTTTCCTCAAAGCTGGTACTCTAGCACTTGAGCCACACCTCTACTTCTGGCTGGAGATAAGAGTCTCACGGACTTCTCTGCCTGGTCTGGCTTGGAACCACAGTCCTCAGATCTCAGCCTCTTGACTAGCTAGGATTACAGGTGTGAGCACGGGTGCCCAGCTTGGTCCTTGATGATGCTTGAGGATGAAGGAGCAGCCCATACCGACAGAGGAGAAAGATCTCCAGTCACATGTTGACCTCTCAGAAGGAGGAAGTTGGAGCTCTGTTAAAGATGTACGGGCGTAATGTGTGCCTGAGTGAGTGACTTGAGCGGGAGGGGCTGCAGTCACTCTGCCATGCCTTTGGCACCTCCTCTGCGGCTGGGCATGCTGGGAAGCATGCACTTTCCTGGCAGGGGAGGGTGTGTCTTTGGGAGCCAAGGATCCTGATGGGACCCCAGGGTCTTTCTGGCTCTTTCCATGGCTCTTTCCAGTTCACTGAGCTGCAGATGGCAGGTGACCACAGGTCTGCTCCCCACTCGTGGGCTGTGACACAGTGACACTCATCACAATGACCACCAAAGATTCCCATTGTCCATTCTGAGAGTCACTGCCTGTCTGCCATCTTGTCTGTTGGACACCCTTTGGGCAGGGCGACTCTGTGGCATGGATTGTTGTCAGTTCCATGTGCTTTACACCAGGGGTCAGAAGCCTGCGAGATACAGCCTGGGAAAGGCGCCAGACATATGTTTTCCTAGCACAGTGTCTGGGCTAACTTTCAAAACCGTCAACTGCCACGTGAGGACTGTACGTTTCACCCTCTTACTCCTCCCTTCTAAACTGCATTCTCTGTATTTCCTGATGACTAGAGTGAGGGTGGCCCAGTGCTGTCTATGGCCTACTCACACGCAGTTAGAGCCCTCTGGTGGGGCGTGAGTCGGGGAAGGGGTGGGGAGAGCAGTGCCTTGACTTTCTCAGCCCATGGCAGCACTTGTCCCCTCGGGTTGCGGTTTGCTTTTGAATGATTGGCTGATCCATGACGTTCCATCTTGAACTGTTTGAGGCAAGGGTTGTCAGTGGCACAGTGACATTTGTGGTCTCGGATCCTATCATGTTACCTGGAAGGAAAATAGGTGTTGAACAGAGGTTATACAAAGGTGAGGGCAAGTGAATGGTTTCTCTTGCTTCAGCTCAAATCTCGTGTCCGTTGCCAAGGGGCAGGGGAATGAGTTGGACTGTCAGCTTCCTGTTGGAATCCATTTGCCTTATTTGGCCAGGTCATTGAAGAGAAGCATGGAACCCCAGTCTGTGGGCTTTTATTGTGAGAAAGAAGGCTCAGGAAGGCAAATTCTAGGCTGGGAATGCCACGTCCTAATTCTTTGAGGTGTATACGGACTCCAGTGTGTTTATACTAAAGCAGGTAATCACCTTGGATTGCCTGGAGACCAAGCAAGTTGGAACTGTGCGTAGAAGGTGTGCCATGGGCACGCGCAGGGGTATGGAAGGATTTATTTATGCACAGCAGCATTTCCCTTCTTCATTCTGCATCTTTCAAAGCAAAGAGAACCCCTGGTGAACATGAAGGTCTAGGATGATTCTGGACTGTGGAGAATTGGTCTCTGTGGATAGCAGGAAGGTGTTTTATATATATATACACCTGCATTGAGCACAGGCTTTTATTTGCACTCTGTGCTTTCATCCAGATTTACTGAGAATCTATTAGAGGGGACATTCTGAGGTGTCATGATGGCATGAGGCGTGGTGGCATGGGCTGAGACCTGCACTTGACACAGACTCTGTCATACTCAGTGAGCCAGAAGAGACCATGGACCTGTGCCTTCTCTTCGTAAAGACAAAGAAATGTTTTATCACCTTGACAGTGCAAAGCAACTTCTATCTTCTTTCTCCTACGTCAGAGTGAGTTGAGGCGCTATATCTGACTGGCCGATTCCCTTTCCCTGCTCGTGCTACCTTCCTCTATCATTCCTGAATTACTGTTCTCCCCAGTCGTGCCAAGCACTGCAGGCCCATGGTATCTGTTGCCTCTTCACGTCTGTATGCACATTCCTGCTGTATAATGGGCATTGTGCAATGATCTACCACTGTTATGATCTATATTCAAATGTGGCGCTTCCAAAGGAATCAAAGAGCCATGGGAGACAAAGCCCACCCTGGGCAGGACTGGATGGCAGATGACCGGGATGAGACATCGGCTTTCAAAACTGTTGGCCATGCCTCCGTGTATCCACATAGAACGTGAGGACAGTATTTTAATCTACACTATCACATAGGAATTCCATGACAATGTGTGTGGAGAGTGTTGAACTCTTTTGATGTGTGCTTATTTAAGAAAATAACTAGAACCAGAGGTCGTGTATGGACACAGCCTGGTTTGTAGAGCTACAGATAGACCATAGATAGAACAGGGTGGTCACTCTAATTTGCTTTGGTGAGAACAATAGATGCCACAGCCAGGAGTTTGATTATTATGGGTAAAGAGTAAAACCAACCAACACAATAACAGTGTCAGAGTGTACTCAACATGAATTAGAGGCAAGAAAACGCCAGTGAGCATTGTGTGTGTGTGTGTGTGTGTGTGTGTGTGTGTGTGTGTGTGAGAGAGAGAGAGAGACAGAGAGAGAGAGAGAGAGAGAGAGAGAGAGAGAGAGAGAGAGAGAGAGAGAGAGAGAGAGAGAAACACACAGAGAGAAAAATACAGAGAGAGAAAAACAGAGAGAAAGAGAATGTACCCATCCTGGAGTTTAAATGCAGGCCACAAACTCTCACTTGGATGTTCAGCTTAAAGCTAACACTCTACCATTTGAGCCAAGCCCCCACTTCCAGCCTTTTGTTGCTGAATTGAAGAATCTGAAAGACTGTCTGGGCTGGATTTGATCTCTAACCTCAGACTTCAGCCTCCTGAGTAGCTAGGTTTACAGCTATGAGTCACCCAGTGCCAGGCTCTATGGGAATTTTTGAGAGGATAATATTGAAGAGAGACTCTTGGGTTAGTTTTGTTGTGAGACTTTTAAAACTAGTACTAGTAATCTTAGAAATCTCCTTTAGGATTTTAAAAAATGCAACGCTCCAGCCTGTAATCACATCAGAATTGGGACTGGAACTAGTAAAAATGAGAACTTTCACTGAGCATCTATCTAATAGCCCACGCTGTTTGCTCCGATTTAGTCATCAAAACTGTCACACTCAAAAGTATTTGAATAAGACAGTTGCTCGGATAAGTCACATTTGGAGGCAGAGATGAATGCATGAAGAAGGAAACCACTCTTTGAGAATTTTGCTGTCAATGAGATAATTTAATTAAACCTAAATTGAGGAGTGAAATCATTGTAAGGGGGAGTTAATGGCATGGTAGGGACAGTGTGACATCGTCACCTCCCTTTATCTCTGCATTCAGTTAGGAAATTATCCTAGCTGTCCCTGGAAGATGTTCCTGGCCTGTGTTTGGTACTCAGACCCCAGTGCTCTTCTCCTGGCCCGAGCACCCCTGGTCTCACCTGGGTTGTGGGAGCCCGCAGACAGGCTTGCCCCTGAAGAGCTCTGGGGCCTGGACACACTCTCTCTCTCTCTCTCTCTCTCTCTCTCTCTCTCTCTCTCTCTCTCTCTCTCTCTCTCTCTCTCTCTCTCTCCTCTCTCCCTCTCTCCCTCTCTCCCTCTCCCTCTCCCCCTCCCTTCCTCCCTCCCTCCCTCCCTCTCTCTCTCTCTCTCTCTCTCTCTCTCTCTCTCTCTCTCTCTCTCTCTCTCTCTCTCTCTCTTTCTCTCTCTCCCCTTCCCAGAGGAGTCTTCATCCTTTGGGCTGGTGTCCCTTGAGATTAGAACCAGAGGCATGGCTCATCTTGGCTGTTTTATTTGTCTCTTTTGGCTACTGTAGCAGAGTACTACGTGCTTGGTGGCTTAAGCAAGAAAAATGTATTCCGTCTACATGGAGGCTGAAAATCCAAAATCAGATCTACTGGACTGAAATCAACCCTCCCAGGCTGTGGGGGAGAACAGTCCTTTGTCTCTTCTAGGTTCTCACAGCCACCAGCATCCTTGGCTTTGGCTGCCTCTCTTCATGCACGTCCTGTGGTCTGTTGTCACACATCTTATGTGCATGTCAAGTCTTCCTTCCTTATGAAGACACACATGGTTGTATTTAGAGCCTACCCTGACAATGGAGGATCATTCTTCCATCTCAGAATGTTTCATCTGACCCCAATCCTTTCCCTTGTCAGGTAGCGTCCATGGGTGAGACTGCTTCAGCCATCCGTGGCTACTGCCTGCCCTTCAGAATTCAAGGAAAGACTTGGTTACACAAGTGCTGCCTCTGACCATTCCCACCTGGGCCACTGCATCCTGGAGCTGACAGAGGGAAAAATACTGTGGAGAAGGGCAGAGGGCTGGGAGAGGGGACATGGACACTGGGTTGGAAGGGTGGGGAGGCTGCTGGAGGGACCAAAGACATAGCCTGGTGAAAGGGGAAGATTAGGTCACCTGTGAAAGAAGCACTCTGGCTCAGAGCCTGCAAGTTGAGGGAGGCTGAAGTTCTCAATGGCAGAGAGAGAGCTTTCCTGAAAGTTGAAGCTCTGGGCCTTTGCTGGGAGATTCGGTCAGGCCAGAATGCCAGCCTCTTCACCCGAGGACATGAGGTTTTGTTATTTCATCCCAGAAAAGAGATTCTGTGGATTCGGTTTGTAGACATACACTCATACATGCATGCACGTACGCACGCACACACACATGCACACACACACACACACACACACACACACACACACCCCACTCTCAAATAAATTCCTTTTTCAGTTTTCTTCCTCCAGGTAGAGCAGTCAGGTGAGCTTGGGAACTGTCAGGTTGGATGATAAGTTCCAGCCAGTTGGCCTGCTAGGAATAGGGCTGGACACGGCTGGGCTGGCAGGACGCGGGATGTCCAGTCCTGGGGGCCTTGGGGAGCAGCTTCCCAGGCTCGGAGCCCACCCAGCCGGTGGACCTGAAGAGAGACCCTAAGGCAGGGTTTGAAGTGCAGCCACGAGGTTCTTGGCCTGGATATAAGGCATGCTTAAAAATGGCTTGCTTTCTACCCAGCATGAGCACGGCGGAATGACAGCCGGCAACAAGTGGCTAGGGTGGTGAAGACCCTGCCCTGAGGGCTGGAGCGGGGAGGCCGGGACAGGAGGCCCGGGGCCAGGGGGACAGAGTGCACTGGAGGCTTGGCGCTGATCCGACGCCACGGCCTCTCTGAGCCAGAACGTGTGAGTTAGACAAGGAGAGGGACTTCCTTGGCCGCTTTGCCTGCAGCGGAGACCACTGAACTTTCAGAGCCGCGAGGTGGGGTTCCGGGGACGCCCGGGTCACTGGGCCCCACGCCCCGCCCGTGCCCCGACCCCGGGCCCCGCGCGCCGGCAGGGGGAGCCCGAGCGCGGCTAAAAGGCGCGGCGGGCGGCGGGCGGCCGCAGAGGTCGGAGCGCGGCCCGGAGGGAGCGAGGTCGCCCAGGCTGGAGCGCAGCAGCTGGGCCAAGCGCGGGGGCACCGAGCAGAGCGGAGCGCGTGCGGGCCGAACCGACGCCCCGCGGAGGCGCCTCCGGCCGCGCGCCCCGGACCCCCGCGCGCCCCCCGCCCTCGCGCCCCTGGCCCCGATGGCCCCCTCGGCCCGTGCGCCCCGGCGGCGCCCGCTGCCCTGGGCGGCGCTGCTGCTCCTGGCTGCGCTGCTTCCCGTCGGCTCCTCGGCGGGGGCCCCAGGTAGGCGCAGCTCCTGGGTCGCCTCTCGGGACGTGGCCCGCTCGCTCCGCGTGGGCTCGTGTCGGGTCGTTAACCCGGGTGTCCTCGTGGCCCGGGGCGCCCTCGACGGGGGCTGGGGCCGCTGCGGGGCGCGCCGGGCGCGGGCACTGCGGGTCCGGGCGGGCCTCCCGCCAGGGCTTCACCTGCCTCGGGGCTGGACACGCTGGAGACGGGACGCGGCCGCGGGGCGCCCTGCGCGCCCGGGGCCCTGGGAAGGCTGCGGTGCGGTGCGCGGCAGGGGAGCCCCGCGGGGACCACCCCGCCGGGGAAGCCGGGCGCGGAGGCCCGGGCCTGAGGACGGGGTGGCGGGCCCCCTGGCCGGCGTGGGGAGCGGTGCTGTCGGGGAGAGGAGCCCCTGGCCGGGTCCCGTCCTCCGTCCTTGGTGCCTGCATCGCAGCTTCCCGTGCATGCATTCTCACACTTGGAAACCACCTGGCTTTGACTTACGCCTTCAGGGTGCAGAAATCCGACCAGCAAACGTTCGCCTGGCTTTTATTTTGCTTCCAGCAAGGTTATCAAACTTCACAGGTGGTTTTCTTGGTTTGTTTCTTTGTGTTGATCTTTAGAGGGAGGAGGGCTGGGGGCTGGGGCTGGGGTTTAAACTCAGGCTGTGGGCGCTGTCCCTGAGATTTTTTTAACTCAAGGTTGAAGGTTGGTGCTCTACCACTTGAGCTTCAGCTCCCCTTTGGGCTGTTTTTTTGGTTGGTTAATTGGAGAGCTGAGTCTCTTAGATTGGATGCTGAACCGGAGTCCTCAGATCTCAACTTCCTGAGTAGCTAGGATTACAGACGTGAGCTGTTCTAAGGAGGGCTGTTTGTTCTTTGGTGTCTGCATCGCTATCTTACTAGAGGCACAAAGGGAGAGAAGTTGGGGTCCCATAGTTTGGCACCGTTTTGGGAGTTGTGTTATGCATGATTGCTTGGGTCAAATTTATGCCCACACTTACTCCAAATGCCACCTTGTAATAGAGCTCCTGCCAGCTGCTGGGTCTCACCCACCCATGACGTCTAGGAATGCACTCACTGCCTGTTTGGACAGCATTCATCAGAATAAAGCTGTTTAGAGGTCTCCCTGCTCCCTCTCTACAGTTCACACTTTCAGTTTTCTTAGTGAATTCTTTTCTGAAGGTTGAAAGAGTTTTGGTTTTAGAAAACAGTGGGAAATTGGACACAGTGCTAAGTAAATAGGCTCTGTGGCAGCTGTGGTTGAGCCCTAGATCCCCTGCCACCTGCCCTCTGCCTGCTCTGGAGTGTGTGTGTGTGTGTGTGTGCTGTTCGCTCACGTTCCAGAACCCACCCCTTGTGCACTCTTCTGTCTTTTGCCTCTGCTCTGTAAATTACTGAGCAGTGGAATGTTCCAGTTGGAAGGCGTGTTGGCACTTCTCAGCCCTGTGTTGACGTGGGATTTGCAGGAAAATGATGACCAGACTAGAAATGGACAAAGGAGACAAGCAGATTTCAGAACGAACCTCTACCACACTGCAGTCAAATACTACAAGGAAAATGATAGGCGTAGCAACCTGTGAGGGCCCTGGGTTAGAGGAGAAAGCCTGGGACATGTAATTGCTTCCATAGGGCCTTGGGAAGGCTTCTGGTCTGCCTTGCCATCCACAGCTGCAGTCACTGCTGTGGGCTTGTGTTTGGGGTCTGCAGCAAGGCCAAGTACCCTCTCTGGGTGAACGAATGCAGGTGCCCATAAATGACCCATTGTCACATGGATAATGGCAGACACTATAACTTCAGAGGGGCTTTCCTTACATGGATGAGATCATAAAGCACACTGAATATCTTAACAAGCCTGCAACTGAGGGTCAGTTCACACACACACACACGCGCACGCACACATACACACACACATACACAAATAAACAAGCAGCACCCATTTCCTTCCCTTCCTTTAAAAAACTATTATGCAAACATTAAAGTTAGATGAACCTGTGCAATCTAATAGGATATATTTATCTATCTCATGTAGCTGCATGCATACATTTGCAGTAGATATTTTATTTTATTATTTATTTATTGAATCAGTCCTAGGGGCTGGAATTCAGGGCCTGGGCACTGTCCCTGAGCTTTTTTTGCTCAAAGTTAGTGCTCTGCCACTTGAGCCACAGCTCCACTTATGGCTTTAGGGTGACTAATTAGAGATAAGAGCCTCACAGACTTTCCTGCCAGGGTTGGCTTTGAACCACGATCCTGAGCACTGTCCTTGGATTTTCTCAAGGCTAGAGCTCTACCACTTGAGCCTCAGCACCACTTCCAGCTTTTTTCTATGTATGTGGTACCAAGGAATCGAACCCGGGTCTTCATGCATGCTAGGCAAGCACTTTAACCACTAGGCCAAACTCCCGGCCCCATCAGCTTTTTATTTTATGTTCTAGGGACTTTTTTTTAAAAAAGAGAATCCATAAGGTCAGAATCATTTGCAAAGCAATACGGGGACAGTAGTTGCCCTCACACTGTGTTGACATGTTGGTTTTGCCCTGAGGTTTTGAACTGGTTTTACAATCGCTTAGTGGGTGAAGTGCTGTTGCCTGACCAGGAATCAAGGCAGGGACATCATTATACCCTACCAATGATTGAAGAGTTTATTTTATGCTGTTCCTGGGGCTTGAACTTGGGGCCTGGGCACTGTCCCTGAACTTTTTGGCTCAAGACTAGTACCATTTGAGGTATCTCTCTATTTGTGGCTTGTTGTTGTTGTTGTTATTGTTAGTTCATTGGAAATCAGAGTCCCATGGACTTTTCTTCCCAGGCTGGCTTTGAACCACGGTCCTCAGATCTTAGTCTCCATGGTCAATGGCATTACAGGCATGAGCTACCGGTGCCTAGCTCTAATAGGCTTTCAATGGAAGAATAGGTGAATATTTCTTCACATGCTTTCAGATTCTGTAGTGCAGTTAACTTTAACCTTCATGAGTTTTGGTGACATGTCCAAGTTATCGAATAACTTTATCCCATTAAAATATTTCACCAAATACCCATCTGTATGAGGCCAGCTTTCTCAAAGCAGAGTATCTCTGAATGAAAAAGCAGATCCAAACTCCAGTGCCCTCCTGCTAAAGGAATCTGAGAAAACATAACAGTGCTGCTTGCTCACTATTCTTCTGGGGGGAAAGTTATTTTTCTGAAAACATGTGTTTATGCCAACACATAAGTCTTTCTTATTGTTATTCTAAAAACAAATACATGTTGCTTTTCCTTCTTTTTGTGGTACTGGGATCGCACCTACAGCCTTACACCTTGGGTCTGCTCCCTCAGAGCTACGGCTCAACCCAACCTGCTATAATTCTTCTTGGTTTTATTTCTAGTGTAGTAGATGAGGACATGCAAATAAGCATCAACTCTGAGGGACTCCTAATAAACTTAAGAGGAGAAAGAAAGTCCCAAGGCCCCAAGCTTCCAAGCTCCTGGCATGCGCAGAGGAGAGCAGGTTAAAGGTGGGGATGAATCTGCATCTCCACTGACTCAATGGCACAGACATTCCTCCAGGAACAGACCCAGTGAAGATCGGATCTTCTCTCCTTTGGAGCTCTGGGGGCCTTCCCACAGCCCATCCTATCTCCAGCTCCACAGGGCTTCCCTCCATTCTTGTCTTCTTTGCAAGCAGGTTGCCAGTGTGCTCTTATTTTATGATCTTGTGTTGGAGCCTAGACAATGGGAGGCTGGCTTTGTTCATCCTGTGGGTGTGAGATTTATGAGCATGAAGTTAGAGTTGTAATAGGATTGCAGGCTAACAACTCATAAATCCCACCGCATTATCAAGGCTTCCTAGTAAGACCTTTCATACCTACAAGGTACGCCTTTAAAGCCCCCGGAAACGGTGGAGCCCACAGGAGTATCTCCATTTCTCACTGCTGCTGTCAGAAACGACATACACTTTATGGCCTAAAACAACTCAAAGATTTATTATCTGGAACTTCTTGAGAGCAAAAGTCCAAGGTAGGCCTGCTTAGGCGAGGCTGATCCTTCTGTTGGGCCTAGGGGAGGGAAATAGGTTTCTATGCCTTCATGTGTCTTTGTCTGCTGTCATTGCTTGGCTCTAAAACAAAGTCATCTTTGGTGACTGTTATCCTGTGCCAGCTCAGGGCGTGAGAGGAGTGGGTGTCAAGAGGAGGCATTCCAGGAATGCCCCAGCTCAGTGCCTTCTTCAGATTAAGAAGCTCTCTTCTCTCTTCTCAGTATTCTCTGTAGAGCTGGGAATACGTTATTTATCAACCTCTGCTATCAGAGCCTTTATTTCTTAGAAAAAAATGTAGAGGTGAGCATTCAGCACTACAAAGGTAAGGGAGAAATAAGAATATGCACGTGCTTGCGTTGGTGTGGGACAGCGCTGAGGTCAGGAGACACTGCCTACTCAAATCATTGGTGCCTCTGGGGAGAAGCAGGTGGCTGGGGCTGGTGGTGTTGCATGCCCGTCATTTGCCTGCGTGAGGAGACTTACACGAGGGCATGTGGAACCTGGAGACATGGGCTATTCGTTAGAATAATCTTTTCCTTCCTCCTGAAATTTGTCCCCGCCTGTGTAAGACTTGGCATCTTCCTCCCTGGCCGCGGGCTGCCCAAGCTTGCACTCTGCATCCCTTAGAGGGCGCTCCCGGCCTTCTGGAGGCGTTCCCGCCTCCCACAGGCCCTCATTCATGCCCAGACCCAGCAGAAATTTAGAGTCCAGGGATGCTTTGTTTCTCGTAGCTCTGCCTTCCTGCACATTTGTAGCTTCCTGTAGATATTGAATTGGAAAGGGGGAAAAATCATTCATGACTGTCAGCAATATTTTTCTTCAACATCAGTAAGAAATGAAGGCTAAGCCTGAAAGTGACAAGAGACATGTGCAACTTTCGAACTGTGGGGGGTCTCCTCTGCAGGCTTAGCCCAAAGCAGAAGCAGCTGGAAGATGGGGGGACTGAGGGACAGGGCAAGGGGGTGATCTTGGTAACGTGGCAGCACGGGCTAGTTCTCCTCTCTCCCCTCTGCCCTGGGGACCAGCTGTTCATTTCTGGTGGCTATGTTCATTTCTGGTACTATGGAGTTTACATTTCCCTGCGTGTTCTCACATTTATTTTCCATCATCCCCTCACACAGTTGGCCATCTATGTCTCCCCTGGAGCTGGTTTCTGGGTAGATAAGATTGTCGGTTCTCCCAAAGGCCATGGTATAGTACATGCTGGTCTTGACCTTGGAACCTGACCTTCTGGACCAAACTCCTACAGTTTATTTCTCCTGTGCGGGCTATCTGGACTCCAGTGGGCCTGGACCTTGGGCTAAAACTTTCACACTTTTTTTTAACTGGGTACTATTAAGTCAGGAGAAAATGCTGATGTATTATTTGTTCCTCAGTTGAGAAGACAAATCGCTGCCTTGCTCAGATGGGGTGAGATGAGGACAAGTAGCAGCATTAAAGCATTTTGTATCTGTTAGAGGAAGGGTGTCACTTAAAATCTGGCTTTGTTTTTAGGGACCAGTTTAGTGAGTTTCATGTCTCTACTTAGTTTTCAAAGTCCTGATTCAGTGCCACATGACTTTAGCAGGTCATATGTCTCCTGGTCTCTGTTTTCATTTTTATTTTTTATTTTTTTGAAAACTGAGAGGAATGATCTAGACATGATTAAGGCTCTCTGACTCTAACTTTGGGGAGTCTGCATTTGCAGTGCATGAGTCTTGTGCATTCCTTTGGGCAGTGGTGGAGTTTACAGTTAAGGAGAGCCCTGAAAGGCTGAGAGTGCTAGATGCTGGCTTCGGGGCCAGGGGTAAAGTTCAGAGCAATGTCTGAGAGAATTCCTCATGGGAGTAATGCAGGAGTTGGATTAGGAGAGAATCCGTGGGTATGATTTATTCTGTGTTTATGAAGTCTCCAAGCACAGAGAGGCGAGACCCACTGCTTTGGAGAAGTGTGGTGTTGGGCCCTTCAGTATATATGGGTGCCTGCCATGCAGTTTTCAACACTGGCCACTGCCAAGAAATCACTGAGTTCCAAGTTGCTTTGTGTTTGAATTGTCAGCTCAGAATTCCGAAGACCTATGGATATTCAAGTGGGCTTGATTCCTAGCTACATTAAGTAAAAATAATTAACTCAGATAGGAGAGAGCCCTGGGACCCTAGGAACTGGCAGACTGTTTGGTTAGGGAAGTCAGGAGATGAGGGACTCCCAGGAAAAGTGCTCAGCTGTTGGTAGACGTAGAGAAGTTATAATCCAGGCAATGAAGATTTGGTGATGTGGAAGCTTCTAGATAGTCCCAAGATCTTGTTTAGTGCAATGAGCATGTACATCCCATGTGAACTCAGCTACTACAGATGGCTTTCCATTTTGTATCTTTGGCTTGGGTTTCTCTCCAGACCATTTATTGCTTTTAGTTACTGCCTGCTGTAGTGGATAGAATTTACTCGGGGTTTTTACAGCAATTTCCTGACTATCCCTTACGAGCTATGTGCACGTAGGCTGGTCACTTAGATTCTTGGCTCAATTTGAGGACTATTAGGATGTATGAAACTTGAAACTCTTCACTCATGAAGTATAGAATCAATAAGGTAGAATGATGCACCTGTGTTCTTGACAGATTATCTGCCTAAGCCATTCATAATAGTTGATTATCTGAGGTATTTAAAAAGAAGTCATTAGAAACCTGCATTGTCATCAGGTCCTTGTGATGTTTTGGACTACAGTGATTTCTTTAGCTCAGATTCTTGCTCCCCTCCTCCAGTGTTCGCCTGGCCTCTCCTCAAAGGCTGAGCTTTACTGAGTTAGATGAGTGGTGACTTGGGGACAGGCGTGCCCAAGTGTTTAAAATAATCAGGCAATAGCTTTCACATTTTTGGGGAAAGGAATGGATTTCAGGGAGATTTCGTCAGTGTTGTTTGTCTGGCATCTCAAGCAGTTCATAGTGGGCCGAGAGAAAGCTGGTCCAGAAAACAATGGCAAGTCTTTAAGAAACTATTTCTTGGTGGTGAACTGAATTTGAAGAATGCACAAAAGATCTCACAGAAACCTGGAAAGTACTGGTTCATGGTTGGGTCTCTGATGCCTTTAGCAGCAAACTTAAGTCCTGCATCCCCTTCTCAGCTCTTTTTGAAGGCTCTCATTTTCTTAGGGTTGATATGGAGTCCGTCCAGCTTATCTTTCTAAACCATTCTGGAAAGCTGATGAAATAGACAGAAGTGTAGCTTAGGCTTACATAAGTTGCTAAATGAAAAACTAAGTGTTTTAAAAGCTCAGACTCTAATGATCAATTTTTTCCAGCTTTGCTGGTTAAGTACACTCTAATTTTGGGGGACATCATTTTTGGGAAAGCTGTGTTTACTCAAGTCAAATAAAGTATTGATGTCAAATTTAAATTCCCAGAGTAGACCCTTTACAAGCAACAGAGAGAAATCAAAGTTGTAACAAAGCATCTTAGGAAAGAAACATGACTTTGATTTTTATGAATCTTTCTCCTTGACTTCCCTCCCACATATCCAAGTACCATCTTCCTGCTACATATGAACCCTTCGTGTGTGTTATCGTGTATGGTTGTGTATAAGAGAGCATGTGCATCTTTTGTCTCTATGGGTCTGACTTACTTAACACAGCTCTGCCCAGGTCCATCTATTTCATTGCAAATGATGTAATATCATTCTTCCCAGTGGATGAGTAACGTGCCACTGTGTGTATGTACCACAGTTTTTTTTTGATCCACTCCTCCATGGAGGAGCATCGGGGCTGTTTCCATATCTGGTCTATGGCAAATAGTACAGCAATGAACATGGTGCAGAAGCGACTTTACTGTATCCTGATTTGTAATCTTTTGGATAAATGCCCCAGAGTAGTATATCTAGATCATAGCTAGTTTATGTTTAGTGTTCTGAAGAATCTCCAAGCTGCCTTCTTCAGTGGTTGTACCAGTTTCCATCCCTATCAACAGTGTTTTGGGGTGCCTTTGCCCTTGTACCCATGCCGTACCTCTTGTTGTTTGTATTCTGATGCTGGCCATTCTAACTGGTGTGAGATGGAATCCCAGTGTTGTCTCTTCCCTTCCCTTCCCTTCCCTTCCCTTCTCTTTCTCTTCTTTTCTTTTCTTTTCTTTTTCCAGTCCTGAGGCTTGAACTAAGGACCTGGGCACTGTCACTGAGCTGCTTTTTGCTCAAGGCTAGCACTCTATTACTTGAGCCACAGCACTGTTTGTGTGGTATTGAGGAATTGAACCCAGGACCTTGTGACAAGCACTTTACTAGCAAGCCACATTTCCAGCCTACAGTGGTTGGTTTATTTATTTATTTTTTTTTATTTTTTGTCAGTCCTGAGCTTGAGCTCAGGGCCTGAGCACTATCCTTGGGCTTTCTCAAGGCTTGAGCTCTACCACTTGAGCCACAGCATGACTTTCAGTATTTTCTGTGTATGTCATACTGAGGAATCAAGCCTGGATCTTCATGCATGCTAGGCAAGCACGCTACCACAAGGCCAAACTCCTAGTTCACATTCTTGTTTTGTTGTGCAGTTCCTTTATGGTCAGAGATGTTGAGCATTTCTTTATGGGTCTATTGGCCATTTTTACTACTTTTTCTGAGAATTTTCTATTTAGCTCATTAGCCCATTTATTAATTGAGTTAGGTTTTTTTGAGGGTTTAATTTTTGAGCTTTTTGTATATTCTGGATAATAGGCCATTTTCTGACATACAACTGGCAAAGATTGTTTTTTAGCTTATCAACTGTGCTCTTTGTCAGACAGAAACTTTTTAATTTGATACAATCTTATTTGTTAATTCTCTCTTTGATTTACTGAGCCCCTAGAATTTTATTCAGAAAATTCCTGCCTGTGCCAGAAGGTTCTACTGTTTTTTCTATTCCTCCCTGTAGTAGTTTCAGGCCTGGGTATTTGGTCCTGTTTTCTTTTTTTTTTTTTTTGCCAGTCCAGGCTAGCACTCTGCCAGCCACAGCACTACTTCCAGCCTTTTCTATTTGTGTGGTCCTGAGGAATCGAACCCAAGGCTTCGTGCATGCTAGGCAAGCACTCTATCCCACTACTAGGCCATACTCCTGGCCCTTGATCTGTTTTTAAATTGATATTAGTGCAGGGTGACAGATAGGGGTTTAGTTTAATGAGTGGTCTTGTTCTTCACTTCCGTTTTCCCCAGATCAAATAAAGAACATTCTTAGGCAGACTTTGTCCATAGGCTCTACTAGCCCTTGAGGCAGTGGCAACATGAAGGAAGGGGAGGGGTTGTCTGTCAGCACCTCGCGATTGTGCAGGTGGCCTCACAGAGTGATCTTTGCCGGAGACACTCTGTGTGTGTGTGTGTGTGTGTGTGTGTGTGTGTGTGTGTGTGTGTGTGTGTGTGACTGCTTGAGTGCAGCCTTGAGGCAGAGCCAGGTGACTTGGGTTTGAATGCAGTTCCTAGGGTTTGAATATGAGACTCGCCTCTTTGCTTGGCATGTGACTTGAAAGTGACATCCTCCCTCCATGAAGATCATGATATGGGGCTGGGGGTATTTTATTTTATTTTATTTTTATTTTTTGCCAGTCCTGGGCTTGGGCTCAGGGCCTGAGCACTTTCTTGGACTTTCTCAAGGCTAGAGGTACCGAGGAATTGAACCCGGGTCTTTGTGCATGCTAGGCAAGCACTCTACCACTAGGCCAAACTCCCGGCCCCTGTATTTTATTTTTTCTTTTTATTTTCACTAGGCAATTGTATCAAGGAGTTTCAACTCACAGCTCAGTGTTTATAAGTCCAGTGCATCTTGACCAGTGCCACCCTTTCCATTACTCTCCTCTCTCTTTCCCCACACACCCATTCCCTCAGTTTCCTGGCTGCATTTTCACATACGTGCATCAAATATTGCAACTTTATCTGCTGCCCTGCCTTTTTCCATTTGCATGGACTCAAGATTGTCAAGTGGTGTGTTTAGCTTCACCCTTTGGCTGCTCTGAGCTGATGAATTACAAATGTGATTGACAGTTGTGTTCAGAGCCTGTCAGGAGCCCTCAAGAGCCCATTGGAATGCATGCATGGCAGCTTGGATTTCTGGGAGGGATCCAATGATGCTTTATGCTGTCACAAAGCCAGGAAATAGCTGAGGACATGGCTTAGTGGCAGAGCACTTGCCTAACATGCCTGCACTGTGGGCATAGTGGACAGGAAAAAATTAGAAAATGCTGGAAGGGCTGGGGACTACCAAAGACTTAGGTAAAGTGGCTGGAAGGGCGCACACAGGGGTCCACTTACTTCCTGTGGTCACCAGGGCATGTAGACAGCTGTCTGTTGCTGTTGCTGAGCCATTGTAGGCCGTTGTGTCACCTGTCAGGAGCTCCCGGGTCATCGCAGTCTCCAGTCCCTCTCTTCTCTGGCCCAGGCACCCTCAGCTTGAGGTAGAATCTAGTAAGCTAGCCTTCTATGGGAAATGGATTCAGCTCTGAAAAATGTAAAGTCTGCCCAGCCAGGGACTCTTTCCTTGGCTGCTGTTGATCGTGTGGGGATCCTGGACCATCTTCGGGCCTTGGTGTTTCTAACCTGAAAACAGGCCCCCATGGCTTCTCCTGGGTCGGGTCAGAGGTTTCATGTGCAGAGCTCTTTTAGTTCCCTGTGGTGTTTTCTAACTACAGACTCCAGAGACAAAGTTTGAGTGCTAGAGAATCCATGCCAAGTGCAGACAACACTTTTATGGAGCCTTGTGCTTGTTGAGAAACATCAGAAGAGAAGCCAGGTGATTTGTCTTATCATTCATGCTGTGTCCATCCAATACCAGTCTCCCAGAGAAAGGTGGCAAAGCCAGCTGTGAATGGGACTAGATGTAGTTTTATGTCACACAGACACAAGACAATTTGCTTTGAGATTTTGGTTTCCTTTGAGGACATGGGGGGGCCGATATAACTGCCAACATGTATTTAAAAAACCATTTAAAAATTAGTCAGCCATGTTAGTGTTTTGCTCACAGGTTGCCAACCATCTGAACTTGGTCGTGCTCTCCGGCATTCTGTGAGTGATAGCTGATCTTTGCTACCTTTTCTCTCAAATAAGAAACTCAGACTTATACATCACCTTGATTCTCACATCCCAGCTCTGCGATGGGCTTTGTGCATCCTAACCTTTGTTGGCTTATCCGTTGGATTTTTAAAAATTTGATTTGTGGTTATGCCGGGATTTGTGTTTTCATTTAGAGTCTGGGAAGCCTTTGGTTTCCAGTGGAAAGTAAAACTTGATCTTCGAACAAAGAAGAGGTAGGCAGGCTTCTTCTATAAACAGGAAGGTTTAAGCATCTCTGGATACTTGAGAAATAATGCTAGTGTTTTGGGGGTTTCAAGGACTGGTCTGTTTCAAAGCCTTGAGCATTCCTTTGAGGGAGAGACTTCTTCATAACTAAATCTGTCTTTTCCACTCCATGGAGGGCAAGAAGAGGCCAGCCTCCAGGGGCCAGCCTTCCAAGTGTTGGTGGCTGGAAAGCCACAGGCATGTGTGTGTTGGCTGCCAGTTGCCTTTGTGTGAGATGGACCAGCTTCCCTGTGTAGCTCATTGAATTGGTTCCTGGGCCTGCTCACCTATGTCCCTGCTGGAAGACCTCTGTCCCTGCTGGAAAGACTGAGTACTCACTCTGGTTCCACCTGGTGGTCCAGAATTATGGGAGCCATGAAAACAGAAAGCATTTGTGCCAAGTTGTCTGATGATGTGTTGTTTAGTGTGTGTGTGTGCGTGTGTGTGTTTGTGTGTGTGTGTGTGTGTGTGTGTGTGTGTGTGTGTTTGTGTCCCGGAACTTGAACTCAGAGACTAGGCACTGTCTGTGAGCTTTTTTACTGCCAGCTAGTGCTCTACCACTTGAGCCACGCTTCATTTCCAGGTTTTGGGGGCAGATTATTGGAGATGAGAGTCTCATGGACTTTCTCACCTGGGCTGGCTTTGAACCTCAACCCTTAGGTCTCAGCCTCCGGAATAGCTAGGATTATAGGCATGAGCCACCAGTACCCAGTGATGGTTTGATTCCTTACATTTTAACCTATGTTCTCAACTTCGTGTTGAACCCAAATGTTCACGATAAACACTTTTAGGTCCCATGCGTCAACCTCAAGCAAATAGACTTCATGCACATATCAAGAGAAATAAAACTGATACGTGATTTATCACGTTTGGTCCAGTAGAAACACATAGATCCTTTTCATTGCTTGTTCAAAATAGTCTATTCTCTATTGAAGATGTATGAAAATATAGGGCAGGGTTCAAAGTATAAACGAGTTGTTTGGGACAGTGTGGCAATGAGTTATTATATCTAAAGAGTAACTCAAATCTACTTTTCATACTGGGTTTTCAAGTAGAATCAAACTAATGTTTTGTTTTATTTAGTAAATATTTGGTTTAATAAAAAAATCAAGGAAGAAGTGACTTCTGTTTTTCCTACACCGTTGAATCAGTAATTGCTTCAAAAATTGTTTGGTTCTATCCAGTCAACATTTCATTAGTGGGTTTTCCTAGGGTCATGTTTTTATCTTCAAAGTCTAACCCAATTCCAAATTATAATGGAGCAGATTCAAAGTAAGTGTGCCAAGGACATTGTTCCCCTCTCCTCTTTCCCTTTCCCCTTCCTTTTTTCCCTTCTTCTTTTCTGTCCATCTTCCTTATCCCCTCCCTTTTCCTCCTCTTTTCAAAAGTAATACTTAGAACCTAGAAAGATATTGTTTCTGTTTTGAATTCCAGTTTTTCCAAGTGTAACTTCTCCACAATGGTGTCTCTCTATTCTGAGCAAAGTTCTCATATGAGGAAACTTTTTCTTTTCTTTTAATCTGTGGTAGATTTACCCGTACACTGAAGGATGGCCCTGGATGTCTCCTTGGGTACCGGGGTCGTAACATTTGTGGACCAAGGCACTGGGTGGTATGATCTTGAATTCTAGTTTGTAACTTGCACGAGGCAGTCATGTAAGCATAGAGAGGACTGACCTGGAATGATTTAGGCCAAAAGTCCTCATCAGATTGTCTGGGCTCTAAGTCTGGGTTGCATCCTACACTCCACTCTCAAAACTCAGCCCAGCAAGAATCTGTCTTACTTCTCAGAGCATAGATCTAAGGGTTTCTAGAGTCTTCAGATCTTCGGGAGGGCAGGAGGTAGAAGATGGCTTCCTTTTCCCGGGGGCTGGGATTTTAGTTTATTTCTTATTCACTCTCATACACCTGCTTCCCTTGGTGCCAGATTCACAGCGGAATCTGGGTCAAATTCACAGTGGAGTCTGGGTCTCGCCTTTCTGTGGCAGACCCTTATTTGCTCTATCTTCATGGCCTGTGTAGGACCATGATTGAGTTGGAGCCCCCCCTCCCCCCGCCCGGCTCTTCTCCTTGTCTGGCATCCTTTCTTGCAAGCTATTCAAGCCTTGAGTTGTGACGGGCGGTGATGTCAAGATACCAGAGCCTTGTACACGATGCTCAGGCTGGCTCTGAGGACTTGGCTCTCACTTAATTCAGGCTCTCAGGACCTTCATCAGTCCTGGAGGCCTTCAGTGAGCTCTGTCGCTGGAAGATGGAGTGTTAGAATGTAGTCTATCCTTGAGCAGCTATAGGTCCATCCTTGACCATCCCCGGCCTCGCTGTTCAGGGCTCTCCTGGATAAAACATGGACTCTGGTGTTGGATCAAAGCATGAGTCTGGACATTGGCTCCATCCTTATTTTCCATTCCATTCCATTCTCCCCTAGGAGTATGACACAGCAGTATGTAGGCATCCGAAAGATCACCCGAATGTAATTTTGCCGTTTGGTTCCTGGAAGAATCTTTTTTAATTGTCCAAACTGTGGTAATGACTTTTAAATCCCTGGGAATAATTTTCTATCGCGTAGCCTCCACCACACCCATCTGGGCTGTTGACCTTGGTTGTGCTGGTTTGGTGTTCAGGCACTGGCAGGTGAGGATGGAGCTGGAATGGCTGACAAATTACCCTGTCCAGACACCCTGTTCTTTATCTCAGCCCATTCTGAATCAGCCATGGGCAGTGTTTATTAGAAAGCTCTTAAAGTAACACTAGTTTTTAAGGGCAGAGATGATGAGAATCTGGGAAACACGAATGTCTCCTAATGAAGACAAGGGCTGTGTTTCCCTGGTCTTGTCTGTGTGTGTTGGGAGGTAGAGTGAAGAGGAAGAAAGGGGCTGAAAATGACCACCACAACCATGGCTGCCTCACAGTTGAAGATCGTAACTAAGCTAGTGACTTTTTCTAGATATGGCCATTGGTCACTTAGGATTCAGGACAGCTTTCCACAATCTGGGCTTTGGAGCCAGGCGTGCTTGCGCTTGGCTCCATCCCTGGCAAGGCTGTCAGTCTGCGTGGCTCACCTAACCAACCTGTCCCAGGCTCTCTTCTGATCTGCGATCTGCCTGGGGTGTGTATTACAAGCACCTCCTGCAGTGTTTAAGTTCATGAAACTGAGTGGTACCAGGCAGCCACCCCCTAAGACCCTTTCTGGTCCATTCCACTCTCCTCTTTTGGTACATTTCGTAACAGGTTGACACGATGTGCTCACTTTCTTAGAAATCCAGTGCAGACAGTTCTGGAGGGCACTAAGTGGGTGAACAGACAGAACAATCTTCAGCATACTGCGTGGGGGGGAGAATCAGAGCGGTTTTCCTGACCCTCTTGACTTCATTGTCCTGTCAGAGCTTCTCATGTGCTGAGCTCCTGGGTGCCTTTCAATACATATTCTCCTGTGAGCTGCAAGTCTACTGTGGCCCAGGATGAACTCAAAGCTGCCTGGGTTTGGATGAGTCCCCACAGGCCCACACATTGATGATGTAGTCCCATGCCCGAGAACTATGGGGAGATGGTGGAATTCTTCAGAAGTGAGGCCTAATGGGGGCCTTAGATCCCTGGGGGCGTGTCCACGGAGGGTGTGATGAGACTCCTTTCTTCCTGGCCTCCTTGAGATGTGCAGCCTTATTCTACTGTGTGCATCCATCACCAAGAGCCAAGAGCCACAGGGACAATCAGTAATGGACAAACCTTGAAGACTGTGAACCAAAAATAAACTTTTCTTCTTTATAACTTGGTTATCACAGGTATTTTTGTTATAGTGGCAGAAAATTAGCAAAGACATAGCAGGGAAGAAGAATAAGTGTATTAACCCATTCCATCTCCTTCTAGCTATTAGTACAATGAAAGTAAATTGTTTTCTGACTGAGTGATTGCTTACTGATGGAATCACCACTAGGACAGGGTTTTGGTTCCATAGGTTCAAACACTAGGACTTCTGTTCGAGGATGAGGTTTTCGTAAGAGAGCATTGGACTGTAACTGGAAGGAGCAGCATTATTTACATCTTCATTCATTCATTTTCTTCCTTGGGAAGAAACGCTCACCACAAGCCTCCTCTTTCAGTTTCTGAGCATCTTGTTTTGCTTCTATGCATCTTTTGGTCATTGTGAGATGTTATATGTTGGAGAAGATACCTGCTGAGATTTCATACGCGAGGAAGAGTAAACGGAAACTATCAACAAGCGGTATATGTAGCTCATTTTGAACGCCAGGAAGTGATTGGTGTCTTGTGTACCAGGCCGCTCACCTGTGGTCTTTCCATCAGCTGGTTCCTGGGCTCTCTCATGTCTAGATTGGAGGGAATGCTTTGGGGATTTCAATCTGTGCACGTACTCTAACACTGCGCCTTTTTTGTTGTTGTTTGGTTGATCGTGGGGCTTGAATTCTGGGCCTGGGCACTGTCCCTGAGCTCTTCAGCTCAAAGCTTGTGTTCTACCACCTGAGCCACAGTGCCCTTCTGGTGTTCTGATGGCTGATTGGTGATACGAGTCTCATGGACTTTCATGCCTGGGATGACTTTGAACTGTGATCCTCAGGTCTCAGCCTCCTGAGTAGCTAGGATTATAGGTATAAGCCACCAGCACCTGGATAACACTGTGCTTTTTGTCTCCAAAAGGGCATCTATGCTTTCATGCTTTGAAAACCATCAAATTTACCCTCTTCATTCATACCATGAATTTATTCAAGGGGTTCCGTCACAAGTCGTCTCGGTAGTCCATTGTTTTGCACCAGAGGCGTGGGAAGTGCTGGAGGGACGGAGTGGCATCTGATAGACTCATCTGTGTATACTCCATTCAGAATTTTCATGCAGTGTAAAGTTACATGAAAATCACAGAAGGGTCGAGAAGCAGCTCCTCTTCTTCTTCCATGAGAATTGCATTCCACGTGTGTTTTTCTTAAATGATATTAAGTTCAAGCCTTTCTTTCTTCCTTCCTTTCTTCCTTCCTTTCTTTCTTCCTTCCTTTCTTTCTTCCTTCCTTCCTTCCTTTCTTTCTTTCTTTCTTTCTTTCTTTCTTTCTTTCTTTCTTTCTCTCTCTCTCTCTCTCTCTCTCTCTCTCTCTCTCATTTAGGCTACTTGTTATTTTCCTTTTCTAACAGCGCTTCGCATTACTGAATAGTTGTTTTCAGATCAAATCATCTGCAAGTGTCTGATGTTGCATGACTACTTCACATCTGTGTTCTGCATGACCATATCCGTCACATAGTCAGCTGACATATTTTGCCTGAAACAATATTATGCATCACCTTGGTAATTTTGCAAATTACGATTTTTTTTTAGAATCTCAAACAGTAGATGTACCCCATTGAAAATGTAATGATTGTGTCTTATTTTTTTCTTCTGGTCTAAAATTTGGAGACATTTCGATAGATGATGCTAAAACCAGAGGTTCACTTTTCTAACATTTACCATGATCATGATCCTGGCTTACTTTCTTTATGGAAATGAGAATGTCTGCTTATCTCTTATGTGTGGACGTGAAGGCTGTCCTTCCTTATCCTGAGGTGTATGTTGTTCTCTGAGGCATGCAGATGGTCCAGCTTTCCACACATGCAAAATGCTCAGTCCTCACCGAACATACAAATGACTCTGGGAACTATATGAGGTCATGACGTTTTCTCCCATCACTGGCTTTATCAGAGTAACTGAGGCAGAGAAGGATGAGGATGAGAATTCGTTTAGATTTGTTTCTTGTTTGAGTTTAATTTGCTACCCATAGTTATCCAAAACACACACAATTTTGTGGATTTGGTATGTTTGTTTTGTTCCCATTCTGTGACGATGTGAAAACATAGCTGTACTTAGTCTTCTGGAGCAGACAGATTAAATGTCATTTGCTATTTGGTTTTTATGTAAACTCTAACAGAGAACATTCAAAAACAAATCTCCCCCACCCCTGCCACGACCATAAGTTGATAGTTGCACTGTTTGCATAGTTGACCACCCACTGAAGCCAAGACATGTGAAACTGCTGTCCACTAAAATGGGTCTGAAAGTCTCGTGGGACCCACCCAAAGACGCCATCGGTAGACCCGTGGAGCATTACAACATTGCCTATGGGAAGTCACTGAAAAGTCTTAAGTACATCAAGGCGAATGCGGAGACATACTCCTTCCTTATTGAGGATGTGGGTAAGTGATGCCACGGCCCTGTCCCCACCCTAGGTTACTGTGTGCCCACAATCTCAGCCACACTCATGAGAGGCCAGCTCAGGGCCCTGGGGCTTTTGGAAATGAAAAGTCAAGTTCTGAGGCTCTCATCACGAAAGCCTGTTGCCCAACGGCATCTGATCTCAAACCATCTTCTCTCCAAACTGAAATACCAAGACATTTGGATTTGCTGAGTATGCCTTTGGAAAATATATTGATTCAGTTTTTGGTCTTTTAGACCAAAGCTTGACTATTAGACAGTTTAGACGGTTTAGTAGCTCAATCTGGAAACTTATGGTTTATAACCAGTTTACAACTGGGGGTTACTCAAGTACAGTTGACCCTTGAATGGTACAAGCCCACTTATGTGTGGGTATTTTTTTTTTAAGATTTTCAGCATTTGAAATAAATGTATAGAACTGTGAAGCCTGGAGACTTACAAAGTTTTTTTTTCTAAGTTGCATATAACAGAGTGCTAGTTCGCTTATTTCTATAATCTTAGCTACTTATTTCAAAGCCATCCTGAGCAGGCAAATCTAAGAGTTAACTAACAAAAAGTGAGAAGTGAAAGTGTAGCTCAGGCGATGGACCGTTAGCCTTGAGCAGGAAACACTAAGTAAGAGCATGAGGCCCCAAGTTTAAGCCCAACTTCTGGCACACAAAAAATGTTGTATATATTATGATTCCACAAAATATAGATGGATAATTACATACACTGATTTATTATAGAAATTTAATTTTTGTCAAACTTACAAATGTAAATGCTTATAAACCATCCATGACGCCCTTTTCAGTAGAGCAAAACATAAACCAAATTAGAGACTCCGCCTTAATGCTAACCCCTGACTGCAGGAAGCCTACTGCAGCACACTGCATGTGTAATGCTGCAGCCACCACTGCCATGGTGTCATGAATAGCCACATGCAATACATCTCCAAGGCATCCCGGCAGTAAACTGTGTCCCAGCAATACGTGATCTCTCTGACAGGCTCAGGCCTATAATCTCAGCTACTCAGGAGGCTGACATCTGGGAATCCTGGTTCAAAGCCAGACCCAGCAGACTCCTATCTCCAATTAACTAGTAAAAAGCCAGAAGTGGCAAAGCATCAGACTTGAGTGAAAAAGCTAATGGACAGTGCTCAGGCCGAGTTCAAGTCCCAGTAGTACTGTCTTCCCCACCCCCTCTCTCTCCTCACTCCACCCCCACACGTGATCTCTCCCAGGTTTTGCTTCTCTTTTACCCTGTACATGTGCACAGCCCATAACTATATGTTATTTGACTGATTATGGGTCTGCAAAGCCTCTGGTTAAAAGCAGGCTCTTAGTACTTAAGAGACATAAATTATATGCAGATTTTTTTTGTTACATGAGCCCTTAACACCCTAGTTACTCAAGGGCCAACTTTAATATGCCTCATAAAAGTATATGGAGAAGTTGGGTATTGGTGGCTCATGCTTGTAATTCCAGCTACTCAGGAAGCTAAAATCTGAGGATTGTGATTTGAAGCCAGCATGAAAAGGAAAGTCTATGAGACTCTTAAATTAAGCAACAACAACAAAAAATGGACAGAAGTGGAGCTGTGGCTTAAGCATGAGCCTTTAGCACAAAGGCTCAGGAACAGTGCCCAGTCCCTGAGTTCAAGCCCCATGACTAACACACCAATAAATGTATATAGTAGGTCATATTTAGCCATGACATGTCATATTTCACTCATTCCAAATTTAGTGTAATTTGATTCTGGAGGGTGGGAGCACTTGACTTTCTGCCTTAATGTATATTGTCTTATAAGGGCAGATGGAGGTGGTGACGGCCTTTGATGTAGAGCTGCCTCCTCCAGTAGTTGGTTTCTGCTTTGGTTTGACCTCTGGGATCTAACCTCAACATTGATCGAGGGTAACCAAAAGGAATCTAGCCAGAATGGAGAAAACTGGGTGTTTCCTAGGTCAAGTTTTCCTTCCGATCTTGAAGCAGATCATAATAAACTCATAGCCTCTCCATGGGTCCCCTACCCACCCTTCCCTCTGCCTCTTGAGGGAGATTGTGTTTTCTGAGTACAAGAGCATGAAGTGTACAAGAGGGAGATGAAGGGAGCCCAGACTACCTTCTGGATTCAGTTAAACTTCTTTTGTACCACCGTGGTCCCTCCGAGTCCAGCTGTGAGGTTAAAGAGAGATTCTAGCAGATGGAAGGCCTGCACACAGTCATAGTTGCTCTAACTTTGGGTTGTTATGATTGCTGCAGAAAAGAAACAAACACATGAAAGAGCCACCCATTCACGGCAAGCTAAATAGTGTCTCCCAAGTGACTTTCTGATGAGTTAACTGGGAGATCAGAGACGTGTGCACTGCATTTCTTGGAAACACAAGTAAGCTTAGCGTAACACCAGTGCCTGGTGAGGGGAGCTGTTGTATTCTGCCAGAACCTGGAGCATTGTCCCATGAGTGGATATAAGGTTGTGCCAGACCCCAAATACCACCAGACCTTTGCTGTATTCAGAGAGAAGCCTCACCAGTCTTAAGGACAGCAGGTGTCTGCAGGGTGGCACCTTGGTCGCTGGTCCTGAGCACAATGCTAGTTTGAGATCCAAATGAGATCTTGTTAAAGAAATGCTCCTTGCAATTGAGAAATGTCTGCCTTTGGCAGAACAGACTCTCCCCTCTCCAGGCCTTTCTCCCCTGCAGTGCTCACTCTCCATGAGTTTGGTACCTGGACTTACTGGTCACAGGATAAGAACTCATTTTTTGAGAAAAGTCAGTTTTTATCTGGAAATCTGCAAATTAAGGTGCATTTTCTTTGTAGTATGGTCACCTGGTTGACTGTGTAGCCCAACACCTTGAAGAGTTCAGCCTGAGGCTCCTGCCATTGCACTTGACCGTAGGACAAAAGTCAGGAAGCGAAACCCAAGTTACTTCCAGATTAGCATTCCCAAGACTCTAGAAACTATTGTTTTCTAACTTTGGGTTGAGATGGTCAAAACCAGCATAGAGATATAGCTTAGGAAACATTTTACTGTGAATAAAAAATCTTTCACAAAGCTTTATATAGTGTAACCAAGATTTCCCATATGCTATATTTTAAGTTGTATTTATTCTTCCACCCTGAAGAGTTCCATTTGGAACTTCCATGTGGAAATATTTGTAGTTTCTGACACTGTTATTCCAGATACCAATTACTAGACTGTGATTTCCTAATTCTACATTGATCTTACATTAAACACTCTAAGAGCCCCTTTTACGGACTGCATATGAATCCAGATTTATTTGACATAGCCAGCACTGTGCTAAATATAGGATTCTTTGGATTGGGCATGTTTCAGATACATGAGAAGATGGTAAAGGATTTTTAATAAAAGTCACATAGAAGGCCATTAGACTTGTCACCTAATTCAGGATTTTATATTTGGTTATAATTGGCCTTAGGGAGGTAGTTAGTGAATCAAAGTGTGTCATTCTTGGAGATTTGCAATGGTAGTTTGACATAAACCATGTATTTCAGAGCCGGGGGTAGTGTACTTTGTGCTGGTTACTGCAGAAAACCACAGTGGAGTGAGCCGTCCTGTTTACAGAGCTGAAAGCCTACCCGGTAAGTCTGACCTGGAATTTCAGACTACTCAGGTTAGGAGAGATCCCCCCATTCTTGCTTTCTCCTGACACTGTAAATTTAGAATTATTAGAGGATTCCTGAATAAGAATCGTCTTAGAGTTCTATAGCAAGCCAAATATAGAAAACTAAAATAGACTTAGCCCCTTTCAAAAGCAAAACAAAGCAACAACCACAAAACCCAGTCGTTTTATTAGACTTTAGTTCATATTTTTTCCAAACTTGCAGATAAAAAAAAACCCATGAGCCAAAGACTCCAAATATACATTTCCCTTGCCGTTTAGATATGGAGTCGCTGCTATGGCCAAAGAAGTCCTTTTGAAGTCTGTTGAAAAGTGCCTTGAACTACTCATTACGGATGTAGCGAAATACGGAAAAGCCAGCAGCCCGTGTTTCTAACTATGCAGTTGCATTTCCCTAATTTAGGAGGTGAATGGATCAAGATTGAGGATTTTCCCATTAAGGGTCCAGGACCGTTTAATGAGACCGGCACAGGTACTACTTGCTCGTTGGTTCGTGTCTTCACTGAAGCAATGGCTCGCAAGAGGGTTGTGCTTCTGTCACACACATGTGCTCACAAACCTTCATCTCATTCTCATCGCTAAACTAACACACGTGCGGTCTGACCTCAGTCTGTCGGCTCTGTGCCCCACAGCCCAGCCCAGACTGCAGCCAGTGGTGCTTGTTGTTTTGTTGTTCTGTTGTGTCCTGGCAGTGCAGTCATGGGAGGGAGAGTGGCTGAGGGCACATCTGAGGACACTGTCACCTTATCGATGGGCAAATGTCGATGTGTGTGAGTGAGGTGGTTGTACTGGCCTTGTTAGAGTTTTCACAGCCCTTTCCCTGTGAGTGGCAGCGATGACAGGATTCATTGCCTGCTGTGTTGCCTCAGTCTCCTCTTTTCTTATCACCTTAGGATGTTTTATGACATGTTAGATAGCCTGCTTTCCATCTCGGCTCCATATCTGTATATGTGTGTGTGTTCTATGGCGTGACATGTCTGGTCATCTTGTTTTACTTCTTGACATTTCTGGTGTAGCTTCTCAGATGTGTTTAATGGATGGTAAAAAGCAATGCCGAGTGAATGTGCTTATTTCAGAATGTAGTTGACATTGTCCCCAGGCAATCTGGCGGGGATCTGTGATCTATTTCGACATGCCATGTGGTTGAATACATCTACCAGGCGTTATTGTTGAGAGAAAGGTGAGTATGTTGAAGTGAAGCTCTATGTGACAAAGACTGGAAGAACAAAGCAGCCCACAGAAAAACCTGGGCAAGGTGAGAGGTCAGATGTGCTCAGGCATGTCGGATAGGGGTTCACCGTGGGTGACTGGAGATGAAGGAGTGGAAATTGGAAGAGGAGAGAAAGAGGTAGGCAGGACTTAGGAAGTTCAGAGAGTGAGTGGGTCGGAAAGGATGGGAAAGAGAAGAGGTGGCAAGGATCAAACCAAGAAACCACAGATAATGTAGTAATGTTCCTTTATCTGTAGGGTATGCTCCAAGACCCTTAGGGCTTACTGGAAACTGTAGATAATACTGAATCCTCTACAAACCATATTTTCCAATACACACACACACACACACACACACACACACACACACACACGCACACACATGACAAGTTTTCATTTACGAATTAAACACAAGAGATTAACAGCAATAAATAGTAATAAAACAGAATTGCTATAATGTACTTTAATAACGTTTGTGACTGTGACTTCTCTCTCCTCCTCTCATTCCAAATAGCCTACAGTGCACTGTTTGCCCTTCTTATGATGATGTGAGAGGCTGCAATGCCAACATGTTTGGGTGAAGTAAGGTTAATGATACATGCATTGTGGCACAGCTATAGGCTACTATGTAGAAATTACTTGAACAAGAACACCAGGAGACTACAACAGTCATGTGATGGCCCCAAAGGCTACGTGGTAGCTAATGAGAAGGAAGTATACACACACACACACACACACACACACACACACACACACACACACACACACTGTGGATTCGCTGGACAAAGGCATTGTTCTGAGTGGTGAGGTGGAAGGCTATCACACACCACGCAGAATTGGGTACCATTTTAAACTTCTGAAATGCTTATTTCCACAATTTCTGATTGACTATTTCTGGGCTACAGTTGACAATGCTGAACTGGAACTTGGAAAGGTAGAACTGGTGCAAGGGAAACTATGGCAGCCTTAGATAGGACTTGTGCAAAGTGGGAAAGGGTGTTTATCTCAGAGGTGTTTACCCTGGCACTCACAGGTGTCATGAGACACACAAACACACTCCCAACAGATGTCTACGTCTTGTGCTTGAGTCTCATATTTTGTATTTTAAGTGACTGTTTCGTTCTTAGGATCTTCTTGATAGACTTTTGGTAAGTGATAAATGTTTAAGAAAAATAATTTTCTTATCTTTGTGTAGGTCATTTATTTCTTATGCATTAAGAAAATCTTGTGGGTACATGCCTCTTGCACATGCATGTGTGTGTACACACATTTGTAGATGTGACCTCTTTGAATAAGAAAATTTATAGAAATGTTGGTTGGGAGTTGGAGAGAGTCATGTCCCAGCTCATTATTTGGTTTATTTACTAGTAGGTTATTTAACCCTTTCTGCAGGAGCTTTGTTGGTGTGCTTGTTGAGGTGCTCTGTTAGAATGCATAAGACTTCACGATTAAAGGATGCACTAGAAGAAAATGCTAGGAACACATGGTATCAGTCAAAACTTTAAAAATAGAACAAGCCAGGTGCTGGTGTCTCACACCTGTAATCCTAACTACTCAGGAGGCTGATATCTGAGGATTGTGTCTCAAAGCCAGCCTGTGCAAGAAGGTCTGGAAGACTTTTTATCTCCAATTAACCACTGGAAAACTGGAAGTGGCACTGTGAGTCAAAGTGGTAAATTAAGAAATGGATAAATAAATAGATAAAGCAACTCATGAACATGTATAGACTTGGTTATAGTGCTCTGGGTAAAACAAAGTATTGCATTTTAATATAAATGAAAATACTAACAAGGTACCAGAAATTAACAGTGTAACATATATTTCTACCTAGAGATCTGTATATACCTTATACCTTTGGGGTTTTTTTTAACTTGGATTCTTGTTCTAAGAAATGGTTAAATAGATGACAATTTTGTTGAACAAAAAAATATTCAGAATTACACATCTCCTTTCCCAGGAAGGGATTTACTCTAAAAACTGCAGTGGTAATTACCTCTTAGTCCTTCAGCTGATGGCATCTCTTGTTCTTCCAGGACTTTCTTTGAAACCAGGGTAGAATTCATTCTTTCACGCTGCTGAAAACAATGGTTCCCATTCAAATTCCACAAGGCCCCCTTTCCTTGGCTTTGACCTATTTGGAACAAATTTTCTTTACCTAAAAATAGAATCTCAGTTGTGTAATCCATTCCTTCAGTGCACAGGTCCCTGGGCACTGATAGTGGGGGAACTAACAGGCAAGGACCCATTGAGGAAAGCTTAACATTATACCAGGCAGGAAAGCCCAGTTAAACAAGGAAGCAAAGAAGAATGCATGGAGCCTACTAGTTTGCTAGGGTTGCCATAGCAAAATACCATAGAGTAGGAGGGAATGGAGGAGTTTGGATAACAGAAATTTATTTCTCTTGGTCAGTGGTCAGATCTCCTACGACCTCTCTCCTTGGCAGGCACATGGCTGTCTCCATCTTGTCCTTGCATGGCCTCTCTTGTATGAGGATGCATCCACACAAGACTGAGGTAGTGATCAGGGCATCCCTGGGGATCCAACTTTCATCTTACCTAGCTCTCAGGAGTCACTCTCTCATTTAAACTTAATTACTTCTTTTATTTCCAGTCCTTGGCCTTGAACTTAGGGCTGGGCACTGTCCTTGGACACTTTTTGCTCAAGGCTAGCACTCTGCCACTTGAGCCACAGTGCCATTTCTGGCTGCTTCTGTGTATGTGGTACCAAGGAATCAAACCTAGGGCTTCACACAGGCTAGGCAGACACTCTACCACTAAGCCACACTCCCAGCCTATATCTTCCTGTTCTGGCCTGAAGGATGAAATGGTTCTAGTCTCTTCACTTATTGGATAGTATCACCTAGCATTTCCGCAGACTTCCACTTGGGTAGCTGAGGTGAGCAGAGTCAGACTCTAGGAGCCTGAACAGGAATATGAGCTCACAGTCTCAGCTGGTCCAGTTATCCTGCATTTGCCAAAATGTCTTCTTGAAAACTGTATTAGAGTTTGGTTGATTTTAGCTCCAAATATGTTCATATCTATTCTAAATAATTTTTATCATTTTCTAAAGTTCTAGCTCTCTCTGCTTTCCTCAAGCTGCGTGACTAAACAGATGTAGTATAGAAAGAAATCTAGATTCTGTACCTTACTTTCTTACATCATTACATTGCATTCACAGAGGCTATAATAATAATAATAATAATAATAATAATAAACAGTAACTTAAAGGTCAATATGGACTCAAGGTCACAATGGCTCCTTGGCCACTTCCAGCCAGTACCAATGGGCTGCTCTCCTGTGGTCCAGCACGTCTCCTCATACAGCCACTCACTGGCCTCCAGGCTGCTCCCTCAATCCAGTAACACGTGGACACTTGGGCTTGTGATGTCCACCCACCAGGCATCCTGGGCCATGCCAGTCCCTATGGCAGAGGTCCATTTCATACCACACCTAGTAGTTTTCCCCTGCAATCTCCTCTTAGAGCTACTTCTCCATACCCAGAATTCTGAATTCCCTGACACCTCTCTTCTATCCATCACCTCATGCACTTGCTTTCAGACCCTTAATCTTCCCAGGAGCAGGGTGGGTGGAGGGTATGTTTTCACAGAATCAGGTGATTCCGATGAGCACTAAGCTTTGAGCTCCTTGGCTGTGAGGTAAGTCACTGGCTCCCTCCTCCCCAGCAGGTCAGAGTCCACAGTTACAGTTGAGGCTGCTGATGGGGAGCTTGGACAGCTGCTTGCAGCACAGAATGGGCACCAAGACCTGTGAGTACGGAGGCCCACTCTTGCAGCAGCGGAGAAGGGATAGTGCCACCGCGTGAGGCTCTGTGGCCAGCACGGCAGGGCCCGCGGGCTGGCTGGTGGGATGATCTGTGAACACTTCAGTGCTATGCACTAAGTAATGGCTTTTAGTCTTCTGAGAAGGAAAACATCTTCCTAGCTACGTCCTGGGCCACAGGCAGCAGCAGTGAGTCCTGAGTGCCAGTGAGTGGGGTGGTAGAGTAATTGACCCTGACAGATGCTTGTGAGGTGACAAACAGCATTCCCAGTTCATGGCACCAAAAATAATCATCTTGATGTAGACAGCTTCCTATCTGAAAAGGTGTTCGATGTTAAGGTATTTTTGGTAATAATTCCTTTCTTGCTCTTACCTGGTTTTCAGTGACCCGGTGTTCCAGACACTCTCATATCCCAAAGCAAGCCTCCCACTTGGGTCAGAGATTAAATGAAAGAGGGATTCCATTTTTTTCATGAGTCCTGTGTTATCTTTCTGTCACTAACCAACACTAAGGTTATGAAGGAAAAAGGCTTATTTTGCTCACAGTTTGAGAGGTTGCATACCATGATCAGTTGGCCCTGTAGCTTTTGACCTGTGATGAGAGAGTACATCATGATGGGAACCTGTGGCAGAGAAAAACTGCTCTCTTCAAGGTGAGGACATCCAGAAGAAAAGGGAAAAGATGGAATGTCACTGTCCTCTTTATTAGTAAGACTTCAGTGTCCTAACCACCCCCCAGGTCCTACTTAAAGCTCCCAAAAAACATCGCACTAGGGTCCACTCGCCATGTGGATTTCTGGGGGACCCTTAGGACCTCAACTGTGGCTACCACAAACACAACTAGTGATACTAGATACTTTACATGGATCACATTCTCAAACCTGACATGTTACATACTATTGTCCAGAAGAAACGGGTTCATGGAGGATAGTCAACATTGCACCGTAGATTGGATGTACACTCTGAATTTAGATTCTGAATAAGCGCACTTCAAAATGTTCACATTTAAATAACAGAATTATAAAGAGGCAAAGCATTGCATTGTGTAAATAGATTTTTGATTCCATATAGCTTCAGGGTGTGATAATTGTGAGGCTGGTGAATCAGGAGAGACACCCCCTCATCCCAAGTGGCTTTCTGGTCTACCTCAATCAGGAGCTGATTGCTTTGCCTGCTGCCCTGTTGGGGGATGATGTATCAAAGTTGCTGTAGATCCCCTGCCCTCCACCAGCTCTGAGTAAGACTTACCTGCTTCTGTTGCACCAAGAACTATGAAGGTGATGTGTTCTGCCAAATTTGCAATACATGTGCAAATTTGGATTGCAAATGGGTAGATGGGAACTTGACTGATCTTGAGAGTTATGACTTCCTGTTTTCAAGATAAAAGACTATGGAGGTTTATTAGAAAATTTTAAAGGCTTTGGTGAGGCAGTCACATACAGCTTCGAGAAAACACTTCAGTGGTTTAATTGCAAATGAATTTGAACCATATGCAGAGTTGCTTAAGTGAACATCAGCTGAAAAGGGGATCATAAAAGATTGTCTAAAAAAGATGCCTGATGGCATGTATAACCCAGAAGTTTGAAAAAAGAAAAAAATGTGGTTGGCCTTTCTAAATCCAAAGGTTTGGAAGGAAGATGAATGTGCTTGCAGGGTGTCATTCTTGCTTGGCTCTGTGGCTTCACCCAGACATGAACTCCAGGTGGTCACAGGAATACCTTGGGGAAGAGTCCTCCTATTCCTTTTCTGCCTGCTGAGGAAACCATCTGGTTCATTACGTGTAGTGCCTGCTGGTCAGGGCAGAGTTCACACTCTGCAGGAAGCATGTTCTGACCCAGACCCTTGTTGAGTAGAAGGGTCTGGGGGGCTGGTGGGAGGCACAGGGATGAGGGGTCAGTTTAAATGGAGGGTACACATCATGAAGCAGAATGGTTTTGCTTCATTTCTGAGTGACAGGGATGAGGATTCCTCTCCTCCTGGTCTTGGGCTGTTCAGGGGGCCTTGGCCCTATGCTGAAGGTCCAGGGTGGAGTGACTGGGCACAAGCCGGCGCCCGAGTGCTATGGGACAGCTGCCCTGCTGCCTCTGGGCCACGCGCCTAGTGTTTGGCAGATTTAGTGTGCATCAGGACAGAGTCCCAGGGATGCTCCTCAGGCATCTATGACAAAGTTCCTCACCCTTGGGACTTCACTTCCTCTTCCTCAGTGATCTGGTCTCTGTAGAGGAGGAGTGGTATCCGGGGTCTTTTGGTGTCTTACCACTTTGATTATGCAATTGGCTGAAGAGCTCCTGGAGTGGCCATCAGAATCGTCCTCAAGGTCCAGCAGTGACAGTGGGTCTGGGCTGCACTGCATCCCCTCCCAGATGCGTGCCTGGAGAGGGCACAGAAGTGACACAATGGTGGCAGAGCACACTGTCTCTGTGCAGTTTATTTTCTATACCCACCTGGGACTCCTGTGTATCTTGTTTTGCTGAACTATTCCAGTGTGTCATAGACTAAGACTTTCCATCAGGGGAAAGTAACTACTGAAACTCCAATACTGTTTTCCCAGTAGCACTTAGGAATGAGGTGCTCAGTCTTGGCCAGGAGAATTCCAGCAGACCCATGAAAGGATATTTCTTTGGTTAGACATTGGGACTAGGTGTGTAACACTTCAGGAAAAGCAATTGCAATGGCTAAATATTTTATGTGTTATTGTGGTTCACATTTGCTTATGTCACTAGTTTTTGTTTTCCTGTCTTATTTAACTTAGCTAAGAATTTTCTAGTCTGATAGAATGTCAGGATTTATGATAGAGTTAATATACGTAATAAAGGAAGAACACTTGGTAAGCAATTGGCTAACACGACTGGAGAGGTACTCATTCCTATATAGGGGCTAGAATTATAGGTCGCTACTAGCAAAAGGCAAGTAATAATAATAGTAGTCGCTAATAGTTGTTCTCAAACACATCAGCTCTTACTTGATGCTCATCTTGATCTGTAAAGGGTAGGCAATGTCCACCAGAACACACTGCTAATAGAAATGTGACATTTCTTGAGGTCAGTCAGATTAGCAAGAAAATTTCTTATAACTTGTTGCTTCACCAAGAAGAAAATAAGAAACACTGGCAAGACAGCATCCATGGTATGATATGGTCAGAGTTTGCCTGAAGTAGAGGCAGGACTTGCACAGGGAGGAGAAATTCAGACCCCACACAGTAGTCAGTTAATATATAGCCCTTGGTAATTTACTGTAAAGTCAAGAAGTGCCTGTGTTTCCAACACTGCAGTGATAAAGCCCACTGGAGGAAAGATAAAAATAGCCTATAATGGGTCTCTGCTGTATTTTTATATCTGCTGTTGCCAGAGAATATATAGTTTGGGCCTTAAGTATTGGGAAGGAAGGGAAAAAAAGAAATAGATGAAAAGAGACATTGTGAAGCATCCAAGATTTCTGTCTGGCAGCCTCACCACATGGTATGTTTTCATTTTACGTTCTTGAAACCTCTTGGTTATAAAATGGGGAAGATATGCTGGGGAAAATGAGCATATTGACCCTGGTTATGGAAATGGATGCTGAAACTCAGCAGCTAACTGTTGAGGCTCAGTGTTTGCATGGATGCTGTGTATAAGAGGGCTGAGCTCGACATGGTATTCTGTTTGATGGTCTCTGTGTCATGTCCTCTTTAAGAGAAGGAAGTGCCCAACAAACCCTTGCGTGTGCGCGTCCGGTCCTCTGATGACAGGCTGTCTGTGGCATGGAAGGCACCCCGCCTGTCTGGAGCCAAGAGTCCACGCAGGTCACGAGGCTTTCTTCTGGGCTATGGAGAAAGTGGCCGGAAGATGAATTACGTTCCACTTACCAGAGATGAGCGGACACACGAGATTAAGAAGCTAGGTGAGTTTGAGACGAGTGAATACACAGTTCTTTGGTGAGCAATCGTTTTGGTTTTTAGAGCTCACTTACGGTGGAACACTGTCTTAGACATGATGTTCATTTTCCAGGGATGACAATTATTCAAGGTTATACGTTTTTGTTCTTGGCCATCACTTTTAAGTTGTAGCTTGTGACAAATCAAGGATGCTTTCGGGGTTGTTTCCAGACTTCTAAGCCAGATCATTTTTTCCAGATGCAAGAGGAAACTAGTGCTTCACTATCTTATCTTTCCTTTCATTGTTGTATGGTTTGAAGCTTTCTCTTAGAATTCTGGGGCCCTGAACCCTGTATCCTGTGGAGATGAAGCCTTGTGGCAGCTGAGTGAAGCTATAAAGCAGGCCTTCCTCCCTTTCTCCTTGAGCCCCTGGTTGGAAAAAAGAAGCATTAGACACGGAATGCCAATTTCCATGCCATTCCAGAACACTTGCTGAGACCTGGAGACTTGTGCATAGTTGAGTCTGGGTTGGGTCTGACCTTTCTGGCTGTATTTATTGACAGGCCTAGAGGAGGAGCAGGCCACATTCTGAGAGGGGGCTACTTCCCTCTCAGGCTGGTGCTTCCATGTGTCAGGAGGCAAAGTCCATGGTTTGTTCTCCTTTCCTTCCCTCTGTCTACTTGATGAATTCAAAGAGGTTGGATGAGCATGGCTGGGTCCCTTCCCACATCCTCCTCCTGGAGGAAGTCAGGCTGCAGAGAGCCCAAGGGTTTAGGGCAGCTGTGGGCCTGAGAACAAGTAGGGTGGCTTTAGGAGGGCAGCAGGGTAACCGTGAGGAAAGCAGCTTAATGCTTGTTGCTTAGTGTCTTGCTCTGGAATCTGGGCAGGCACCTCTATAGTCCTCAGCTTCCCGAGGCTGCTTCTCTGTGTCACACTGCGAGTGTGGAACAGCACGGAGTCTGCCTGCTGGACATGGACAGAAACCAAATTCATCTCCTTGGAGCAGCCTCGGAGATGCTTCTCCCATTGCTGGTGTTAGTGCTGCGGTCTTCTCCCCCACTGCAGCCTCTGGGCTGGCACTGCTGTCAGTTAAATGTGAGCCGCCTGACATCCTCCTCTCCACATTGCCCCTGTGGAGAGGAGGATGTAAGGCATCTCTGGGCCAGGCAGCCTCAAGGTCATTTCAAGTACAGATTCTAGATTTCTTCCAGCAGAAAGAGACCAGCATGTCTCTGTTCTCAAGCCACAGGAAGCACTGAGAGTCACAGGAAGGGAAAGGAGGCATGTGGGTGGTCAGTGACTTGTGAAGTTTTGTGTTGGCATTAGCAAGGCATCCCCTTAGAGAGCTGCAGAGTCATTTGGGGACACACCATCCCTGCATTCCAGAGCTCCCCTCCGCAAGAATGGGCAGTGTACTCTGCATGTACATTGGCTCTGTGCAGGTAATACTGGCCAAATTCCACAGCAGGAGAGAAGAGGCCCTAGTTTTGCATTCCTGATATTGCAGGAGAGCATTTGGCTTTCAAAAGAAATGTTTTCATTGGGCGAGTCTCCTCTTAGCCAGCTTAAAAGAAGACAGGTTTGTGTTGGCTTACTGTTTCGAAGGGTGTTCTGGTTTCGTGCGTCATTCTGGGACAGGCACGGCAGTTTGGCCCTGGTGAACCCGCTCAGTGACGGTGGACAGGTAGCAAAGGCGGCAGATAGGAAGGGGGCAGGGCAAGACAGGAGGAGTGAGGAGGAGTAAGTAACCAAAAGATGAATCTGGAAATAAAGAATACACTGAGCTCTCCCAGGCTCTCTCCCGAGACTCCATTCTGAGCATATGTTCTGTGAAGGACTCAGCACCTGAGAAGATTGTAAAGCTGCTCTGAAATACTAAAGGGGTGCCCTGGGCTCCTTTTCTTTTCTCCCTTCTTTTGGATGGCAGATAGAAACCCAGTAGCCTACCTCTCTTCTTTTTAGGGAGTAAAAGGAAATGGACTACACTGTTAGTTTTTAAGCAATCTTTATTTCTCTGAGGTTGATAAATAAGACACCCATCTCCTGCTCCCTTTCCCAGACATTAGCCAGGTAAAAAATGGCACTGACTAGTGTTCTTTCTGAGTTTAGTTCTTGCAGTCCGTGCACTGATCTCTAGTGGTCTAAGCAAGTGGGAAAGCCCGGGGAGGGGTGAGGCAACAAGCAGGAAGGGGAGGGCGTGAGGACCATGGATCAGGCCTGCTCCCAGGAAATGAGGCCTGGGACACGGTCTCACACCTGCTTTGGTCCACAGCCTCGGAGTCCGTGTATGTGGTCTCCCTGCAGTCCATGAACTCCCAGGGGCAGAGCCAGCCTGTCTACAGGGCTGCCCTCACCAAGCGCAAGATAGCAGGTATGTCCCCCCCACCCTGCCCCGGGACACACTGTGGGAAGCGGCATGCTGGGGGGTGAGCCTCGGGGCTCCCTCCTGTGGGGATGGAGGAGCAGGAGGACCGAGTCAAGTCACATTTGGGGTACACACTTCTTTGTTACTCCGAGGCTGCAGCGTCCTGTGGTGGAACTGATTTCAATCTGTGCTGGAGGTGGCTTCGCAAGAGGGAAAAGGAGGCACCAGAGTACTATTTTTCTTCTTTTTGTTTGTTGTGGGGCCTGCACTCAGGGCCTAGTGTTCTATCACTTAAGCCACACATCCACTTCTGGCTTTTTTGGTAGGTATTTGGAAATAAGAGTTTCATACTCATAAACTTCTCTTCCTGGGCTGCTTTGAACCATAATCCTCAGATCATAGCTTCTGGAGTAGCTAGGATTACAGGCGTGCGCCCGGCTCCACCTTGACCTTTTAAAATAAAATCTTTACCCTTTTGAAATAGAGTCCCTAAAAAATGTAATGACAGACAGAATAAAAATTTTTTTTTCAAAAACCAATAGATTTGCTAGGCAAGATTGGAGACAACTTGTGAATCTTAAATGTCTTCTGTTGATAAAGATAAATCTTGGTAAGAAATTGGAAAATCATTGTTTTATTTTATATCTAAGTATGAATTTGACTCTGCCTGCTAACCACAGATTCTAAGATGTGAGGACACGAAGCACCTTTACAGTTCTTATATTTCTTTGATTCAGAATTTTCATCCCATGTTATGAGTACCAAGGAAATGCATAATGAGCTTTTCCTCCTCTAAATTTTTATCAGTCTTGAAGTCTGGGCCTAACCGTGGTCCCTGGGCTCCTTTTTCTCCATGTTAGCCCTCTACCACTTGAGTCACAGTATTACTTCCAGCTTTTTCTATGATTAATTGGAGATAAAAGTTTCATGAACTTTCCTGGCTGGGCTAGCTTTGAACCTCGGTCCTTGGATCTCAGCCTTCTAAATAGCTAGGACTGCAAGTATGAGCTCAACTTTCTATTTATTTCATGATACCCACATCAAGTACAAGCAGTCTAAATGTGATACAGGGTGAATAATGGACTTGAAATGCCAGAGGAAGTCAGGGGAGCCAGAAAGTCAGAGACTTAGCTCTTCTGATGTCATTCCAGAAGAGGAGGAACTGGATGTTCCCAGAGACATCACTGTGCGTGTTATGTCATCTCAGTCTGTGCTGGTGGCCTGGGTGGATCCGATTTTGGAAAAGCAGAAGAAAGCTGTTGCATCCAGGTACTTAGCTTCATTCTTTTATTCTCGTGTCAGGCTTTTCTGGCCTAGGGTTAGTGTGTATGTAATGATTCCATGTCTTGCTTGAATGCTAGGCCTTCTGCAGCAGAATAGTGTCCCCACTCCCCTACGACACGCTCGTTCCTGCAAACTGATGGTGCACACAGTAGGACCTCACATCCTACTTACTTGGTTTACCCTGTGCCTGGAAATTCTGTGGATCCCATCTCTTCTTTGCCCTGCTTACAATTTGATTGTTTCACTGGTGTCCTCGGGTGCTGCACCTACCTTGGGAGTTGTCTTACTGAGGCACAGGAGCAGGCCAGAAGTTTATGTAGAATGGTGGGCATGTGCCCAAAGCCTGCCACCTAAACATTTGCCAAACACCATGTCTAGCTCATATTTAACCCCTGTATAGTGCATGTTTAGAAAATATGCTTTATTTTCTCTTCTGCTGCAATCTCATGCTACTTTTATATTAATTTGCAATAACAAAGAAATCATAAGGTTAAACCAATTTGTGTGTATATATGTGTGTGCGTGTGTGTGTGTTATGTGTGTGTGTGTACTAGTCTTGAGGTTTGATCTCAGGGTCTCTCACTTTGCTTAGCTTTTTCATTCAGGACTGGCACTCTACCACTTGGGCCACACCTCTACTTAAGACTTTTTACTGGTTAATTGCAGCTTGGGTTTGTTTGTGCAGATTAGCTTTGATGATCAGATCTCAGCCTCTTGAATAGCTAGGATTACAGGCGTGAGCTACTGGTGCCCGGCTGGCTAAACCAATTTTTATACTAAAAGGCTACTGGTAAATTTGTCCATCAAAAGTTCCCATGTCTAATCACTGAGCAAATAATTTCTATGACCAAGAGGAGAAAAATGTGATAGTCTACTTAGTTTGTATGAAACTTTGAACCTATCTGCAATCTGGAAAGGGGAATCTGAAATTATTGGAATATCATGCTTAGAATGAGTGTATATATGTATGTGTGTATACATACTGTTCATTGTATCATGCACACAATTTCCTTCCCTACGTCTTCTTTTCCAAAAGACCTCAGAAGTAATTTAGAGCATCACTGGGTCTGGGTTTCTGACACCTTTCTGAGAACCAACAAAGGCTTGCATTTTCTTGGAACTCTACGTTAAATTGGCTGTCCCGAGTCTTCAACTGAAGTCATCTCCTATCTTATTAAATATAATCAATAGCACATTTTTAATGCACCAAATGCTTCCTATTGCAAAGAGGCCATGAAAAAAAAATCTTTGAAGAATCTAGTAAACAGCATTTGCAAGTCTTCAAGAGTTGTGGATGTCTGCTCTCTGGGGTTCTGTGTATTACCATGTTTGTTCATACTCAGTTTCCTTCCCTGGAAGTCACACACTGGACTGCCTTTATCATCTCCCCTGGCCTGTTCTATTTGTTACACATATTTTACTCCATTTCAAAATCATGAATCTACTCATAATCACATGTTTTTTTCCCTCCTGGGTCCATGGAAATCATATCTGATTTTTCAGAATTGAATCCTTTTTGTCTTTGTATTTTGGAAAATCAGGATATCTTAAACTTCAGTTTGGGTCCTTACTATTGTCATTTTCACAGCTACATGCACAGACAGACAGACAGACAGACAGACACACACACACACACACACAATCTATGAGATGTTGCTTTATAAAAACTCATTCCAAGTTTGCTTCTGTACTCAGTCTTTTGAATGATGAGATGCACTGTGCTATTTAAAGCCTCAATGCTTCATATTTCCTAGATTATTTGAGACACTGGAACTTAGGCCTCGAGTCGCTTTGCTTTGGTTGCTTCCTGCAGAAGCTGTTACGAGGAGGCAGGATAGCAGCAGGCCGTGAGGTTTGCTTGCAGAGGATCTGTCTGTGGCTGCCTGACTGTGCTGTGTTTTCTTGTAGACAGTACACGGTGCGCTATCGAGAAAAGGGGGAATCAGCCAGGTGGGACTACAAGCAAATCCCTCACCGGCGAGTTTTGGTAGAAAACCTGATTCCAGACACTGTATATGAGTTTGCGGTCCGTATTTCACAGGGGGAAAGAGACGGCAAGTGGAGCACATCCGTCTTCCAAAGAACGCCCGAGTCTGGTTTGTATCCGAGCTGGCCTGTGCGTTTCCAGGCTGGAGTGACTCCTGTACTATGATTTTAAGCCAGTAGCGACCAAGACCAGCATGGGTCCTTATTTTTAAATCACACGAAACCTGGATTTTTGTCATATTATTTTTTCTGGCAGTACTGAAAGTTAAACCTTCATCTTGCCAAGCAAGTTCTCAACTACTTTGAGCCATTCCCCTGCTCTTTCTTGTTTTAGTGATGTTTTCGAATAGTCTCAAGTTTTTGCCCTACTTGGTTTGGACTGTGATCTTCCCTTTTTGTTCTCTTCCCCTGTAGTCAGAGATACAAAGTGGTCAAGACAGGGTCTTCATGAACGTTTCCCCAGAACCATAGAATACCTTGGATCACTCTGCTCCTCTACATTCCCCAGTAGCTAGGATTAGGGCTAGGTAGATATGAACAGAAATTCAATGTTTAAAATGATCAATAACTGCAGAGGTTAGGGAACCTTGTTTATATCCACTTTCTCCTTCTGTGGGTTTGACACATGAAGCCATCAGGTCTCTGTGTAGGTATGCAAATCTCTGTCGCACATGGGGTACTTCATGGTGACACACGGGCTCAAAGCCAAAGGCCACCTGCTTCTTCCCTGAGGCTGAAGTTCTATTTGACTCTAGGGGAGATTTTTCTTTGAAACCAAGGCTATGATTTTTTTTATTAAAGAATTTATTAACATTGATTTTTACATTATATTTCAAATGACGAGTTTAACAAACAAGTATTCAAAAAGGGAATCTATATACAATCACTGGCACTTAGATTTTAGAACATAATCAAAATTAGGCTGAGGGTTTATATATCATAGATACATATTGATCTATGTAATAAAACATTATGTCTATAGAGTCATACATTTTTATGTCTATGTAGTTGTGTTTATATTTCCAGTGCCATGTCCTTAGCATTGGGTATGCAACTTTTGAGTCCTCCCTCGTGTACTGTTTGGATCTAATATCCACCTATTAAGGATACCATGTGCCTTTTGTTCCTTTGGTCTTGACTTGTCTCACTCAACAAGGCTATGATTTTTTTTAACCTTGTCTTTACAAGTTGTAGTAAAAAGAAGTTGTACCAGGATTTCTTATTTATAATCTTTATATATTTCAGTATTTAGTCCTGAGGAGAAATCCTGAATTCCTAAAAGCCTTTCCTTAGCCATATTTAGATTCACTTCTGCCTGTAGAAGTGATATCAACTGCTCCATGGTCTTACGTGCTGCCCAGTGAAGACAGGAGCTCTCCAAGGAACAATGCACACGCTGGGCCTGCATGCCTGTTCCGGCCAGGCTGTCTGTGAGGGCATGGTAAAATGTTCCATTCCTTGTTGCCTTGCAGCTCCCACCACGGCTCCTGAAAACTTGAATGTCTGGCCAGTCAGCGGCAAACCTACAGTGGTCAAGGCCACCTGGGACCCACTGCCTGAGACGGAGGGCAGAGTAAAAGGTAGGCCCCCTCCCCTCTGAGCCCTGTGTGGCAACCATGGTGCTGAATCCTGCACTGATCACAGCTCTTGTGTCTGAGGAGGAACTAGATTAGGTGCCGAGTACAGGGCCAAAGGACCTTGGGGCAGGGTTTCATTGTCTGAGATGAAGGTAGTCTCCAAGGGGATTATCCTTGATCATCCTGACAACTGGGGATGCTCTGAATGACATGGTATAACCACGCCCTGACCCATCCTAACTTCATGCTCTGAGCTGCTCGGTATGCCAAGAAGACCGAGGAGCTAGGAGTCAGTGGGAACCCCACAGGGCCATAAATATCTTTAATGAGATCATAAATAACGTTTAATGGATTTGAAACACTCAAGTAATAATTTCCAGAAAATGGATTTATTTTCAGTTTGTCATCTGTATTTATTTACCGAGTTTGAAGAAAGCATAACACTACAGTAAAGACTATCAGAGCTTTCAAAGAATACAATTCACATAAAATATTCACAACTAGTTAAATTATAGTCTAAAAATTGGGAATTCTAAATAGAGCCAGAAATCTTTCATTGCAATATGAAAGTATTCAAGTAGCTTTCGGAAGTCTGAAGACATCATAAGGAGTCAGATCATATTCTTTATTTTTTACTATTGATGGATCGAGAAACAACTTTAAGTATAATACATCCAGACAGTTTGTATAAGCTTAGAGAAATCTAAACAATTACTACCAGTCTCCTTTGAAAAGTTCTGAATTGGGAATATCAATTCACTTTTTGTCCCTGCATTTAACTCTGAGGTCTCTTGGCTGATATGAGGGGTCTTTTCAGAGCACAGTGGAAGGTGAAGAGGTAGATATTTTCTCCCCTGAATTCCTCCCATTTCCCAGTTTCTCGGAGTAATGTCCCTACTCCTCTTGCTCGTCACCTCCCCTCACCCCACTGGACTGAGTCAGAAATCAAGGAAGAGAAGAAACACTTAGCTGGCCCTTTTGAATAATTATTGTTAGGACAGTCTAACATTGGTTCCTTCCATGTCCAGTACTGAGGCTGAGAAGGCCTCTGTAAATGGAATAAAGACTATTTTTGGCTGACAATAGTTTTAGTTTTAAAAAAGGACAGTTATTACTTCTCAAGTTAATTTATTACCTACTACTGATTTGGCCTTTTTCTTGTTCACAGTTTATATTTCTAGCTTTTTGCTGAAAGAGGCTCCTAAGCACCAAGTAAATATTTCTAGAAATAACGATAGCTACTGAGTTGTTGGTTTTTTTTTAATCCTTTTGGAAGCACTGGGTTTGAACTCAAAGCATTATTCTTACTAAGCAAGTGCTCCACCACTTGAACCATTCCTGAGGCCTTTTTGACTTTAAATTATTTTTCAGGTAGAGTCGCACTTTTACACAGAACTAGCGTCAAACTTCCATTTTCCCACTCATTTCTCTTACAGAGTCTGTATTATAGGCATGTCCCATCACATCTCAACTTGTTTGGTTAAGAGGGTTTTCACTAATACTTTTCCTGGGCTGGTCTTGAACCTCACTTCTCCTGATCTCCATCTCCCAACTAGCAGAGATTACAGGCATAAGTCACCACACCTATCAAATTGAATTTCCATCTATGAAAATGCATGTATCCTATCTCTGCTTAGTTTTCAAAAAGGTGTAGTAGTGGGGCTGAAATTTGTAATTCGTTGGGGCATTTTCTACACATAAGAAATAGGAAACACATTAGAAGAGCATATACTTTACGTGGTTGAATACTTTTTCCAGATGAATGGAATCCATTAAAAAATCAGAATTACAAACTTAGAGTGGATTCTCATACTTCTTACTTTTGACCACCACAAATGACTAGCTGACTCATTTTCAATGAGAAAAGAATGCTGTGTTTTGTGGATAAATGCTACAAAAAACATTTTAGTGGAAAGTTTTAAAATTAATGTTCTCTTGAAAGATTGGAAGTTAAGGAAAATAAAAGAGCCCTCATCTTCCTTAAAATGGGTTGATTTCTCTAAGATTCTCTGTGGTTATTTTTTAAATTAGGTTGTTCTCTTACTGAGTTGATAAGTTTTGCAAATCTTGGTTCACTGAAAGGGAAATAAGAGGGATAGTTTTTAGTTGAGGGCTCCAATTATGCTTTAAAATAAAACTGCGTTGCAGTATTTCTATGCAATCAAAGAGGTTTCTTAGTTCCCTGAACTGAATTTTCTATTATTTTTTAAGTTCAAGGATGTACTATATTTACAGGTAGGGCTAATTAAACATGGAAGCTTTGGAGATCACAGAAGTATATTGTTTAGCAACTTTACAGTTTTAAATTCTGTTGAGTGTCAGGTGCTGGTGGCTCTCACCTATAATCCTAGTTACTGAGGAGGCTGAGATCTGAGTATCATGATTTGAAGCCACCCAGGCAAAGATACTGCTCTAGGAATCTAACACACACACACACACACACACACACACACACACACACACACACACACACAATTTTGAGAAACATCCTTATCAGCAAGTGGAATAAGAACTTTTATAATTCCTACAAGAGTGAAATTATATTCCAAATAAATACTTTTCTTCTGGTTCAGTTTGCTGATAGAAGTAACTGAGCTGGATAAACTGAGGCTCTTGAAGATGTGAGTGTTTATTTGGAATCAGTTCTTAGATGTTTGTTTTGGTCTTTTTTTTTTGGCGGGTCCTGGGGCTTGAACTCAGGGCCTAAGCACTGTCCTTGGACTTTCTCAAAGCTAGAGCTCTATCACTTGAGCCTCAGCACCACTTCCGGCGTTTTCTATGTATGTGTAACCGAGGAATCGAACCCGGGTCCTCGTGCATGCTAGGCAAGCACTCTACCTCTAGGCCAAACTTTGGGCCCCTGGGCCTTTATTTTTCTGTTGAAGATTTATCAATTTAGTCATAGCATATTAATAAATGAATAGCTATCATGAGGCTAGGATCTGAGGATCCTGATTTGAAGCCAGCCCTGGGCAGGAAAGTCTGTGAGACTTTTATCTCCAATGAACCCCATGACCCTTCGAAAAATGGGGTTAGAAATGGAGCTACAGCTCAAGTGGTAGAGCGCTAGCCTTGAGACAAAGGAACCCAGAGACTGTCTGGGCCCCAAGTTCAAGCCTCAGGACCACTGTAAAAACTGAAAGTAAAATAAAATGGATATGAAAAAAAATATGCACATCTCTTCTGGTGAATTATTTAAAGATTGGCCTTCTGAGTTTCATATGCTTAAGCATCTTAAAACAGCCAATTGCCTGTTCATGACCTTCAAAGCCTGCCTGTAGACTTGGTGTGTATTGCTAGTGTGTTGAATTTTTGTGGTGCGAATTCTAATTCATGCTGCTCATCCAGTCTGTCTGCTGGGCCCCGGACTGTGTTCCATTCCCTCCTTCCAACCTTCTGCCAAATCATTTCAGAATACATTCTTTCCTACGCCCCGGCTCTCAAACCATTCGGAGCAAAGTCTCTCACCTACCCCGGACACACTACTTCTGCCCTGGTGGATGGTCTGCAGCCTGGGGAACGCTATCTGTTCAAAATCCGGGCTACAAACAGGAGAGGTCCTGGACCTCACTCCAAAGCCTTCATTGTCGCTGTTCCAACAAGTAAGCACTGCGTGGTGGCTGTTGTCTTCCATCTCTTTCCATTTGCTGTTTGTTTTGTGTGACTTTGAATCATGCTCGGAAGTCTCAAGCTTCATAGTGGATCATTTCATGGGACTCAATTTGAGTATTGGTTCCTAAGATGTTTCTGTGACCCTTTTAGGAATTGTTCTTCCCACAGACTAAAACTGCTAGTGTTAATAATCATTGCTATTCATATGCTCATTCTGTGATGCCTCATATGAGGGTTTAATGGGAGTGGGCTTAGTTTGATAGGAACAGAGCATGTTTACAGATCTTCTAGGAATTATTTTTTTTACTGCTAATCTTTTGTATACAACATTTTAAGAATTTTCCGTTTTTATTCCATTATTTTGGAGTGTAGCTCTACTCAGAAGATTTCTAATTGTCTAGTTTATCTGTTTGGTATCAAAACCAACCATGGAGATGACTGTCTTGGGGACTGTGTCTTCTTCTCTGCTTCTCCCCATTTAAAATGAGGAGCTCTCCATCCTTATGTGTGCTGTGCAGGGCCTGGCCTTTGCTGCAGTGATAAGCTGATTTATCCTGAGAAACCTGCTGTGTGACTGCCCCCACCCCCCAACCTTCCTTCCCCTGTCAATTCTGCTCTCCAGCCAAGGCACATTTAATAGAATATTTTGCCTATACCAGGAGTCTTCTCATGATAAGCTTTATTTTGGAACTGCAAATATATCTAATAGGAAAGGAATTTTAAGCATGGAGAAAGCAAGTATACATGTGTTAGAGTGAATCTGAGACTGTGTGGTGCCCCAGTAATTGGCATATGTGTGTGTATATATAAATATATTTCTTGCCTATTAGTAACAGCTATATATATATGGTTCTAGATGGAAAAGGATAAATAACTGCAACTGTAGTGGGGCATAAATCTTTTAAGACTTCAAGATGATGAAGACAAAAACAGGAATGAGTGTCATTGCGTTTCTATTTTACAAAATTATTTTGTTCATCTTCTCTACTAAAGATGATGTTTGGCAGAGCACTATCCATCATGTAAAAGAAAAAGAACAGTGATAATGCACTTAGGAAGTACTCATTTTTGCAACTCCCAACATAAGATTTTGTACTTACAAAAACCAGTGGTGGCAGTCACTGGGTTCAAGATTCTGAGGAAACAGGTTCCAGAACCCTTGGGCATACCAAGACCAAAGGAGGGCAAACCCCTTAGATAAAGTAACAGAATCTGAATTGCACCTGTACATTCTCTTGTATTCATTAACGGATCACTCGTTCATTTGCCATGTTAAAGGCAATGAAAGTATGATGTTAATGATTGTCCTTTATACTTTCATATTTAGGGGAAAAGGGAGAAAGGAGCCTAGGCTCTTTGGGTGAAGCTGTAATGGTCTTGTTCCCCCAAGCATTTTCCAGAAAGGCTGAGCTGCATCTGAGCATGCAGAAAGCAAAGCTGTGAAGGCCAGCTCGCCTCCCACAGGTCCCCTTCCAGAATTCCTTCCGATGAGAAGGAATCGGATTGAGCAGACACAGATTTCATTCATTCACATAGAGTTGCCGGGACTGTGTTTCTTCCTTAAAAGCCAGCCTTTTTCGAGGCCTGCTTTAATGGTGAAAATGTGTCCAGTGTTCTGAAGGAATCAGAAGTAACCCACTGTGGTGACGGAGGAGGTGGAACGCACGGGGGGCGTTGGCATTCGTGCCCCTCTCGTTGAAGGGTTCTCTTCCTTGTTTAATGCTTGCTCTGTAAAATCTGTTTCAGCCGGCACCGGGGAGTCAGATGGCCCGCCGCGCAGGGGCGGCTCCTGGACGCGGGACAAACCCCAGCCTTCCCCGCCCGCGTCCCCGGAGCGCACGCCTTCTCCCGCTTCGCCCCCGAGGAGAGGTGCGAAGGACCCGCTCCTTGACTTGAAGAACAAGGTCCTGGCCCACGGCGGGCTGCCCAGGAAGCCCCAGCTCCACCCTAAGAAGGCTGGAGAGGTGGCCCTCCAGTCCACGGACGTCACGGAGGAGGAGGAGGAGCTGGATTCCCTGGAGGACCCACGCGCGTTCCCGAGGCGCACCCCGTGGCCGCCGGGTCGGCCCGGGCCCTGGGGCGCTGCTCGGACTCCAGCCAGGGCCCGGCCGCCGGTGCTGCCCGGAAAGGACGGCGCGGACACGCGGGGCCCCTCCCCGGCCTCCCCCTCCGCAGAGGTCCCCCAGGACCCCTCTCCGCACCCCGGCACCACCCACAACGACTGGGCGACCCAGGAGGAGCGCGCTGCCCTCCACCCCCCCAAGGCCGCCTCTCCATCCCGGTCCGCCGGCCGCCAGACCGCCTCCACGCCCCCGAGCCGGGACCGGAGCGCCCCGCGTGGGCGCCCCACGCCACCGCGCTCCGTAGCGGCCGAGGAGGAGGACGACGAGGGCGCGGCGGCCGCCCCGACCAGGCGCTCTCCACCCCGCACAGGGCCCCCCAGCCCGTCCCCGGACCCCCTCGACGGGGAGGACCCCGAGGACGCCCGGCGCCAGGCCGAGGCCTCCGCCCCCACCGTGCGGGCCCGGCCGGCCGCGGGGCCATCCACTGCGCCCCGGAACAGACCCTTCTCCGCCAACGGCAGGACGCCAGCCAGGTTCGGCGTTGGCCGTGGGCTAAGGTTGCAGCCCTGGGGCACCCCGCCTTCTCCGGGCGGCTCCCGAGGGGCCTCGAGCGCCCACGGGAACCAGGACGAGGAGAAGCCGTTGTCGGCTACCACGGCCAGCGGCCAGCTGAGCGCCTCGTCCAGGCAGCCCCCGGGGAGGAGCCCCCAGAGAGGAGCCAGCCCGGACCCCGAAGCGCCCCGAGCGGGCGGGCGTCCCCAAGACAAGGCCCCGTCTCTGGGCTCCCAGGCCCAGGACCTGCAGGAGAGCCCCGACGTGACCCCGGGTCGCCAGCTGCTGCCCGCGCGTCCCGCCGCCAGGCCGCAGCCCCACCCCGGCGCCCCCATGCCCCGGAGGCTGGCTCCGGGCCGGCTCCCGGAGAGGCCGCCCCTGCGCCCGCGGCCCTCCGTCCACGAGGACGCGGGCCGGTCACTGTCCCACGCAGGACGCACCACGTCGTCCTCCGGGGACCCACTCCGCGGGGGGACTCCCGCGGGCCCCCGGGGCCAGGGCCAGGACTCCTCCCAGAGCAGCTCGGATGACACCAGCACGGAGGAGGAGGCCACCCGGGCCCTGGCCCAGCCCCGCACCCCTGGCCAGGCCCGCGCGCCTCCCTCCAAGCGTCCCCTGCAGTCCAAATCCCTGCAGTCGGTCTCCACCGACGAGGACGAGGACGACGACGGCCGGGATGGGTATCTGAAAGGAGGACAGGAGGACCCCTGGACGTCCTCCAGCCCCGAGGGCGGCAAGGCGGGCCCCGCGCCGACCCCGCGCGGAGGCAGCTGGGCACCCGAGGAGGACGCCCCTCCTGGGAAGCGCCCCGCGCCTCCGGGAAGCGCCCCACGATCCCCGCACCCGCCTCGCACCCCGGCCAGCCCCAGCCCCGCGGTGAGCACGCGCGCGCCCGCCAGCCTCTCCTCCACCACGCCCATGCTGTCCCTGCGCCAGCGGATGCAGCGCAGGTTCCGGACGCCCGTGGCCCGCCCGCCTGCCAGGCTGGAGCACGCGCTCGCACCAGGTGATGGGTCGGGTTGGGGGCTTGGGTCGTGCGTCCTGGGGGAGGCGCGGCCTCCAGGCCCTTCCGCAGGGAAGGTTGGCACCCTTGCACGGGAGCCACAGCTCCAGCTCCGGCTTTTCAGCTTGTTGAGCGTTTTGCTAGTTAATTGGAGGTTAGAGTCTCATGGACTTCCCTGTCTTCGAACAGAGACTCTCCAGCGCGCAGCCCCCTGAGTAGCTAGGATGGCAGGCGTGAGCCACCAGCACCCAGCCATTTGCTAAGCTCTGCCCTTTGGCGGTGGCGGCCGGCTGCCTCACTCCTGGCGGGACTTAGGCCTCCTGTTCTCCAGGGGAGACAGTGGGGGTGCCCCCCCCCGAGTCGGACAGACGGGCAGCTTCTGTCCTTCTCCCCATCTCATCAGTTCTTCCCAAGAACTCTCCAGAGTTCAGCCAGGTTGGAGAGAGCACTGCCCATTCAGAGTTGGCAACTGGGGACGAGCGCACATTTCTCATTCTTCCAGTCTTGTCTGTACTTTTGTAACCATTCTTGTCATGTGAAGTTATCTGCCACGTAGGAAACTGAGTTCTCTGTGAATCCTCTTCTGTGTTTGAGAGATTGTTATAACTTAGAGTTTGATGTGAAGCCAATGGTTCAGAAATACTGAATTCGCTGGTCTCTGTTATTTGTTTGTTATTGTACTATGTAGGTTATAATGGCAGACCAAATGGAGAAGAAAATGTTTCTTCTGGCAATAATGGGAAACCGAATGGACAGAGAATTGTCAATGGTCCTCAAGGAACCAAGTGGGTAGGGTAAACTTCCTTACACATTCTGGTTGTCTGCATGCTGTTAGAAAAGACAAATCACAGACAATAGCTCCTCAGGAGGTCGAGATCTGAAAATCACAATCCAAAGCCAGTCCAGGAAGGAAAATCTTGAGACCGTTATCTCCAGTTTACCACCCGAAAGCTGGAAGTAGAGGTGTTGCTCAAGTGGTAGAGCACCAGTTTCAAGCAAAAGAAGCTATGGGACAGCACCCAGGCCCCAAGTTCAAGCCCCAGTACCAGGACATACACAGACACGAAAGCAAACAAGCAAAACCAAACTAACAAGAACACTTGTGGACACAGTGTACTCAAGAATTCCAGTGTTTCCTGTGAAACAGGGTCTTGGTGCGTAGCCTGTGCTGGCCTTGACTCCTTGGATATCTTGGCTCAGGCTTCTGAGTGCTGGAATTATGGGTATATACTACCAGTTCAAGCTTAAAATTTAGGAGTTCAGAGCCCAGGTGCTGATGGCTCATATCTGTATTCCTAGTTACTCAGCAGTCTGAGATCTGAGGATCGTGGTTTGAAGCTAACCTGGGCAATGAAGTACACAAGACTTATCTCCAATTAAGCACCAAAAAAACCCCCCTCAGAGTACAGATATAAGTCCAGTGGTGGAGAGATAGCCTTGAGCAAAAAGGCTCAAAAACAGCCCCCAAGTCCTGAGCTCAAGCCCCAGAATCTACATACCCGAAAGAAAGAAAAAGAATGAATGAATGAATGAATGAATTCAGAAATGGGAAAGGAACCCATTTCTACCAGGGACCTTCCATGTATCAAGTCAACGTGATGCCCACTATATTTCAGAACCATTCTTATTTTTCTTCATTTGTGATTACTTCTACATGAAGAATACTGTTTCTGTGAAGGTTTAGAAAATCTTGGATTCACCTGAGTCACTTCTTTGTTTCTCACATAGTTGACAGAGAAAATCAAATTCAGATCTGATCACAGGAGTTGCAAGAGAGCTGCCGTGTGCAACTAGGATTTTTTTAGCTACACTGATTTTTCATTCTTAGCTTACTATACAATTAAATATTAGATGCATTTTCTTCTACTTGTTTCATCTCATTTATAAAAGGAAGCAGGGTTAAAACAAACTAACAGAAAATCCTCAAATCAGATAGGTGATTTATTTTGGGACTCACTGAACACTTGGTTGCATAAAATTAAAAAAATATGGACTTATAATTTCTATCTATTAAGAAACTTAAAATTTTCTTCTGTGGTTAAAATATTAAAAATATATTCTTGAAAGAGTAAAGAAAGAAAAAATTTATCATGTAATTCTCAGTCAAAACTTCTCATTTGTAATGAAAGGTTCAGGAGTACATATTCAAGGATTTTGCAGCATATTGAATCCTACATGATCTTAAATTACATTTTTATCATTTTTCAAAGGAACAACAATTTATAATAGAAAGTGCAAATCAGACTGTACCATCCCTAGAGCAGTATAGAATGAAGACAGTGTGGAGTGGATTTTGAAAGTAGGATGTAAATAAATAAATCTTATTTTTGATTACCATAATGGCATCCAATAAAGTGGCCTGTTTATGGGACTTCCTCTGAGACAAGGCAGTGCAGGGGACTGGGTCTCAAATATTGTCAGCTTGGGAGCACTGGGTGGCTTTCCAGTACATGCCTAAGGTATGACCTGGTCTTTGTGTATCTGACAAGAGGAGGCCTGGTGATGCGGGGTAGAGAGGGGATAGAAGACCTAGCAGTGCAGGATGAGAGTTTATTCCTTCACAGAGATAATAATTCTTCCAAGTTATACGGTGCCTTAGCCTACAATGCTTTTGCATGCACTCCATCTTAGGCTGTATGATTATAAATTAATTAAATTTTAACTTGAGTTTTAATATAAGCAGTACAATGGAGACATTTTGTTTTAAACATGAGAAATATGTATTCATAGAAATAAGTTAAAATAATTTAGAAATATCTGAGAAAGAAAATAAGCATTCCCCACCCTAACCCTCTACTCTAAGATAATCACTGTTCACAGTTCAGTCCCCCCAGAATTGCTGTCTCTGAGGTTTTACACTTACATACAAAAAGTAACACAATTTTGCCTTGAGGGGCTTAAACTTGGGCTCTCACACTTGCTAGGCAGGCATTATTATCATTGAGCCAGACCTCTAACTCTTCTATATGCTAGATATTTTCAGATAGGATCTTGATGTTTCCCCGGGCTGGTGCCTGGCTTCAGTCTTCTGACATTATACTTTGTGCCATATCTGGGATTCAGGTGTCTATCACTGTACCCAGATTTAGAAGAGATCTTTCTATAGGGCATAGCGAGGGAGCTGGGCTGGATTCAAACCATGATCCTCCCTAACTGAGCTTAAGACTGAACCCTTACACACGGCTATAAAATGAATATAGTGTTGTTTCTTGTGCCATTAATCAGTTTTAGATTCTGAGTGTGCTTATTTATATAGGTGAATAGATAGGGAAGTCCCATTATTCCTTTGAATTGGCTTCCTGTAGGCTGTAATTTACTTTAATCTTGTCCCTCAGTTGATAGATACTTACACTGTTTCCCACTTTTTGGCATCAGGTGCAATGTACCACGGTAAAAAAAAAAACTATTTGGAACACCTTTGTGCTTTTGAGAAAAGTAATTTATGCATAGGATGTGAGATGTATGTCACTTTGCACATAGTTTCTTTTTTAATCTTGGAGGTGATAGGAAGCATTTTTTTTCATTTAAATAATGGCTTTTTTCTATGGAAGCTTCACACATATGCGCAGGAAGTTGGGCGAATGTGAGCATTTTCAAGTGTCCTGTGTATTCTTCCATCTGTATGCGGCTGTAGGTGGTGGATCTTGATCGCGGGCTGGTGTTGAATGCAGAAGGGAGATACCTCCAAGATTCACATGGGAACCCTCTTCGCGTCAGACTGGGAGGAGATGGCCGCACTATTGTGGGTGAGTGAGAGTGGTTTCCTTCTTATCTTATTTACATTAATTTCTTTAGTTATGTAATACGCCCTGCTGGAGATTAAACTCAGGGTCTGGCCATGCCTACCCATGAACACGTTACTAAAAAATGAAAGTATACAGAAATTAGTTATCAAAAGACTTCTGTCTTCCTCCTCCCCTCATTTTTAATGGTTGCCCTTGATCAGTTATTTTCAGCCATGTGGGAAGAGGCGGGGCTCAGCATCTCCCTAGTACAGTTTTAGGTAACTGCTTCCTGCAGACTCCACCACTAGAAAGGTAAGAGTACAGAATCGCATATGAAATTCGCCATTGAGAGCAGAGGTCCAAAATCTATGACCCACAATTGACTGCCTGTTTCTGTAAGACCTGCAAACTCAGAATAGTGTTTATGATTTTAAATGATTGCAGAAAAAGAGAGATAATATGAAATTAACATTTCAGTATCCATGCACAAAGTCTATTTAGAACCGAGCAGGCTTTGTTTCTGTGTCATCTAACACAATTACTATGTGCCATATAAGGGCTCAGTTGAATGGTTGCAACAGAGACCATCTGGCCCATAAACATGGAAATATTTGCTCTCTGACTCCATACCAAAAGAGTTTGCTATCCCTGGTCCAAAGTAACCTTTTCCTCCTTAGGAGGAGGAATAAGGAAGAGGTAGGAGCTACTTTGCTTAGTAGATCCTGAGTGTTCCTAGAAACACATGACGTGGCAGAAAGGTGCAAGATGTGTGCGTTTGTAAAAGGAAACCCAGAGCGGTGGGTGCTATGACAGGCTGCACGCGTCTGGAAGGCAGATGCTGCTTCCTAGGCTGTGATGCTTTTAATTCTTCCACTGCCTCTTGCTGATTACATTGTAATACAGAAATGTTGAGAGGACCCTTTCTGCTTACTTCTGATTTCCTTTCAGATCTGGGAGGAACCCCTGTGGTGAGTCCTGATGGTCTACCCCTCTTTGGGCAGGGGCGACACGGCAAACCCCTCGCTAGTGCCCAGGAGAAGCCCATTCTGAGTCTTGGAGGGAAGCCCCTGGTGGGCTTGGAGGTCATCAAAACGACCACCCATCCTCCCACCACAACCACGAGGCCGACCACAGCCACAACCACAGCCACAACCACCGGGGCTACCACTACCACCACTGTGGCCACCACCACCACCCGAAGGCCCCCGGCTGCCACCCGCCGCGTGGCCGCCACCCGCCGCACCACCACTACCACGCGCCCAACGACCACGATCCGGACCACGACGACGAGGACGACGACCACCACCACCACCCCTGCACCTACCACTCCCACCCCTACCTGTCCCCCGGGGACCCTGGAGCAGCACGACGACGACGGGAACTTGATACGAGACTCCAATGGGATCCTCGAGTGCTACCCCGAAGGTAAGCAGCTTCATCCTAATGCTAACCCAGCCCTCTGAACCGGTAGGCTGCCTGTCCGGGGTGACAATGCCTGCTGGCAGTGCTAAGCACATGCTGGCAGCCCAGCATGATGGTGACCTGGGTACTCTTTAGTCCAAACAGGGCTGTTGACAGTCCTGGGGCCCAGTGAACACTGTCAGAGTGAACTGAGAAATGCGGTATGGGGCCTGCTGTACAAGAACACCATTTATTGTTTCTCTGAAACTGACTGTGGTTCCCCTGCCACAGCTCAAGTCAGAAGTCATCTGGAATGCATGACATTAGTTTGAACTAGTGTGTCCTAAAGTGACTCCTGGGATATCAGTAGATTAATAGTTGTTATATCACAATAAAGTATAAAGGAAAGAAGGGAGAGGGGGCGGGAGAGAGACGAAAAGGGAGAAAGGGAGGGAAGGAGGGAGAAAAGGAAGGAAAGAAGGAAGGAAGGAAGGAAGGAAGGAAGGAAGGAAGGAAGGAAGGAAGGAAGGAAGGAAGGGAGGGAGGGAGGGAGGAAGGAAGGAAGGAAGGAAGGGAGGAAGGAAGGGAGGAAGGAGAAGGAAGGAAGGATTTGTGATTAGGCGTGGGGTTTAGACACGGTGAACCATGTGGACATTGAATGGTCAGTTTCCTTGTGACTCGGTAAGGAAAGTGGGGTTTCCCCCACAAGGCTGCAGCGGACACTACCCAGACTTCCCTTTGGAAAATGCTAATCCTCACTGGGCACTCCCATCATGTGAGGATGAACTTTCCCAGCCTGGCCACACTTGCTCCCGGCAGTCTGCAGTCCTTCGTGACTCCCTGTCTTCGTGTGGAAGAATGGAGCTAGGAGGCGATGGTCCAGTGACAGTGGCATTGCAGTTGGTCATCCTTTCTGTTCTGGCCACCACTCCACCTGCTTTGGATGGAGCCAGTCAACATTTGCATCAGGCATAGTGGAGACCAAGTCCTGCTCTTCCCTTGGGTTGACATGAATTGAGCTCATCTTTCTAAGCTAGTGCAGTCTGGAGACCCTCTTTCCTCCCAGGAACCATTTCCATCCTTACAATCCTTGCCGACCGTGAGAAGCTCAATCGGCATGCCCATGAGTGCTGTACCCAAAATGAAGCTGCTGTTTGTAGTCACTCTTTCCATGGAAAAGTGCCAAAGAAAGAGGAAAACTTGGCATCAGATTCACAAGGACCAAGGGCTTCCGCTGCTTAGCCAGTGAGTACCAATATGGATTCAGCTTTGCATTTCGTACCACAGTGACTTCTTTCTTCTACATATGTGGATGTGTTTATTTTTAAACAGAAGTTTAATTAAAACTTTATAATTGGTTGTAAGCAAGAGTAATTACAGTCTGATTATAATTACATGCATTTTATTTTGTCTTTTTTTTTTTGTCAGTCGTGGGGCTTGAACTCTGAGCCTGGGTGCTGTCCCTGAGCTCTTCAGCGCAAGGCTGTCACCCTACCCCTTGAGCCACAGTGCCAATTCCTATTTTCTGGTGGTTAATTGTAGATAAGAGTCTCATGGACTTTAGTGCCCAGGCTGGCTTTGAACCATGATCCTCAGATCTCATCCTCCTGAATAGCTAGGATTATAGGCGTGAGCCACCGCATCTGATATTTTGTCTGTTTTTTAAAAGTCTTATAGCATATTATTTTCACATGTTTTTTCTCTTAGCTTTAATTTAGCATAAAAATTTGTGTCTCTTCTTTTCTCTGTAAGCCATAATTACATATATGTTTTACTTTACTTAACATGCATTCTTCAAATTCCCTAGTTCAAGCCAAAGAATGATCTACTCCATAGGCAGAATTTTGAAAAGTAGTACAAATGAATCCAAAATCTTGGGGAGAAAAACCTAAAGTTTGGGAGAGCAATGACCTTTATACAATATTTTAATGTAGTATGTGTTTTTAAAAATACTCATGTATGTGTGTGTCCTTTTATTTTTTAATTCCTTCAGTTTTACTAGCAACTCAAACACTTCTTTACATGTATGCAAATTGTCATTGTCTCTCCTTGTAAGCCACTTTGGTGACTACTGAAGAGCTGTACGTGTTCTGTGCCTACAGCTTGATGAGTTTAGGAACAAGACTATAGTCCTGAAGGCACTACTGCCACCACGGTCATCCAAAGCGACCCTTTCCAAAGAGTCCCCTTCCCTCTTGTTTCTCCTTTCTCTTTTCCTCCGTCTCATTCCTCTAAGCTGATCCCACCAGCCAAACACTCATGAGAGAAAGAGATAGAGAAACTCTGTGGTTCCATGGATGGCTGGAGGTTTGGAGACAGTGAGTCAAAAGTCTGTTCCCTCTGTAAGATAGGCTCAGTGTTTCTTGGCCCAGTGCCTTGTCATGGCCACAGTGTGCAAAAGTGAATTCTATAATTTGCGCCCCGATACTTGGAGTGGAGGGCTGTGATGTGAGAAGAGAACAGCAGAGCCAGCAAGGCCCCCCACACCCCTAGCTCCACTTCCATGCTAGTTGTTTTCTTCCATTGTGCTGAGCATAGCCCTGTATGTCTTCTGCGGATGCGGGGCTTCATGTGTACACACTGAGCTTTGCTCAGAAACATGTTGGCCAAGGCTTTTTTCCAACCTAGAAGCTTGCAGTGTTTATTGCTGTCGTGGGTATGACTTGGTACCTGCCTTAGTGTTCACTGAGGAACATCAGGAGGGGTGTCTGACATCCCATACCCTTTGCAGAGCCCTGATGTTTTGTTTATTGCTCTCCAGTGTCAAAAGCATGGCTGTCTTTGTTAAGTCATGTCCCCCTCCTTTCCTTGAAAACGCTGCTTACAAAAAGCGTTCCACAATATATTTGGGCGGATGTCATGTGTGACGCATTTTATGTGCTTGTTTCCTCTGTATTATTGCGTTCACGTCTCTCATCTTACACACACACACACAGAGTTTTTTACGAGCTGAATTTTCCATCAGGTAATCCAGTCGTTTTTGCTCCATCTCCAGTTCTTCATGGTAATCTAAGCACTACGAGTATCTAAACACTATGAGATGTAGACCTTGTCTGTTTTCCAGCTCAGAAGTAACAGCCACTGGTCTCTGTTTTTCAGGTTCTCTTTCTACAGTGCATTAACGAAGTTGTATGTATTTGAGAATGTTCTGAGCAAGATGAATATTCAATTTGTAACACGATCTTATTGCATGATGCAGAAAACCATCAACCATGATGGAAAACAGTTCCACCCTGCCAGACCTGACAGAGAACACAAAGAGAATAACTGAAGTTCACTTGAGTGGACCCATCATGGAGGGTGAAAATATGCCTGGATTCCAAGAGCTGTTATTTACCATGAACAGGAACAGTAAACCTTTTCTTGTGTTTCTGTTTCTCTGGAGAGCTCAGGTTCTTTTGGTTTGTTTGTTTTGCTTTTTGGTGACATTTTTCACCCATTTTCATGACCATGAGTAAACAACTGAAGAGAATAAAACCTACATTACTACTCTAGCTACTCAGGAGGGTGAGATCTTAGGACTGTAATTCAAAGCAAGCCTAGGCACTAAAGTCCATGAAACTCTTATCTACAGTTAATAGCTAGAAAGCTGGAAGTGGCACTATGGCTCAAGGGGTGGTAGTATTGAGCTGAAGAGCTCAGGGACAATGCCCAGGCCCAGAGTCCAAGCTCCATGACCACCCCCCCAAAAAAAAACAGCAAAAAAACAAAAACTACAGGGACGGGGAGTTTGGCCTAGTGGTAGAGTGCTTGCCTAGCATTCACGAAGACTTGGGTTCAATTCCTCGGTACCACATACATAGAAAAAAGCCAGAAGTGGTGCTGAGGCTCAAGTGGTAGAGCTCTAGCCTTGAGAAAGTCCAAGGACAGTGTTCAGGCTTGAGTACAAGGCCCAGGACTGGCAAAAAAAACCCAAACAAACCAGAACTACATTATTATGGTTGATGACTGACAACTATATTTACATGGAGAGGTTCCAGCTGGTGTCATGAATGTCACAAAATGCCCAGTTCTATGTGGTTCCAAATAGTTCTGAATAACATTCAGGTGGAGCAAAATCAAGCTTTTCCAAAATAACTATAAATATACTTCATTACATCTGGAAGGTTTTTTCTTCGAGTCAAGATACTGCTTTAGAAAAATTTTGCCTGAGTTACTTTGGTCTTTAGAAAAAAAATTATTAAGTTATTTAATAGGATGTTCATTTATTCCAGTGACCACAATGGTCCCTCATCTCAAGAAATAATCTCGGCTTTCAGGTATTTTTCTGTGCACTACTTCAAGAAACATGTATTTCAGCACCTCAAGGAATTAACCTTAACGCCAGAAAACCATGAAGGAGACAATACCTGTTTCCTCTTCTTGCTCATCCGAGGACGCAAAACTTACACCATTTATTCATTTTTAACATGGATCATACAATGAAAGGACTACACTGATATCCAGGACAAGTGATACTAAAAGTCAAAAGTCCCTAAAGTTCCTAAAAAGTTAAGTTGAAAGAAGACAAAAACACTAGGCCAGGAATCAATGGCAAAAGAACTCCAAACTTTAGGAAGGGTGAGCCTAAAAATGACTTTATACCAGCCGTGAAGTAATTGGTCTTGGATTTGGGCGTTTTGACCTTGGAATGACCTATGGAAACATCCAGCTGTGTTGGGTGGTTTTCCGTGAAATGACTCTCCTATCTCTGAAGGCCAGGTGCTCCACAACTTGTAAATATCCACTGGTCCCACTGCACATGGCAGAAAAGGGGTGCTAACACCTTAAGGGTGTGGCAGGTGCTGGGGCTTCTCACTGACTGCTGTGGCTTCACGTTGTTGTCTGTGCAAGGGCTGGACAGATGACTCTAGATGTGCCACTGCCCCTTGGGACTGCTGTCTGTTTTAGCACATTAACACTTTCTGTGCCAGCACTTGGGCTTGAACTCACTTTCACTTGGCTTTTTCACTCCAGGCTATGCTGTTAGCACTTGAGTCATATCTCCACTTACGGTTTTGGGGTGGTTCGTTGAAGATAAGAGTCTCATATATTTTCCTTTCTGGGCTGGCTGTGAACTGAGATCCTCAGAATTTAGCCTCCTGAGGAGCTAAGCTTACAGGCCTAGGTCACCAGTGCCTGATTACCACTCAAGATATTAAACAAATGTTCAAAAAGGTCGGTGGACTCATTACACTGGAATATTTCTGAGTAGTGATCGATAATTAACAATAAAAATATGTCAACCTGGGGGGTATGACATTTTCTTTTTATAAGGGGAGTTCACACATTCTGCCTCATCTTATCCCAGTGTGGAATGATGCTTCTAACAGAACCTTAAGATCTGCAGACCACCGAGTTGCTTCAACTTTTATAAAAGTAGAGGCAGTTTTCTAAAGTATGAAGTACATAGGCTTTGGAGACTAGTGTCTTAAGTTCAATTTCTGCTACTCACTAGAGTTGAGTCCAGGGGCATTTAGCCTCTGAGAGCCCAGCATCCTTGCTGAGAAGAGGGTGGGTGGGCTGAGTTTGCAGACGGCTCTCCAGGAACTTATTAGAGATGTTAGCTCCTGGTCAGGGACATTTACATTGTCCCTTTATGATCCCAAAGGGGAGAGTACCACTCGGAGTTTTTCTGGTCTCTGGATTGGTGAGGAGACACTGGTGTCACTGGCTTCTTTCCATGAACTACTCGGGTGGATAATTGCTATGTTAGGTCCTGGGGTCCAACTCAGACAGCACTCCGAGGAATCGCAGGATGACCCTTCCTCTCTCTCTCTCTCTCCCCCCGCAGATGACTTCTCAGGCCTGGAGACAGACATAATACCCACAGAAGAGGCTTACGTTGTATATGATGAAGGTACAGGTGGATTCTAAAACGCTTGTATATTTTCTTTCCATCCCTAAGGATCTGATTTTAAATGGACGATTTCAATCCTGATTTCCTTTGGACTGACTTCCGATGGTGGTTAGAACCATCACCCCCCTTCAGTCCCTGTTGAATTGACCTTTGAGCTAAAGGAAAGCAGCATGCTTCACAAGCAAATGCAGTTTCTCAGCAAGTCCCTTCAGCCCTCTTTCTGCTGAAGCAATTCTGGGGCTGCTTCTGTCCTGGCTCTCTTCTCCACCTCTGTTTACCAAACCATATGGTTTGACTATCACCTGGACTTCTTCCCCGACTCTCTCCCTCTCACCTTTTTCTTTCCTCCCCTTTTTCTAATTTCATACAAAACGCAATGCTGCTAGATATGTTGTTTCTTACTATCATATCTTTTTAAGTTTAGTACATTCAGAAATATAAAATGAGCCAGGGTAGGGTGGTGGTTCCTTCCTGTGATCTTAGCTACGTGGGAAGTAGAGATCTGTAATATCTCATTAGAGACTAGACCTTGCAGAAAGTTCAGAAGCCTTCTGGGTGTGCTGACACGTGCCTGTCACCCCAGCTATGAGGGTGAAGTAGGAAGATCAAGATATAGGCCATCACTCCAGACCCTATTCCAAAAATAATGAATGGAAAAAAGGCTGGAAAATATGGTTGGTTCAAATGTCACAATACCTGCCTATGAAGTATAAAGCACTGATTTGTAAGCCCAAGTCCTTTACACACACACACCCCTGAAGTGCCTTCGGCAGTGATTGGAACAGCTTCTCAAGAAATGGCGGCATCACTGTTGTGATTCTTGGGGCCTGGAGAAGGTCTTGCACGTTCTGCATGTTGCCTCCGCAGTTCAGAAGTTCACGAGGGATCTTGTTCCCACCTGGTGAGGGTTCTGACACCTGAGCTCAGGATGAGCAAACTCCACTCTCACCCCAGCCTGACAGCAGCTTTCACCCCACTTGTCTTAAACTACAGCTGTGTGAATAATGTCACCTTTGATGCTGTATTTATTGTAATCGGGTTTGATGTTGTGACTTAATCCACCACAGTATTCAAAACACTTTGCTTTAGGAAAACAGCAGATGTCAGCAAGTTGAGGATGGTCTCTTGGCACCTTGGAAAATACTCAGTCTGCTTATCTTTGGCTAGTTGAAGCATGGTTGAAGCATGACACATCTTTTTGAATGATAAAATAATGAGTTCTCTTTAGATCTTTAATCCTGCCTTTCTCCCAAGCAGAGGAAAAATAGATTATACTCAGATTTTTTAAAATTCAAGTTTATTTACTGATATGGCCTTTATTGGCTCTGAAAAGGGAAATTAATCTGGTCAGTTATAGCATTAGGTCAGTAACATGAATTACTGACAACCGACGCTGTTATTATTCTTGGGGCCCCACAATTTCTAAGGGTTCTAAACTCTAAGGGGTCCCCACAGCTATCAACTTAAAACCCAGTTTTTGGGGACATCTGGCTTCTTATTGCTCCTCTTCTCCTATGTAGCCATTTTATAAAGGAAGAGATGGAGAGAAGTGGTAGATTACTAGAAACAAACTATGTGTAAGCATGGCAGTTCGTCCAGTGTATGTCAGTGGGGAGGGGGTAACATTTGAACCTTAAGAAAGTATCTTTTGACTTCACAAGATGCCCTTCTCCGGGAAAGACCCTATTACCAAGCTCTCCTCTCCTTTCAGATTATGAATTTGAGACCACACATGCACCAGCCCCAACCCTCACCATGCCCTCCACCACACCGAAGGTCATTCAGGAAGAAGGCACAGTCAACTCCTTCCCCGAGGAAGAATTTGATCTGGCAGGAAAGAAGCGATTTGTTGGTAAATATAACTTCCTTAATTGGAGAAACATGGCTGTTTAACTTTTCCCTTTTGAAGAAGAGTGTAACTAATTCCTTGGCCAAGACATTGCCCAAAGTGAAGTTTCCATTTTGGAGTAATTTAGCAAGTTGGTCTTGTTTAGATGGACATGAATTTCCTTTCTACAAAAGTCAGAAGAGGGGGGATCTCCAGGACAGTTGTTGTCTAACAGGTGAGAGTTTAAAGAGGCTGCTCTTGTAGCCTAAGAGCTATGGAAGCCAGATTCTCTCAGATAAGATTTATTACCCGGCCTTGTCCACATGCAGTTTGTTAAATTCTCCCCAAAGGGTTAACAGCTTATTGAGTGGTGTCATCGGAAACCACTAGCATGAATATAAACAGAACCTACGCTAGTTTTTTTTCTCCAGTTGTTTTCTATAAGTGTCTCTAGAAACTCATGTTCCTCCCCTATCTCAGTAATTAAACGAATTTAAGTAGGAAATTCTCTGTAGCTAAACTCTATTTCCTTCTCTTTCCAAGTCTTCTTTTCCCATGCCCTGAATGAACTTCCCTGATGAGACAGTTGGATTAACATGTTAGCAAGTGGAGACAAGCAACAGCTTAAATTAATATCACACTTTGCTGTTTCCATGTGCAGGAAAGCCTTCCAGCCAAGATGCAGTAATCGATTGAGTGTCTGAACCTCACGTTCTTGAGGAACAGGAATATTGCTCTGAAGTCGCATTCCTGAGCCAATGCCGGGGCTTGCCCATGGTTTGCCGATGTCCGGCTGCATTCACCAAGCACTCTCTTTCTCTCCTTTTCTTATAGTTCCATGGCAGAAATGAAAAAGAATTCTGCACTATGATTAGCTGTCCTAATGAGCACTTCCAAAGGTGGAAAGGCTTGCCATGGGCTGGCGACTTTTCTTATGGACTATAACTTCCCTATAAGGCAGAACAGCCTACTTCCCAAAACTTTCTGAGGAGACCTACAGACAATCCCTATAGGCCTAGTTTTATATTTAATAATTGGAAAATGAGGGCCCGGGAGTTTGGCCTAGTGGTAGAGTGCTTACCTAGCATGCACGAAGACCCGGGTTCAATTCCTAGGTACCACATATATAGAAAAAAAGCCGGAAGTGGTGCTGAGGCTCAAGTGGTAGAGCTCTAGCCTTGAGAAAGTCCAAGGACAGTGCTCAGCCCTGAGCTCAAGCCCAGGACTGGCAAAAAAAAATTGGAAAATGAAGGAACTAAGAAATTGTTCAGTCCCAACAACACCAAAGCACAAGAACTTAGCAGCCAATGATGCAATGGACTTGAGGAATTGCCAGAATGGTGCTGCAGAAACACTTGAGGATACAAGGCCTGACCTCAATTTCTTGGCATTTCTAGCTTCTCATAGGGAATTAAATTGTGGATTGGGGGCAGATTTTCCTCTGGAGCCTTTAATTATGGGCATGCTGTTTGTGCCAAGAGGCTCATGAATAACAGCGATGCCAGCTCGCACCTTACCCCATCCTCAGACCCCTTGAAGTTCCTGAGATCACAGGGGTAGAAAGGGCTACAGCATAGACATGAACAGGAATACGGCTATGACCCTGAGGAGGGATGGGTACTGTAGAGAGGCCCCTGGGCTGGGCCTTCTGCACAGGTAGCCAAGGCCGTTGTGGATTCGTGAAGCCCTAGGGTAGGCTACTTTGGGCTGAAGCTTGAAGCATCATCTTAGTGGATGTTGTCTTCTCATCCTAAGATGGTTGAGGAAGCACTGTTGCGAGAAAACGGGGGTGGACTGTTGGTGACTAACACACACACTTTTGCTGACTCAAACTTTCCCCAATGTTTGGGCCTAGGGATGGGAAAATGCTGCAAGAACAGTCGCCCTGATTCTATCTCCAGAAGCCTTCTGCAATCTGATTGCGTCCCTCTGTTCTTTTCTAGCTCCATATGTGACATACCTAAGTAAAGATCCCTCGGCCCCGTGCTCTCTGACGGATGCTCTGGATCATTTCCAAGTGGAGAGCCTGCATGAAATTATTCCAAATGACCTGAGGAAGAATGGCCTGCCTCCCCAGCAAGCCCCTCGCAACATCACCGTGGTCGCCATGGAAGGCTGCCACTCGTTTGTCATTGTGGATTGGGACAAAGCCACCCCCGGGGACGTGGTCACAGGTGTGTCTTGGGCAGATGCTCGCAGTTCCTACTGATATGCAGGTAGGAAATATAGACAGTCAGTGGTGCATAGATGGGTTCACGGGTGTGTGTGTGTGTGTGTGTGTGTTTGACGGAAAGGACAGATGTCTTCTTTTGATGAGATGGAATATCGGCAAATCTGAGCGTGATACATACAGAGCACAGGATGGAAGTGAGGGTCTCGAATCCTGGTCCCAGGCTGGTAGATCTGACTTTGGGTCGGCTGCTTTATCTTCTTTGACTTTCCCATATGAAAAATACAATTCCATCTCTCATATCCTGCAACTCTGCAAATGACCAGGAAGCCATCAGAAAGGAGCTTCTACTGAATCCTGACTCTTCCTCTCACCCTCATTCCATCCTGCTGGATGCTTGCTTTGAAATCAGCTGGAGTACACCCCAATTCCTTATGGGGGAACTGGATGTAATGGAAAATTGACCAAAGTCTAAGCCTCCAGGTCTTGGCTAGGAGATGTTTGTCAGTTCAAAACCCAGGTCTAAGACTCAGCAGATCACCGGTAACACATATGGAGAGCTTATGATTCTGATGGAAGTCAGAGGTCATCCGAGTAAGGAGAATTTTATGGCGGCAGCAGCAATTGTGTCACTATAATGAAATACTTGAGGTAATTCACTTACCAATGGTAAAAGTTTGCTTTCGCCTCTACTTTTGGACTTTCATGTCCAAGACTTGGTGGGCTCGTTGCTTTGGGCCTCTGATGGGAGCTCCAGGTGGTGATGGTGAGGACGGTGAGGGCAGCAGCCCTTCTTGTCCAGTGTTTGGGCAGCAAAGAAGAGAAAGAGGGAGAGCCCAGAGGCGCTCTGAAGGTTTGACTCCAGTGACCGAATGACCTCATTACCGTCTATCTCCTGAAGATTCCATCACTTCCCAGGAACGCCACTGTGGGAACAAACCTCTAACAAAAGCTTCCTTTCGTGGAGAAATACTGTTTCCAAACCATAGCAGAAACCATTCATTGAATGTCAATGAACGACAACAGCAAAGAGACTCTCCTTCAGGAAAGAGCATGAGCAGGGCTTCAGAGTGTGGTTTACCTGCATTCTGGTACCAGCATCTTAATTTATTAGCTGGAGGACCTTAATTGATGATATCGATTGCCAAGCAGAATAAAGGCTGCCTGTCCGATTTAATGCCATGGATCTTTTCCTCCTTGGCTTCTGTGGTCTGATCTATCAGCTCTCGCTATATTCCCCGTGGACTATTCTGGAATGAGCCTCACTGCTCTTGACTTCTTGCTGATTAGTTTATCTCCTGCTCTTAGTGTCATGTCTGACAAGGAACAGTTGCGTGATAGATAGTTATCAAGTGGAGTCAATGGATGGGAACTTAGACAAAGCATGGCACCTGCTGCATGATGACGTTTTCTAACGTGTCTAAATGAGGTCAGTGGAACGAGCTCTCCCTGGAGTTCTCCCAGAGCTGCAGATGCCTGCTGCTGCCCCTCCTGCCACACCTGTGGTGTGGTTTGGTTCCCTGATGCTCACTGAGTTCTTTCTTATTCCCATTTCTAGGGTACCTGGTCTACAGTGCATCCTATGAAGACTTCATTAGAAACAAGTGGTCCACTCAAACTTCATCAGTCACCCACTTGCCTATTGAGAACCTGAAGCCAAACACAAGGTATGGATGCCTGTCATTCTGAAAACAAGAGATCTTTGTGCGTGCTCCCAGATACCCTTTGCTTGAAAACAGAGGGTTAGCCAACACGTTTTTATGGTTTCCTTGAGTCCGCGGCTTAGTTCTTATGGAATGTCAATGAATGCTAAGTGTGTCATTATTACCTACGAAAAATTACTGTAGATGTTGTAACGTGATATTATTATGGTTCCATATCATTCCTTATTTTGCTAAACACTTCCTACCATCAAGGAAAGAATGTGGAAGGTCAAGTTACCAATTGATGGGGAGATGGACATTAATGAAGCAGCAACTGCTAAACATTTAAAGTACTATAAAAGAAACACAATGGGAGAGGATTAGCCTCTGTTTTGTGGTGTGTGTGCAGAATTATTAGGCTGTTATAGCCCAGCCACCCACTGCTTAAAGCCGAAGATGCTCCCAGAACTATGTCACAGTCACTTGTGGCAAAATTGGAATCCCAGTGTCCTGACCCCTCTCTTAACTAAAACGTGCCTTCCACAACTTGTGCTCCCTAGGGAAGGAAGTTAACTTGTGAAGAAAATAGGCCGTGGTTATGGGCAGTGAGGGTTCATTTGTCTTTGGGACAGGCTTTGGTTTAGTGTCAAGTCACTAAACTCTTCCTGAGTGTTAACATTGGACTAGGTGCCATCTAGGAATGCAGAGATACAGGGCAAAGTACTCGTGGCTCTCAGGAACTGACAAGCCTGTCCTCATGAGTTTGCAGTCCTGTCCCCATGAGCTTGCGGTGGTAGACAAGACAGATTAAATTAAAAATACAGCCGGGTGTGGTGGATCACACCTACAATCCTAGCTACTCAGGAGGCAGAGATCTGAGGATCGGGTTCAGAGCCAGCCCAGGCACAAAAGAACACAGAACACGAGTCTCTTATCTCCAACTTTAAACACTAGAAAAACTGGAAGTGGTGCCATGGCTCAGGGGTAGGGCGGTAGCCTTGAGCTGAAGAGCTCAGAGACAGCGCCCAGGCCCAGAGTTCAAGCCCCATGACCCACAAAAAAAAAAGAATGCAAGTATGTCCACTTCCACTGGTCAGTATCAGTAGGAAATGTAAGAGAATACCAGGACAGGATGTACTGAGGTTTTCTTGTTGTTGGTTTTGCCTGAGTCTGGGGGTAGACGAGGAAGTGAGGAGAACTTCCTGGGAGTGAGGGGAGTTAGATCTAAAAGTTAAGACCCAGTGAAGTTTCCGGGTACTGATGGCTCACGCCTGTAATCCTGGCTACTCAGGAGGCTGAGATTTGAAGGTCAAGGTGCGAAGCCAGCTGTGGGCAGGGATGGCCGTGAGACTCACCTCCAAAGAACCACCAGAAAATGGGAAGTGGTACTGTGGTTCAGAGTGGCAGAGTGCTAACTCTGAGTGCAATCCTTGAGCAAAAGAGCTCTGGGACAGCACTCAGGCCCTGAGTTCAAGTCCCACAACTGACAAAAAAAGAAAGAAACAGTGAGTAGGTATGTGAGTTAAGCCAAATTGTTCTAAGAAGGCACAGGAAGAAGAAAGTTTCAAAGGGAGGCGAGGGACTAGGGTGAGAGGAGGCTGGACAGACCACACAGGGCTTCATCCCCACCATCCTCAGCTTCCCAAGGGCAGACTCCTTCCCCGATCTCGTCTGCTTCCTCCTGGAAGGGAGCCTTTCACTCTTGGGGTGAGGAGTTCAGGATACGACATAGCATGTGTGGCTTCTCCTGCTCCAAATCCTCAAAACCCTTGTGACCGTGGCTACACCATGTTATGACATGAGTGTGTGTTGAGATCATCTATTTTTCCTGCATTACTTGGATGCAGGTATGCCTCTTGCTGAGGAAGCATTTCCCCGATGGCCCACCCCGGAGCTCAGGGCCTCTGGAACCCAGCCTGGGAGCCAGGGGGAGAGATAAGAAGTCAGTCTACTTAGCATAGAAGCCAGTACCTAAGAATCAGCTTTGACGGTTTGTGATTGCATACTGTTTTGACTTGAAGTGAACTAAATCTACATTATTCACTAACCTCAGTCCAATCAGTCTTTGGGGGCTGTATGCACTCAGTCCATTCTTCTAGTCCAGGATTTGTTGTCTCTGAGACAATTCAAGAGAGGTGCCAACAGCTTACATAAGAAGGCGGGTCCTGCACTGGTCTTGTGGCTTGCATGAGACACTTTAATTCACAATATAAAAAGTATATTTTAGGCAATGGAAAAGTTTTAATGTGGCTTTTGAAACTGCAGACACTATTTTTCGATGTTGTGTGCTGTTCTCTGCTCAGCAGCTTACATTCACTTGGACATGGTAGGGGCTGTTCTCACAGACAGGAGTCTGAGGACTTGGCTCATGTGGGCTCTCTGAAGAACTAGTATTTTGTGTCAACGGGGAGAAGTCTTGGGTGTCAATGACAAAGTAAGTCCATCCCAAGGTCCTCCAGCCTGTCCCAAAGTAACCCAGGATTGCTTCTTCTGGAGCTGGGGCAGAGGGTAGCACAGGTCCAGCAAGAGCTTAAGGAACCAGTCAGCAGGAATGCCCCCATGTAACTTCTGAATAGAAGAGCCATCCCTTAGGTTTCTGTTTTCCTTGCTGTAAGGGAAGAAAAAGTATCTTTAAAATTGGACCAGGATTATTGACATGTGCCAGACACACTGCTTGAACTTTTGGGTTAAATCACCCCACAACCACTGGTTAAGTTGTGAATAAGTGCCAGGCCCCAGAGGCTCACGTATACAATCCTCGCTACTCAGGAGGCTGAGATCTGAGGATTGCAATTCAAACTTGCCTCCCAGGCAGGAAAGTCCCTGAGACTCTTATCTCCAATGAACCATGGAAAAGCTGGCGGTGGAGGTGTGGTTTGATTGGTATAGTGCCAACCTTGAGCAATGTTAAGGGGAAAATGACCAAGCCCTGAGTTCAAGCCCGAGACCAGGACATACAAAGAGTAATTGGGAAACACACATTGTTAAGATTTGGATACACAGATGTTCTTAATTGTGAGTATCTTTTCGAGAGATTTGAAATTTTTAAAAATGAACACTCCTAAACAAGACAGGAATGACTTTATGAAGAGTAATTTCACCAAATGCTTTATTTTTGCCAATTAGTCAAAGTCACAGGAAAGGATCTGCTCACTGAGAGGCCAGGAGTGGCCCTGGGGATCCCCTGGCTCCACAGGCTTTCAGGCTCTGGGCCCAAAAAGTCAATTCAATAACAATAACCTTTCCCCATTTTAATCAGTGCATGTAATCTGGGTGCCTGACTTAATCAGATAAAACAATGGAATGTTGAAGGATGACACACTTGCTGACAAAGCCAGAGGAAAATATTCTACAGTGTGGAGAGCCACCATGCACAGGGATTTTTATCTTCTCAAAGGGCATCCTAGGAGAGAGACATGCATCCAGGGAGGAAGACATCACAGTGAGTTATAGCTCACTGCAGGATCCCTGTACTTCCTGACCAGCTCTGTTAGCTCGCAGCAGTGCACAGCCACTTTGGGACCCCATCTTCCTCTGGATGAGCTAGCTGATTCAGACAGGGTGCTTTCCAGAGCATCCTCTGTTCCAAAACAGTTTCTTCCAGTGAAGTCTGTCTCTCTTTCTCTCTCAAGCACTCTTCTGCTATTCCTTTTCATTCCTTGAGCAGCTTCTAAAAGCTCAAACCCCAGTGACTGAAAGGGTGTCCATTCTGGGCTCTGGAGTCAAAAAAGCCCAAGACATCCTTGTCTTATTTTTCCCAGTGAAGATGCCAAATTTGGGCCAAGCCCACCCCTCTGCCTGCCAACTATGAGTTCCACCATTGTGGGATCCAACATCTTGCTTTCCTGCATGGATTCCAGTGATGTGAGGATTAGGTTAAAATTTGAATTCTACTGTATATTGTATTGATCTCCCTGTCAGCCTGTATAGCTCAGGCGGGAACCTGTGTCTTAAGCTGGAACAGGTATCATCAAGAATCAGTAGAGAGGAGACCGTCTGGAGCCGGGGCCATCTGAAGACCAACCTGTTAGTCTCATGTCCCCTTTCTGTTGCCATTACCATTAGCATGTATCTGTACTACAATGATATCAAGTCAAAAAGTTATTAAAGATGAGAAAGTTCAGAAAGAATGCAGAGGTCACTAGTGATTAAAATGAATTAGGATCTAAGCATGCTACAGAGTTTTAAGTTGTGTAGCTTGAGGTCTCTCTCTCATACAAGTCAAAGTTATTTTTTAAGAGGTGTTTTCTTCCAATTTCAGATATTACTTTAAAGTTCAAGCCAAAAATCCTCATGGTTATGGACCAATCAGCCCTTCGGTCTCATTCGTTACTGAATCAGGTATGACTGACTGCACTTTCTTCTTTGTTTAACTTCTCTGAAGAATAAAATCAAAGCCGGGTGTGGTGGCTCATGCCTGTAATCCTAGCTGCTCAGAAGGCTGAGCTCTGAAGATCTCAGTTCAAATCCAGCCTGGATATTAAAGTCTGTGAGACTCTTATCTCCAATTAACCACTAGAAAACCAGAAGTGGTGCTGTAGCTCAAGGGGTAAGGCAGTAGTAGCCTTGAGTTGAAGAACTCAGGAACAGTGTCCAGGTCCAGAGTTCAAGCCCCACAACTAACCAATATATATGTGTATATATATATATATATATATATATATATATATAAACAATCAAGAACCAAAATAATAAATACAGCTGAGTGAAAACTCAGTAAAATCTTTCCTTCTCCATTTTCTTTCTGCTAATTAAAATTGTTTGTCACAGTTGTCACACGTGCCAGAGCACAGGAACAAGGTGGGGTGGTAAGTCTAGCTGGCAAATGGTGACACAGTAGAAATACCTGGGCCTTGTGTTCCCTTATCATCTTGCATTCATATTCCGGAGAGCTCCCAAGAATCTAGTTTCTGTGCTGTGAACTGCCCGGTGCACGGGGCCATGTGGCAACACTGAGACATCTATAGACAAGGGAGGCCTCAATCTGGCAGCCTGTGAGGAACAGAATGCGGCCGATCATGGGAACTTGCAAGCTGAGTCTGTCCAGCCCATCCTTACATGAGAGCCTAGTTTTGGCCTAGTTTGGACCTAGGTCATACCTGGACCCCAGGGATGAGAGCCACGTCATCCAGTGCTCCAGTGCCTCAGTGAATGCCTCATAGCTCTGGAGTGGCTGAAGGCTTCTGAGAACCTGGATTCCAGGCACACTGGGCGTCGTTTGGAAGTGACTGGTTCGTTGACTGGTCAGCTAACAGACTGACTTTATTGGAGTAAGATTTCTCCCGTGATTGTACTTCTGGATCCTCTGAGATCACCAGTATGGAATATGTGCTCGGTAAGATTTCATGGAAATGTCTAAAGAAGATGGACGGGCCTCCACTGCCTCAGACTCCCTTGAGTGTAGGAAATATTTGCTATGCATGGCCTACATGTGCTGTGTGCAGCATGGCCCACACTCACGGAGAAGAGCCCTGCACCCTCTAGTCCCAGAGCCCCAGAAGAGTAGGTGACCTCAAGGCCATTATGAACCCCAGTGGCTCTTTGATCAGAATACATGTGTCAGCAAATATGGACAGAACAGTAGAGTTGATTCTGCGTGGAGCGAAGATATGAAGACAGTGGATGTGGGCAGATAGCTGTGTTTCTTGATGCCACTTCCTGAAGTCTGGTGGAAACTGGTGACCGTAGTTGTGTGATGAGTGTTTATAGAAGTATACCCATCCAATCCAGGAATGGTACTTGGGCCCTGAGTTCAGACCCAATGACCAGCATTAAAAAAGAATTCTAATCCAAGAGCTCTCAAAAAGCTCAGGTTTGACGTGATGCAGCTAAGCAGTAAAGCAGCTTGCCTAGTCAAGGCTCTGGATTTGATCCTTAACACCACAAAACTAGAGTCCTTTAAATAAATCCAGATGTGCAAGCTTAGCACCTGTAACCCCAAGTGAGAGGCATGAGTAGGATTGCAAGGTCCGTTCCAAGCCTGTGAGCAGCAGCCACTTCTCTGGTCTGTCCCTGCAGTCATACTCACCTTCTAGAATTCCACCTGCCATCTGCATGCTCCCCCCGACTGGCTTTCTGGAGTAGAACCTTTTAGGGATTTGTCCGTATCATCCAAGTTCATTCTCTTTTATTATCACCTGTCAGGACAATTGGTGCTGTTTCTACTTTCTACTATTTCTACAAAGATACTAAAATGTTCTGAATGGACATATATCTTATATTGGTAACATCCAAGAGGGAAGTGAATGGATTGTTTAGTAGATAGTCTATACTTTTTCAGGAAGCTAACCAACTGCTCTTTAAATATATAATTCACTAAAAAGAAAAGAGTATCAAACTATTTCATGGCATCCAATATCACGTTATCATTTTCAGAATGCTGTAACTTTTATGTAAATAAGGCAGTTAGCTAGAAATGAATATTCCTCTAAAAGAAATGCCCAGAAAATTAAGACTAAGGAAAACCTTTGGCATTTAAGAAATAAACCTCACTTTTATTCTCCCATTTTTTTTCTTTCACATGTACATAATTTGTGAGGTATGATCCGAAGTCAATTCTTTTATTCTTTTCATTTCACAGACAATCCTCTGCTTGTGGTGAGGCCCCCTGGTAAGTGTCTCTTCTAGAAGGTTTTGGCATCCTGGTTTATCATGTTGAGTGTGGGAACTGGGGTTGCTGTGAATATTCACAAGTAGAAATTCTGGGCCATTTTTGAATTTTTGTAACTTTATGACAACTTCTACCCATTCTCTGTCTGCCCTCCATCTTTACATATGGAACAAAATGACCTGGGTGTGTAATAGAACCATAGTGGACAATGTTTGTGAAAGCCTGTGATGGGGTTACCCAACATGCATAAAATAGATATTTATTTGCACAACCTTTGTGAGTATGCTCAATTGGTGAAACAATGGCAATATGAATCCCATGCCCCATTGCTTACATTCAAGACTGGCTTTGTGAATGGCAAGAGAACGGGGGTCTATGGTGAGCGGCTTGTGGCAGGATAGCATGCTGAAAAAGATCAAATCTACCATGACAGATGATTTCCAAGGAAGCTGAGGTCTTAATACTGAGCATTCCTTGATGCAATCAACACACTTAGATAAAAGGAATTCTCAAGTTGTACTACAGAAGTAAAAAAGGAGTGAGGAGGGGCACGCTCATCGAATAGGTTATGTAAGAATGATAAGCCGTGGGGACCTCCATCACCCACAGATGTATTTTGTTTTGGTCAAGGCGGTGAACCCATCTGGATTCCATTTGCTTTCAAACATGACCCGGGATACACAGACTGTCATGGTCGGCAATACGTGAAACGGACATGGTATAAAAAGTTTGTGGGAGTTGTTCTTTGCAATTCACTGAGATATAAGATCTACCTCAGTGACAACCTGAAAGGTAGGTCCATAGGACAGTGGACACAGGGGTACGGAAAAGTCTGGTTTTATCAGGCACAAGCTTGACAGAGGAAGTGCATCCCCATATATTTGAGGCCACCACCTGTCATAACTGAAATACTAACCAGCTTTACAGGCTCTGCCATAAGGTTCCTATTTCTAACCTTGGTACTCAGTGTGTGTGTGTGTGTGTGTGTGTGTGTGTGTGTGTGTGTGTGTGTGTTCTACTTATTTTAGAAGGGAAGTCTAAAATTCTGTTAGAAACCTAAGGACTGTTTTATTTATTAATTCAAAATACATTTTAAAAACATTTCAAAATACGTATAAAATATGTATTCATAATAAAATATGTATGTTTGTTGGAAGAACTGAGGAAAAAATCCCCCTCCATCGTCACCACCATCACCACTTTTCAAAGAAAAGATGCAGATGGTGAACAAATGTTAGCAATGCTACTTGCTCTGTCAGAATTAAAAACACCTCATTTTCAGCATGGTTGGGAATTCAAACAAAGAACAACACAAGACCCTTGGACTACCAGCCCTTAAAAATTCATTTTCTACCCAACTGGTTTTTAACTCATCTATTTCTATTTGTTTTGGTTGTTTGTTTTTGTGCCACACTGCGGGTTGAACTCAGGGTCTTCATCTCTAGCTCACTTGGCTCTTTTAACTCATGGTCGGTGCACTACCACTTGAGCTACAACCCCAGTTCTGACTTTTTATAGGTTCATTAGAGATAAGATTTCTAAGGACTTACTTATCTAGGCTGGCTTTGAACAATGATCCTTAGATATCAGCCTCCCGAGGAGCTAAGATTACAGGAATGAGCCACTGGTGTTACAAAACTTAACACAACTTTTAGGTTTTTATTATATAATCTTTAATATTTTATTTTGACCATTCTGCATTTCATTACATCATTTTCATTTTTCTGTTGCCCCTCTTAAAATACCCATTTTAATAGGGATCCTAGTAGAGATTACTTAGAGACAATGTCACAATACTGTTTCCCCTCCCCTTTCTTGCTCGGCCAATTTCCCCAAACTTCTGGGCTTTTCTCTCTGCTGTTTCTTTTATCTTCCACTGTGTTCTTCTCCTACTTCATTATCTCTAGAAGTCACACATCTTCTTTGGTGCCCAAGGTGGGAGACAGAATTTTGCATTACTGTGCCTAGTGGTTCAGGACCACGGACAGTACATCCTGTTACAGATTTTTGCCCTCCTATGTATAGAAATATGCATTTATGGATTTATTACAATGAAACTCCCTCATAGTACAAATGTATGTTAGTTCAAAAATTAAATTGAGGGCCGGGAGTTTAGCCTAGTGGTAGAGTGCATGAAGACCCAGGTTCGATTCCTCAGTACCACATACATAGAAAAAAGCCCAAAGTGGTTCTGGGGCTCAGGTGGTAAAGCTCTGGCCTTGAGAAAGTCCAAGAACAGTGCTCAGGCCCTGAGCTCAAGCCCTGGACTGGCAAAAAAATTAAATTGAAAAGGAACATAATGCAATCACAAAATTCTTCCAAAAAGTGATTTTTTTCCATTTATATAAATTTGTCTACTTGGTTCTCACAATTATTTCATATTATATTCTCTATCCCAGTTTTCTCCATTCCTTTTGCAAAACTAAGGAACAAGTCCTTCATGTATAGATTAGAACTTCTGGCATATCATTTATGGTTTCTTCCTTCTGACCAATGGTTAAATATTTAGTATACACCATCTTGCTGAATCCCTACAGTTCTTAAGGATATTGGGCCATTGTAACCATTTTTTGTGTGTGTGAAACATGCTAGTTAAATAATGTGCCCAATTCTAAAGGTCCTCAGAGCTTGTTCCAGCTTCTAAGCCAGATGTGAGAGACATACTTCCACTGTCATTCACAGTCATATTCCTTTATTTAGACACATTCTACAGCATTGGAGACAGCTGGGGAAGAGGGGAAGACCACTGCCAATTTGTGGATTCCCACCTCGATGGGAGAACTGGTCCTCAGTCCTACATAGAAGCTCTCCCTACTATCCAAGGTAATGTGAACACATGCCATCTCTGTTGCACAGGGGAGAAGAGGCAGGATTACAGAAGAATGGGATTCATTGTATCTTCTCCTTTTATCCTTTGAAGATGGATACTGGGGATGCTTTGGATCTTAAAATAAGATCCTAAAAATAAGAAGTCAAAAAATCTAGAATAATATTGGGTCAGATATCTAAACTAGCCCACTTGACCATCACAACAAATATACACAATATACCATGACCAACCTGTGCTACAGTTACATGACTGTACTATCCATACAGTACTATGATTCTGTGCCTGTGGTCAGACCTTGGTCTGAGAAGCTGATTAATCAGTAGACTCACTGGTAGTATAGCAGGGAGTCATTTGTTTGTAGGACTAGGTAGGGCAAAGCTGAAGAGCAATTGTTGAGTTTCCCAAAACATTTTGGGTAGGTTGAAGCATCATGTCTATTTCAACAGTGAAGTGGTATTCATGTCACAGGATTATTTTCTGTGGGATATTTCCTTGAAGGACCTAAAAGTCCAACCCGGGTCCTGATAATCAAGCTATAAGGTTTTGAAGTTCTGCCAAGTCGGAGGCCTAAAGTTCAGTGAGGAGCAAGTGGGACTCCTGCTTTGTGTATTTATAGGGTTCAGGGGTGCCCGAGGGTGAGTGTGCATTGTGATTGGCTTAGGCTGCCTTATTTTATGAGGAGAGAGAACTAGAGTGATTAGATCACACCCTACAGACCCTGTCTCAGATAAGCCACGGTGAGCCCATCCCACCCAGAGGCTCTGTTTATTCAGAAGTAACAACAGTTACTTCAGTCTGAAGGGAGATTGTAAGGATGAGGCGTTTCCCCTGATGGTTTGGTTGACTTTAATGCCTCTTCTTCCCCGCTCTTTCCCATTACCCCTCCAGGATACTATCGCCAGTACCGCCAGGAGCCTGTCAGCTTTGGCCACATTGGTTTTGGAACCCCTTATTACTATGTGGGCTGGTACGAGTGTGGGGTGTCCATCCCAGGAAAGTGGTGACCACAGGACTGTCCCATTGTAAGTTTGCCCACATAGCCGTGTTGACTATTTTGCACTTGGGGGCATGAGCAGGAGAAAGACAGTGTCCCCAGCCCTGCTGGCCCATCTCAGGAGTCCATCCCACAGATGCACTCTGGATACTGTGGTCGCCTGCAGTCTGGAACTCAGTCCCACTGGACTACAAACAAGATTCAGTTTCTACTGAAACATTGCTTTTCCACAGATCCCCGCCCCCCATGGTTTTTGCCTGTTTGTTTGCAATTGCACATTCCAGAGCCATCAGACACGAGCAGCTGATCCGGTGTGAAGACCAGACTCTAGACCAGAACTCTGATACTTGGGCATCTACGCAGGATGAGCATGCTGGGCTTGCTGCATCGAGCACTATCCATTTTTCTCACTTTCACCTCCTCCAAAATCAGCTGGATTTGAGCTTCGGTCTCAAACTCAATCTCTGTACGCAGTGGAATTACTAAAACATTGTCAAAGACCTTACCTGACATTGAATTTCTATGGACTTTCCCACTGGTAGACTAAATGCATCGGGTTTGATTTGTAAATTCTCAATTTTGATATATGTGTGTATATACGCATATACATATCCACACTTCTCTGCAAGGATACTGATTAAAATTGCTGTATTTTTACTTACCCCCTTATAAAAGTGTGTCCAGCTTTTTGGACAAAGATGTTTGTTAACATTTTTTGGAATGGTGCAGGTGTTAAGATACTCTGTATAGCATAGCATCAGAACAAAGGTCCGTCCTCTCCTTGTGGATGCTGCTGGATTCTGACAATGATGGAGAGATTTGAGACACTGTTGGTGAGCTAGCCTGCCATTCATACCTCCAAACCAAGTGTTGTCCTTCTTAAGGAGACAGTCTTTCCTTATCTGTGAAGAAAATGACTTTATGGCCTCTTCTTTTCGGGGGGCAGTCCTGGGGCTTGAACTCAGGGCCTGGGCACTGTTCTTGTCTTTCTCTGGACTAGCACTCTACCACTTGAGTCACAGTACCACTTCCAGCTTTTTCTATGTATGTGGTACTAAGGAATGGAACCCAGGTCTTCGTGCATGCTAGGCAAGCACTCTACTACTAGGCCTCTTTCTGGCCTCTTTTGAGGTGCATCTAGTATGTTTCCAGATGCATTCAGTTTTTAGGTCACTGGGGACCTAAACTCCTGTTTATAAAAATTCCTGTTCCCTTCCTTCCTATCTCAGTGTCCATTGCTAGATATACAGCTATCTTGTTTTCCTTGGCTGCAGCTTGAGAGGATTGATTTGGACACTTTATTCTTACTGTTTCAAACTGTGCTTTCTCCCATGGGCTAGGCTTGTCCAGATCTCTCACAGAGCCTTGTGGATGGCGTGGGGGTGGCAGGGCCTAGTGCCTGGAAAGTGGAGGTGAAATCACCTGGACTGAAGCACTCTGCTGAGCCATGGGCTGCACCCAGTGTAAACTGTGGGAGATGTACTTCTAGGACCTGGAGCTGGTTATTTTCCATCCATCACAGGGTAAAGGGGGACTATCAGGTGCTTGGTAGTTAGGAAGGTAAAATTTACAAGGAAACTATTAACTTTGCAGGGTCTTTGTGGTGGAGCTATAATATCTGACATTTTATTCAAATTCTACCATCTCCTTTCTACAGTAAGCAATAGCAAAGAACATGCAAGTGTTCTGACAGCTCAGGAAAATAATCCAGTTCCTTAGAGAGTTAGATTGTGTGTTTACTCCCATTTTTAGTTTTTACAGAACAAGTAGGAGTTTTTAAATGCTTGGGGGCTTTTGTACACAAAATGGAAACTGAAGAAGGAGATTCCATATTTTCACACTCATCAACCACCTCAACATTCAAATGCACTTCACATGAGGACAAGCCAGAGAAAAAATCTTTGAATAGAATTGGAGTTTCCTGCTAAGCACATAACTTACTTTCCTTACTCTCCTCTCCCCTCAATGTCTGTCTCCCTGCTAGCCTTCTGTTGGGGGCAGAGAAAGGGACCAGAATAAGGCTTGATGAGTGGAGAACACTGTGATTTATACATTTCCTGAAATGTTTTGGGTAGAGACAATTCATTAAATGCTCAAGAAGTGAGCTTTGATTTATCCTTGGGGGCATTAGGAGATAGAAGCATCCTCTTCCATGCCATTCACAAGCAAAGTACCTGGATTCTGTATCTGTTCTGTATGTTCATTTCATAGAAAGACAACACGTTTATGCTGGCCTTTACTGAAGCAATGTTTCCGGGTACTAACTGAAAAGTCCTTAGGTAAATTCAGTTACAGGAATCTGAACTTCTAGTTCAATAACTCATAGTTTTAGATGAAAATTACCATAACATAATCTACAAAGAGCTCAAAAAATAAACATCAAAAGTATAAATAATCAAGTTAGTAAATTGGTGAATAAATCAAACAGTTCTCAGAATAAAAAGTACAAATGTCTAATATGTACCTGGAGAAATCATCAACGTTCTCAGCCATAAAGGAAATACCATCAAAACATCATTAGGATGCCATTTCACTTCAGTCAGAAAGGCAATCGTTAAGAAAGACAAACCATAGAAATGCTTGGGAAGATGCAGGGGGAAAAGAACTGACCTACACTTAGAGGGATAAAAGTTAGTAGAACCACTATGGAAACCAGTATGGTGATGCTTTAAAAAAAACTAAAACCTAACAGTTACTGTTCAAAATTCTTCCCTACCATAACGTTTCATCAGACTTCCACAAAGCTGATCACACTATCTAAACAGCTGTGGATCTTGTACTTACTTTACTAATTAAGCAAAGCCTCTCTATTTCCTGACTTGGCAAAAGGCACTGTGATGGTGGATCCATAGCCCAATAGCCAGCAGACATCACATTCAAAGTACGGTGACTCAGGAGATTTAATTAAGGGCCAGGTACACCAGGTATGTGGATATGGGTGCAGGGCGCATTATAGCAGTAAACTTGCTACCTGAGATATGAAAGGAATGGTGAGTAGAATTTAGGAGGAGAGTCTTGGAGAAAAGTCCAGTTTTAGATAAATGATGGTGTCACTCCAGGACAATGCCAGCTGGAGGCAGCCCTGTAAAGGGGGAGCCTGGGCATCCCCTTCCCCTCTCTCTCCCACCCTCCCACTTCCTGTCAGGGCTCCTCGTTAGCCAAGCCCATCTGGAGGCCAGGCATGAGGAAACTTGTTGATGAGGTTGACACAACCCAGCCCCTTTCAGTTCAGAACGGGAGAACAGGAAGAGAGCAGAGCTGGGGGGACAAAATAAATGCATCCCTACACCCGGGGAATTGATTGTGCATTTTCCACAATCCTGGATTACGTTTAGCACATTCTATCAGGAGCAAGCATGAGCTAAGGACCTATGTTTTTAGAGAACACATTTAAAAGAAAGGACCTCCAAGCTCCCTTCTCAAGCCGGAGGTTGGGCAAACAACACGTTTCCCTGAGTAATCATACATTTACTTAACAAAACTGAGCCCAGAGAATGAAATAACCTGTACTGACTGGTGAGATGACTGGGAGAAGACCTTCAGAACTCTGTTCCTTCTACCAGCGCTAGGCTGGCCCCCCCACACACACACATACACACACCCCGCTCTGACCCACAGCAGATGTCTCAGGCAGGGCGTTTTCTCCCATGGGATCTGTATTGAGTTACAGCATGGCCATTGCCTGACCCTGGGGTTGTCTCAGGGCAGTAGCACCAAAGGTCAAGTTCAAGTCCATTTGCCATCTCTGCATAGGGTTGCCTTTGCTATTGCCTCAACCACTGAAAATGGCTGTATTGATTTCTAACAACAATGAACCGTCTACCCTTTGGAGCCTCAGACTCTAGAACCAAGAGGATAAGTTCAGTTAGTGTTTTGCACCCAATGGATTCCTGATTTTAGTTTATCCCATCAACTTCTGACTTCATTCAGTGTTCAGTACCCTCTTAGCTTCACCTATCAAGTATTCATTCAGCCTCTATTATGTACTCAGCATAGTTTAGCTGTGCATTGGTTGATCAAAAATAACTTAATCCAGCTTAGGACAGAAAACCATCCACATGCCAATTTACATGGTAAAGAGCCTATTTAGCCTATGTCGAGTTGGTTCTACAGAGAAATGAGACACCTCTTCAATTTCTGTTACAGAAAAAATTCTGTGCTTTCATAAGAGAAATTGACATAGGTCTACATTGATCAACACCATCACCTTTTTCATTTTTTGATGTGATGCCTCCTTTGGGTGTAGGAAAAGTCTTCAGAGACAGAAGACATGAGACACTGGCCACCTCGGCTGTGACCTGGTAATCATCTGCCCCACAGGACGGCCTGTGCTGGCTGGGCATGTGCTCCCTGGCCTGCCAGGGCCAAGCCACCTTCTCCCCAGCTGCTCCACCCGCTCTGAGGCCTCCCTTCTTTGAGACACATGCTGGGTGTGAGAAGCTCCTGGGCTGAGACATCAGATAATATTCTTGCTCTTCTACCTGCCTGTGTTCAGTGTATCTGATTGGCTAAAAGCCTTGAAACTTCAGAGGGAAAAGAGCTACTTTTACCCTTTGCCATGCCATTTTTTCCACTCTTGGCTCACAGGGTGACCACTGCTCTGCAGCCATTTCCTTGCATTTGGAGGAGCATTGTGTTTCTCCCTCTCTCTGTGCCGCAGTACAGACACCAATGTACAATTTCCCCACAGCCACCTCTTCGTCCTAGACAAGCCTCACTTGCGTCCCACCCCATCCCTCGCAAGACTGAGTCTCACTCGCTATCACCTCCTGGGAAGGGTTGGGAAGTCTAGAGATTGGCTTCAAGATGCCAAAATTGGTAGAGCCCAAGATGCAAGGACTGCTGTGAGGGTGTCACACGGAGCTGCCTCGTCTGTGATTCAGCTGCCTTGTGGGGTGCAGCCCTCGTGTGGGTACCATGACAGAAGCGGAGCTCCACCCTAAGGTCCAATGTCATCAGTAGGGCGGTGTTGGAAAGATGCTCTGACTTTTTACAACCAGCAGGCTTTCTTCACCGTTCGGCTTTCCCCCGTTCTCTCTTCAATCTGTACGCGCTGGACACGCTGGGCATAGCAGAGGCACGAATGCATGAGAAACATAAACAGTACATACCGCCGTCTCGAGCCTACTTAGCTTCTGTGGAACACGAAGATAACCAGAAAAGGGAGACTTGCTCATTTTTTAAATAATCCTGGGAAAATTGTACCTTCATGATGCTCATTTGGGGTTTGTTCTTTCATGTTCTTTCATGGTTTGTCCTCAGGGGTTTTTTTTCTTTTCTTTTTTGTCTCCATACGATTCACAGCTGCTATCAGACTCTCAACTGTTGTTGCTGTTGTTGTTGTTGTTGTTGTTTGCCAGTCCTGGGCTTGAGCTCAGGGGCTGAGCACTGTCCTTGGACTTTCTCAAGGCCAGAGCTCTACCACTTGAGCCTCAGCACCACTTCCGGCTTTTTTTTTTCTATGTATGTGGGACCGAGGAATAGAACCCGGGTCTTCGTGCATGCTAGGCAAGCATTCTACCACTAGGCCAAACTCCCGGCCCTGTTGTTTTGTTTTGTTTTGTTTAAACAAAAACAAAAAAGAAATGTCTTGGGGCTGTCTTGTTATGTGGAAATATTTATTTGGTGATCACAGCTTCTTTCTGATGCGGAGTTGGAAAATGCTGCTTATCCACTGGGAATGCTTCAGCTAATGAGAAACAAATGGTGGTCTAAGGTGGACAAAACTTGTTGGCCAGTCCAGGAGATTTTCTTGGGATTTGTCTGAACTCAAGATATTAACTCTTAGTTAAATTGTAATTACTGAGTTGAAAATGCTTTACATCCTGATTCCTAGTTCAAACAAATGTAAGATAAACATTGTTAATGTATCTGTCTATTCATCAAAAGCATCCATTTTAAATCAGTAGTAAGCACTAGAGAGCCTTCTCAGTACACTTATTTCTTGTGTGCTTTTACCTACTTTTTGAAACAACCATGCACAGTAAAATTAATTCTTTTTAATACAGATCTATGAATTTTGACAAATGCATGAAGTCAGAGAAAATTAAAATAGAGAAAATTCTACTGCCCTCACCTCTGGCCCTTTCACCAGCCTCGATGCTCACTTCTGACTCTAGCTTGGAATTCACCCCCCTAGTAAAGAGCAAGGTGGAAAAACACATTACCAGAGCCATCTCTCACTTAATAGTTACTGGCTTCTTGAAACGGTTTACTCTTGGAAGTAGACATCTTCATTCATGCTCCATTGGGTCACTCACAATGATGCTTATGGCACTCATGTTTGATCTTGACTTTTGATCTCACTAAGTTTATCTCTTCCAGGATGGAGGCCACTGAGATTCAGAATGGAGCCAAGAAATTTTAAGTCTTTGGAATTCCCATTTAATTCCCTTGATCATTCAGGCTGCTTTCTAGAGTCTTTCAAGGTGGCAGACCAGGATCCTAGGGGTAGTTGTAGAAAAGACAGCGTCCAGTGTCCTTTACAGTATGAAAGAAGTTCAACACCCCAAAAGATTCTGGGGTACTTATCTCTCAGGGTGAAAAGGAGTCCAGAACAATAGATAAGGATAGTGGGTACCATGCTGAGAAACTGCCTCTGTATTGCTCTACCCTCTTACAGATGATTTACAATCACTGACATCCCTTAAAACAAAAAGAGCTGCCAAAACAAAATCAGAAGTAGCCATGTCTTGCATGCAATAATCAAGAGGACCTGTCCTAAGAGGACTTTTTGGCCATTATCCCTACTTTAAACTTCATCGTGGACTGCATTCATTCGTTTGGTTAAAAAAAAGGGGGGGGGGACTGACAATTGACACATGCACAAGAAGAAGATTTTCTGCTAAGTAAGAATCACCTAAGCCCCAGGCAGCTCTCATAAGTCTCCCACATATAACCCTGACTGAAACAAAGCCCCAGACACACAGCATCGAGTGAGGCTCCTGAACCATTTTGCTTCGGCCTACTACCCTTTCCCAGTGCATTGGCTAAACTTGGCTAAACACTGGTGCTTTTTTGCTGTCATCCCTTTGTGTCTTGCTCAAGGCTTTGGTCAGGATACAAAAGGATCTGGATACAAAAGAATCAAGGGAAAGACAGTCTCTGTTCTCAGAGAACACTGCAAATAACAAGAGCCGAGGCCCAGGAAGAGGAGAATGAGAGAGATCAAGGAAAAGCATGGAGCACCAGGCCAGGGTGGAGTCTGACTTCAGAATTCCTTCTGTGGTAAGATCCACAGTGATTGGCATGGGAAGGCCCTAGGGGAAAGGTGAAAAACAGAGGCAACTGGATTGGAAATGCAGCCTTGTGCAGTGGCTTGAGTACCACAGAGGATCAAGCCCTAAACCATAGCTTCCATCAGAGACTGCCCTTCATTGCTACAGGCCTTTCAATAAGCCTGACAGACAGATTCAGTGCAGCTGCTAATGCGGGCTGGACGAGACTGGCTCTAGGCTATGTCTCAGGCTATGCCCTCTAAAAGTGACCTCAGAACCCAGGACCAAACAGGAAATGGAAGCCCATATACTATATCTGAAAGTGAAGTTATAAATCAAGGTAGTGAGTTTTAAGCAAAATTTCATCAGTCTTTCTACCTCAACAGAAATACTATGATAATAAAAATAAGCATGCACCAATAAGATGTGAAGCTATTGCTTTTTTGTATGACTATGGTATCATAAATGGCCGAGATGTTTACACAAGAAATGAAGATATTCTTAAACTATGTGATTTTATATTTATTTCATAGTATTCATCTTTTTTGAACACATTTCAGAAAATAATAATTTTCATATATTTTGTTTTTTACTGACAGTATCAATCTAAGCTTTAAAATGGAAATGTGATTACAATCACCACGTATAAAAATTTAAGTCATTTCATAAGAATACGATAAAACTGAAAATTCACATTTAAAGGAGTTATTATTTTAAACTGCTCTAGATTATTAAAGTACAAGGTAAATTAAAATCAATGATTTATTGAATAATTTCAAATTCATAATATTATTCACATATTAATAAAAATATTAACCCAGAAGTTTCTAACTTAATACCTAGGAATTACAATGAAAAGATACTAAATATTTTAATAAAAACTGACTCTTCAGTTTTATAACTTAAGATTTAAAGTCTAGGTGCCAGTGGGAAGAAATAATGCAGTGCTTCATGAATCCTCTGTTTACATATGTATGTGCAAACTAACCATGGAGTGCACTTAATAGTGCAAAACAGGCTCCAATCTCTGTGTAAGTGGTGCAAACACAAACTGCAGTTTCTGAGACCCTCCAGATCAGTTATTAGTACAAGAAGATAAGTAATAGATATTCAGCACCACTAGGAAAACACAAAAGAATCTGTTGTGTTTAAAGACAGCATTTGAGTCTGTTATATTAGCAGAGAGTTAGTTGACCTACCGTTCCCAAGCCTTGGACTTCTGTTGCTCAAGGTCTGTGCACTTTGGGATTGCCCCTGAATGTCTTATCAAATGCCACTGATACAATATCCTTAAAGGAAACCATTTATATTTGGTGACTGCTATGTAATTTATGGGGAATTCTAATCTATAAAAGGAAATTATATACATATGTATATACTTATTTATTTAAGGTAGAAATTACCAAGAGTTGTGTAGGTTTCTTTAGTAAAGTCAAGTTGATTGTTTGTGCAGTATCTTTTGGAGGAAATGGCTTTCTGAGCAAATGTCATTTCTCTCAACTTCTTTGGCACAGTGAACATGGCATACAGTGAGGTCTAAGGACTGAGGCAACTTTTTAGGCACTTAGATTTAATAACACTGGCTAAAGTGTATTTGTAAACACTGAAGAGCATGTGAGTTGAGCTGTTACGATTTTGCATGAAGCACTCACTGTATAGACTGCACAGTAAGCAAGGATGTTGACTTCTATAAAAAGGAATTTTTAAGGACTTTCTTTCTGTTTTCTATTAATTTTCCTCATTTGAAATAATCAAAACCTGTTACTGATTCTGAAATAAAATGAAACTGCTCATTTTCATAATTACCAGAAGACACAAATATGTTTGACCAATATACCATGCTACCAGATGTCCTTGAACCGCTGACTGACATCTGCTCTGTCGATCAGCTGCCAGGCCCCACCAGTTGTAGCTCAAAGCAGCCCCTGGGGCCTGCCAAGTTGAGGTATTGCAAGCAAGGCTTACGCTTCATCTCCTCCAGGCTCTTTTACTCTTCAAGACTGAGGAGACTATACAGTTTGATGGGACTGAGAATCTTAGAGAGATGAAAAATTTCAAGTAGAAAAAGGAGAGAACAAACGGCCTTTGGGTCTCTGAATTGAGCCTACAGCTGTAGAAGTCTACCTGTATCTATTCATAGAATGTGGGTGGTTCATGTGAGCCTTTTCAGGCAGGTTCAAAGTGTTCAGAGCTCTTCCCTGGAGTAGACATGACCATCTTCATACGGACACCGTGGTGACTACTGCACTTGTTTCCAAATTCTCTCACATTGGTCAAAGAAAGTCACATGGCTGAAGACTTTTCTTCATTGTCTCAACAGAGTGACTTTCACATGTTTGAAATCAACTAGAAGAAACCTTTCCCACATTTTTTTAAATTCACAGGTTTTTTTCCCTGTGTTATTTGCTGTGCATTAAGGGCATCATACAAGTAAATACCATCTCACATTTCTTATAGGCCTAGGGTTACTCTCTTCTATGTAACTCTTTATGGATTGTTATTTGTCAGTACTGAGAAATGAGTCACATCTCCAGCCCTGTTTACATGGCTTATTTTTGAGATAGGACCTGGCTTTTACATTGGTTATTCTGGGGGCCGTACTGGAATCCTCACACGTGAGCTTCTCCATATACATGGCATGACAGCCATGCACCACTGTGAACAGCCATGGTTGAGATGGGTTCTCATGAAACTTCCATCGATGGGCTCAAACCACAATCCCTACATCATACCTTTCCAGATGAGTAAGATTATAGACTCAGTCCAATGCAGTGGCCTTTCAGTAGATTCTAAGGCATAAGGTATAGGTTTCTCAAAATGATTATACTCACCCATGAGATCCTTTCCTGTGAAGTTCTGAGAAAAGGGAATCATTTTCATATTATCTATATCAATGGCGGTTCTCTTCAGTGTGAGTTCTGCCATATGTCTGATGGTTACTAGAATAAATGAAGGCTTTCCCTTCATTTTGCTTATGTGGAGTAAATTTCATGCTCTTGAAGGTAGAAGTGCATGATTTCCCACAACGTTTACAGCCATCGATTTTCTCTCCACTATGAGTTATTTCATGCCTTTTATTTGTCTCCAGGACAAATAAATGATTATCCATGTTGCTTATATCCATATGGTTCCTCAACACTGAATTATTCCATGTGATCAAAGGCCACTAGAACAAATAAGTGCTTTCCCACATTGCTTACATCCATGATTTCTCTCCAGTGTGAGTTCTTTTGTGTTTCCAATGGCACTGAATCTAGAAGAGGCCTTCGCATATTGATTACATCTATAAAGTTTCTCCCAGTGTTAATTATTTAATGTGTTTGAAGCCCACATGAACAAATAAATACTTTTCCATAATACTTAGCTCTGTAGGGTTTCTCTCCAGTGTGAGTCCATGTATATATTTGAAGTGCAATGGAAAATGTGAATGCTTTCCCACCTGGTGGGGAATCTATAGAATTTCTCTCCAGTGTGAGTTCTTTCGTGCAATCAGAGGTCATCAGAGCAAAGAAATACTTGGTTACTCCAGCTGAATTCTTTAATGTCGTCAAATGACATTGGAGTTAAGGTGGAACTACATCGCTTATATTCATAGACCTGGAAAAGTGAATGATTTTATACAGTCCTTAAATTTGTAGACTTGCTTTCTAATGTGAGTTCTTTCATGTCTTCAGAGGCCACTGGAACAAATGAATGCTTTCCTATATAGCTTACATCCATAGGATTTCTCTCCAGTGTGAGTCCTTTCATGAATTTGAAATTCATTAGACAAGATGAAGGCTTTACTCATGTTGGTTAATCTATAGGATTCCTCTCTAGTGTGAGTTCTTGCATGTATCTGAGGGTCACCAGAATGAAGTATGCCTTTCCACATTGCTTACCTCTGTAAGGTCTCACCAGTGTGAATTATTTTATGTCTTACAAGGGTAGTGGCCCAAGTGAATGCTTTCCAAGGTTGTTTACACCCATGGTATTTCTCTCCAGTGGGAATTCTCCCATGTTTTGAAAGTGACTGGAAGTTCCACATTGCTTACATCCTTAAGAATTCCACCGTGAGATCTTCCATGTCTTTGTAGTCTATGGGAATGAGTGAATGATTATCACATTTTTTTACAGTGATAGGATTTCTTCCTAGTACAAGTTCTTTCATGTATTCAAAGTGCACTGGAAAAATGCCAATGTCTTCCCATGTTGTTTGCATAAAGTTTTGTTCTGGCAGAAAATGTTCATGCCGTTGAAGGTGACTAGTAAAAGCTTTCCTGCAGTTCTTACATACCCAGGTGTTTTTCTTCAGTATGAGATACTCCATGCTTTTGAAGGACATTGACATACGTGGAGACTTTGAAAACCATACGATTTCTCTCTACTATGAGTTCTTTCATTTTTTTGAAAGACACTGCAACATTCAAAGCAATTCTCAAACTGCTTACAGCTATACAGTCTTTTCTCACTGGAGGTCCTTTCATGACTTTGAGGGAACTGGAAAAAAGTGAAGGTTTTCCCCAATGCTTGAATGTGTTCAATTCTGGGAAAGAAAACAGAATGTCTGGAGCCATGTCCTCATTCTGCACATATAAATAGGTTTTCTCCCATGTGAATTGCCTTATGTATTTCAATTTTACTGTAGTTCCTGAACACTTTCTGACACCGATTACATTTATGATGTTTACATTCAGTGCTCTCAAGATCTTGAGCAGAAATGATAAACTCTGGATGCCACATTTCAGTGTATGATCACATGGCTGAGTCTCTTCAGGTTCTCTCTCTTCATGTCTTTGAATGTACTTGGAAAAAGTGAAAACTTGCTTCTTTACATATTCCTTGTACTCACATGTTTTGTGTTGGAAGTTGAGTGGTATTTATAGGTAAATGACTTATGATTTTTCCCATATGCCTGTTTTTCAAATCATGCTACCCTGGAAAGAAATTTCCTGTTCACAAATGGTCTATGCAAAGCTTCTCTTCACACATCTTCACAGCTTCTTCTCTCTACCACATCAGTTCTAGAGAAGCCATGTTCCTGAATATTTCCACATCACACCTTGTAGAATTTCTTTGGGAAGACTAAAACAAATCCCATTCTTCCAGTGTGAAGTTTATGGCTGCATCCTCAAAGGTCCGCTATTTATTGCTTCTGACAAATCCCCTGTATATCACAAAGCTGAAAAACTGTGATGTGAGGGCTCTCAACAGCAAGCTCTTGGCTGATATGGATGCTCTAGTTATTTTTCAAATAAGCTCTTGTGGTTTAGCCTGGCCAAGTTGGACCATGATCCTCTTATTTACATTTCTAGTGTAGCTGTAATGACAAGTGCATACTGTCATGTTCATCTTTATTGGCTAAGATAGAGAAAACTTCACTTTTGGTTTGGATTGGCCTTGAACCATGATCCTTCCTGGAGTGGGGATTACAGGTATGAATCCCATATCCAGCCATAGTCATTTATTTTTTTAGAGTCTGACTAAAGGACTTCTATAAGAGAGAGTTGGACTCGAGGGGCAGTACTGAATGATGTGGACAGGGAATAGAGGAGGATCAAGAGACAGTGCCCAGTAAGTTGAGAAAGTAAGCTAGGGAGTGAGGGATAAGAATATGAGTGGGGTGAGTAGAGGGCTTAGCTAGTGATTTTAGAGTCTGAGTCCATGTGTTTGGCTCTTCTTTTCTTTCTTAAAGAGAATTCAGACAGCAGAGGAAGCCTTTCTAGTTATATTTAAAATGTAAATTGATCTCCTTGAATATGATAGTTCTCTATGTCTAAGCTACACAATTTTCTGGGGTTACAAATTTTGTTTATATATAAAAAGCCCAGTTTTTATTGACTGCTAAAAGTGAAGCACTTTTATTATCCTCAATTGTAATTCATCTGTTTATAACTTTTGCTTTGTCTTGAGAAGCCTTCAAAACAGGATATTTACTTAGTTTTTGTCCAGTATTAAGTTTATGAGAAAAATATTCAAGTATTAAGAGGTGATACATTAAAAATTATAAATACCTAACTTTTGAATATAATTTTATTTTTAAAAAATCAATTAAGGAGATTCTATTTGATTGAGAAACTCTTTACAGAAAGCATGCAAATTGTGTTTCATAATGAAATCAGGGCTAAACAAAGGTTCTTTGTTTCTGTTTCCTGGACTGATTTAGATATATTTTCTGGAGGCAAGTTTTGTGTAGCTTTCCAGATAGATGATGATTTGCTCAGGCACCAATTAACCCAGAGGCTTGGAGCTGACATGGCCAGAGAACAGACTACACATGATTAAATGAATGCCAATCCAGGTAGTATAAATGCTATTTGAGATCAAGTAATACCAAGAAATATGTATGCCTAAAGGCACAGAGGCAGAAAAGACAGTTAAAAGTTAATGATCATTTTTCTCGGTGAGACACTTTACAAATGAACGAGTCTAAAGAAGGAGGTGAGAAAAGCTTGAGGTTCCTTTTACAGACGTGGGTCCATCTCCAATAGAGAAGGCCAGGTAGAATAGAGACTGGTTTAGAGAACCAAGGGTGGGCAATGACAGCAGGTGGTGGTCAGATCTCTACTTTGAGAAAGACAAGTGGCAGTGGATGGTTCACAAATGAGTAAGGGTTTAGAAGAGACCTAAGAAGGACTTTAATGGGGAAAGTTCTTCTGAGAAATCCATTTTCTCATCCAGGAAATTTAAGTGTAATCTAAGTAGAGACTCATGGGTTTCTGGTAAGGGGACTGGGAAGAATTCTTGTGAGATACATTGGTGGGACCCACGGGGGATGCTGGGCTGTAAAATCTCTTCACAACTGCCTAAAAAGACTTTGTTGTCAGAATAAGGGACCCTTGGATGGGAAATAGTAGAAGCAATTGGGAAATCACAGAAGTTGGGAATGGGAAGGGAAATTAGTACCTCTGTAATCTTTTTGCGTTTGTAATTCGCACTAGTAAGTACATTTTGCAATTGGATATATGTTCATGTCTGATGTCCTCACTACCCTATGAACCAGGATCCCTGTTCCTTAGAGTTCAGAGCTCTAAGTAGTTAACCAATATTTGTTGGACTATGACAGTAGAACCCTCTCTATGGTTCTATTATTTCTCAAATCTCTAGTGGAACAAGGAAAGCATTCAATATATTTTTTAAACAAACAAACAAATACAAAAAAACATTTTATGGCAGAAAGTTTGCAAAAGTGCAGCCCACACTCTTCTTTTTCCTACTCTGAGTGGAATGGCCATTCACCTTCCATCTTGGCAAATGGTAATATCTGGTGCTCATTGGAAAAATTTCTGAGGATCTCTGTGGTGACTCTAAGAAAGGGACAATTTCTGACGATCTCTGTGGTGACGCTAGGAAAGGGACAATAAGTTTATACAAGCAAGCTCATCAAATTTCTAAGGTCTAAGAGCTGAGGAATCCTGGGACTCCAGGGTATAAAGTAACTACACCCAGGAACTTAAGTGGATTGATATTCACAGACATGCACTAGGATAATATCCTCCGTATCTCTCCCACGTGCACAATAGCTTGTAATGGTAGATGTCAGGTAGCGCTTGGCCCCAAAAGACAGAGAGGAAGAATCTAGTGCACTGAAGTTCTGTTTGTGCCACCGTTGGAACTGTAAAATGAGCTATAGTTTACATGGTAGACTGAAATTCACATTCAGATATACAACATTTCTTTCTCAAGACTTTTCCTGGAGCAGAGTTAAACAAATGTAAAACACTTATAAACACAGAAGTCAGAAAGTCTTGGCCTCACACTAATGTGCAGAAGATGGTTCAAGAAGGAAGGCCAGACCTCAGGGTTGGCCCATCAGAAGGAGGAGAGTGACATCCACGGCTCTTCGTACCTGTATAGAATCACACCTCCATTTCCCTCCTGCCTCAGTGGCGTCTCCTTATCGGGCCTCCACTATCCCAGCAAGTCAACAAAGGAATCTCCCTTAATAATCCATAAGGTCCTGCTTTCTTCTTATGCAATAGCAAAATACATTTAATTTTGTTCTAAGACCCTGTTTTGGAAGTCATATGCTAAAACTTGTTTTGGAAATCATATGCTAATTTCAACTACATTGTTGGGAAAGTCTCCAATAAAATCTGGAATGCATTCTGTATTTCTCAAGTACTAGGCTTGCTCAACATGTTCAATGCCCTGCAATTTAGTCTACAGAATCCCAAGGAAACAAAAACTATGCAAAAAGAATGTAAAAAGTATTGTTAAAAATAGTTTTGCTCTTTGAGTAAGTGTGAATTCTTGGTCAGGTATTTATTTATTTATTTATTTATTGCCAGTCCTGGGGCTTGAACTCAGGGCCTGGGCACTGTCCTCAGATACCTTTTTGTTCAAGGCTAGCACCCTGCCACTTGAGCCACATCACTACTTCCAGCTTTTTGTGAGTATGTGGTACTGAGGAATCGAACCTAGGGCTTCATACATGCTAGGCGAGCACTCTACCACTAGGCTACGCTTCTGGCCCTTGGTCAGATATTTGTTTTGCTATTCCTCTAGAGATAAACCATTCAACTTGATTCTCTTTCAGTTGATTCAATTTGACTCAGCTCAATTCTATAATTATTAATAGTTGTTAGCACCACCATTGATATATAACAATTGGCTATGCATTTTAGTCATGGTCCCTAGCTTTGGAAGCTGGTAGTCCACTAAGGACAATGAAACAATTCCAAGGTAATTTGTGAGCCAAACTATAGTGCTTAGGAGAGGTCAAGACTGGAAACGATGGAGTAACCACACCACCCAATCCCCTTCCCCCATTCATAACAGGCATTATTAATTATTGCTGCACAACCCATGGCCAGGAATGATCTGAGGATCTCTCTCATCACTCACTACCCATTGACCAATGCTGGCATGCTAACTAAGCCTCTTATCTGTTTCTGGGATGAATTGTGTAATGGCTCAGAGGATTGAAAATTAGAGAATTTTGTTTGAGTTGGTGCCTATAAGCTTTGTTCTTAAGGGAAAAAAATTAGCTTGATTATGACAAGGATCTATTGGTTGAAAATGAAGTCAAGCAACCTGAATTTTCAGAAAATTTTTTCCAGTCCACTCATGGTCTGAATTTATATACTACTGTGATGCATCATTGGAGAGCCGGCACTCACTCAGTTACTAGTCACTGTAATCCTAGTTACTCAGGAGTAGCTAGGAGAAATTGGAGTACTGCTGTTCAAAGCCAGCCTGGGCAGAAAAGTCCCTGTGGGACTTGTATCTCCAATTAACCACACAAAAAACCAGAGTGGCATTATAGCTCAAGGGCTAACCTTGAGCACAAAGAGGGTCCGGGACAGTGCCCAGGTCCTGAGTTCAAGTCCCACAACCACCACCACCAAAATCAAAAGACTCACTGGAGAGATTAATCATAGAATTTCAGAATTTGAATCTGAATATGTTCTTGAGATGAGAAAAAAAAGGTTACATAGTATTTTTCCACTAATCATTTAATCTTGGCAATTCTCAACCATTCTTTAATTTGAATTTCATCTTTCAAAGTATTTTTCCCCAAAAGATCTGGATTCAGAAAACAAAATACCAAAACAAAGCAAAAAATGTAAACAGTAACCTGATTCTGCATTACATTACCCTGACTAACCTTTTCTTGGTCTCATGGAAGCCTCTGGAATACCTACCAGTAATATTAGCAAATTGAGAACCAAATTTAGAAAATCTCTCGACAAAAGAGTCTTCGGATTTTCTTCCAGCTCAACATATGTTAGTGGATATACATCAGCAAGACTGGGTTCGCTCCACAGTACATTCTCACACATGCATAATGCATGGGCACACATACATACACATGCACACACACCACATATATACATACATTTGTACATGCATGCATGCATACAGTAAGAAGTGAAAAGTGATAGAGCAGAAGTAGCACCCAGACATGGAAATCCCTGTTACTGGGGCCATCTTGAACCGGGGAAGTCAGGGGAAGGTAGCCCCTCCATGCTGCTCAGTCAGGCACTCACTCATGAGAGCCTGGCTTTTGGAGTGTGTGTGAAGCCCGCATGCATTTTACTCTTATGAAACCCATTTTTCAATTCCTTTCTCCTCACTACCATGTGTCAATGAGGGATGACTCTGTGTATATAAAATGAGAGGAATGAATAAACTTCAAATGGCCTTGGGAGCCAGGTTTTTAACTTCTGTCTGATTTGGGTGTTTTGACCCTTTCTTCTTGACATCAGCTGAACAGCACATTAGCAGTCTTTCAAGATGGAGTTTATTATGCTTCCATCAAGTGTACTTACTAGTGTCCCAGTGAGCCATCAAGCTCAGAGTTGGAGCTTCTAGAACTATTTTCCAACATTTATTTCAATGTGGTTCATGTAAAAGCGCAACAGTTTTTAGTCAATGGGAAGCAGAGGCATGCTCTAATGACACAGGCTGGGGTCTAGGGATTGGTCACTTGCTTCTGGCAACTGGAGCTGGGCCTTGCTGACTGAATGGGGAGCCCTGGAAACTTCACAGGTTCTTCCCCCAGACCATTTTCAGATCCAGTCCTGTTGGAGTCACGTAAGCAAAAAGGGCAAAGTAACTGGGTAGTAACTTGTGCCAGCAATCCTAACTACTCAGGAAGCTGAAATCTGAAGATTCACTGTTCAAGGCCAGTCTAGATAAAAATATCCATAAAACTTAGCCTCCAAAATAACCAACTAAAAGCCAGACTTGGAGGCATGTCTCAAGTGTGGAGCACCAGCTGAGTGAGACTCTGACTTCAAACCCCATACTACCACCAAAAAGGAAAGGCCAGTTAAGTCACTTGACATATTCCTGCTTGCTAACTCCCTAAGTGGAACTTTGGAATGGTTCTGCTGGGTTCAGTGCTCACAACAAATTTTCTGAGCCCAAGAATGCCGAAAAGGTTGTATTAGAGTTGCCAACTTCAGCCCGAGATTCAGGAGCTGACCAGAAGTGTTCACATTCATTTAGGTGCTGCAGAATTGTCTGTAAACCAGGACATGAAACAGAATTTTGTAGACTCCTAGCTCAGGAGTAGAAGTCTAAAAGCTGAGAAGGAAAGGCACTCAGGAAAGACATCACAGAGGATGGAATGGAAGACTCATGGGGGTTCAGTGCTCCCCAGCAGAGGCAGCCAGGTGAGCCCGGCCCAGGGCTCAATCAGGCCCCAGGTTGTGGTCAGGCCCTTGGTGTTAGGGTCCACTCAGTTACAAAGCCCACTTTGTGAGGTAACTACATGAAAAGGTAATTGGGTGTCAGTTTTGCCCACAGAGAGTTCAAATATTTAAGATTATTCAAACCTCTAGATCAAAATAATCACCCTTGTCAAGTTTTTCTTTGAGCACATAACTGAAAACAAAAATGTAAATTAGAGAAATTCTCAGTGTGGGTTCGGAATTGTACTGCAGATATTTGCCATTGCTCAATTGGCCTTGAAGGATCCAGAACAAAGCCACTAAAACCAATTTGCTCTCATGAAAACTCCGTTTTGGTCTATGAAGTACAAGGAAGAAGAGAACAATGGAAAGATGACATTAATAAAGATGCAGTGTAGCCCCAAATTGATATGTTGAATTAGAAATCCTGTATACAATTACTTAAAGGTAATTTTTTTTAATTTGAAAGAGAAAAAAGAAATTACACAGTACATTTGCAATGCAAGATAGGGCCTGATGAGATCATAGCCTATGGGATACTTTTTGGAATTCATTAGTACTCTTTATACTTTTACACAGAGTTGTCACTTTGTTAATGAGGCTTTGTTTTGTTTTTTGCTTTGGTTCCAGTGTGTAAGAGACAGTTCCTTCACGGTGGGGGACTCCCTGTTAACACTGGGCCAAAGTTGCTTTAGAAAAAGGCTGCTTCTAGTGCCAGAATGCAAACATACTCCATTATATTAAGAAATATGGTAGCAAGGCATAGTGGCTGACAACATAATCCTCAGTAGTCTAAAAGTGGAGATTGCCAGTATCACAGTTAGAGTCCAGCCAGGGCAGGAAGTTCCTATGACCCTTATCTCTGTCAATGAGAAAGAAAAGGTGAGCATTTTGTGGCATGCCCTTGTCATCTTGGCTACATAAAAAGCATAAATAGGAGGATCAAAGTCCAGGCCAGCCCAGGCATAAATGTGAGACCATACCTCACAAATAACTAAAGTCAAAAGGTCTGGAGTGTGGTGCAAGTGGTAGAGCGCCTGCTAAACAAGCACAAAGCCCTGAGTTCAAACCCAAGAACTGCAAGAAAAAAAGAAAAGGAAAACAAAACAAAACATGGCAATGAGTTACCAGGGTTATCACCAGAAGGTCAGCATCTGAGAACAGAGAGAACATGATTATTGCAAGTTACATAAAACTGGCTGCTGTGGCAAACATTTTCCTAAGGCCTTGATTCTAACCCTCTTCTTATGGCCTAGGATGGGGTTTCAGGGACACCCCGTGCTTGGTACTTGATCAAACCTTCAAAAACAACAGCATAAAAGTTTAGAGCTTCGGCAGGCTTGCTTCCTTTCAGCCCAGCCCAGCTTGCAGAAGTGCTGATATGCATCTTTGCAAAGTCCTATAAAATTGTGGTGAGAAAAGGGAAATTTATCTTGGAAACCCTTCACTCCTCAGCTGAGTTTCCATTGCCTGCTTGCTAGACTGTCTGGGGAGCTTCTGGATGACTGTAGCCTGGGTGAGGGTCAGGCTGAAGCTCATGGCCTGAGTGGGGGAGGCTCTGTGAACCAGAGAGGGCCACTGGACAGGGCAAGGCAAAGGGAGCCGTGGTAAAGGCAAGGTACCTGAGAAGGGGTGGCAGATGGCTCTGTGGAAGGAGACATCCCCTGCCTACTCAGAGAAGAGAACAAATTCCTCTCATGACCTTTCTGTTCAGCACCCCCAAGAGCCTTGAAATATTTACACAGTGGCAGCACTGGGGGATTCCCTGGCAGAGGAAGCACGCAGCTCTGTGTCCTCATCCCCTGATGCAGAGGTGGGCTCATTCCCGGTGCCTGCTTATGAAGAGCTGGAGAGCACGGCCAGGGTTTGGTGATCATGATTTAGAAAGATCTCTTAAATCATCGCCTCAGCATCCCTCTTATTTTGGCTGAAGTTTTGCATACTAATCAATCTTGGGGTGTTTTTTTTTTTTGGATGTTTTTGCTTTTTGCTTTTGCCCCATAATCTGTGCAGGGGCATGAGAGAGGCTGGCGTTGTGGGAGCCCTGTGAGCGTGTCTGGATGGCCCTGTTGGTCATTGGAGGAGGGGCACCTGTCCAGCCTCGCTGGGCTCCATCTTCAGTGTGGAGCTTCTGGGAAGCACAGTGACGTGACACTCTTGTCACCACCCGCTTGGTTGGCACTCCCAGGAAGATGCTGTCATGATGGGTGGACTGCTCTGTCATGTTGATTTCTTAAATCCCCCCTGGGCCCCTGCACTGTGGTGGGGGGGGGCTGGAAAGTGGATCCACACAGAATGAGGACGAGTGTCACTGGGAAGCCAGGGGAAGCGCTTGAGCTGGAATGACAGGGGTCCAAGGCCATCTGTGGCCTTTGTCTGTCTGGCATCAGCTTAGGTCCCACCAGATTGTGTGTGTGTGTGTGTGTGTGTGTGTGTGTGTGTGTGTGTGTGTGTGTGGTCCATGAGGATGTGTGAGTCCTCAGACCATGCTCATAGTCAGCAGAGGGTCCTGTGAGGACAAAGCCTCCCAGAATGCAATGCAGCAGAGCTGCAGAGTGGATGGTGTGCAGGGAGTAGGACCTGAGGACCTGGATGCTGAAATCTGGAGATGGGATAAAGGCAGAGTAAAGGCGGGAGCAGCCTCCGTCCTGGGGTGCCCTGACTGGGCTGAGGCTGGTGGGGATGGAGGGAAGGTGGGCCCTGGAGACCCAGTGAAGGACTTTGGCTTAAGCACAGTATTGGCTTACAAGAGCCCTGCCATTCTGATAACAAGCAGAGAACACTCCGCGCAAGCTTCAACTAGAGCAGAGGTTCCAGCCCACGGGTGACTGCAGTGAGTTTTCTGTGAGGTCTGTCTTCACTGGATACTGGTCTATATTTTCTTCTGTCAACCATCTTCATCCATCTCTTCCAGGTTTAAAGAAGTCTGTGTTGTGTTGGTAGTGGTAAGGATTGCAAGCTGTTATGACTAATAAGCAATCTCAGAGCATAGGTCCTTCTGATGGAATCCTAAATTATTTACCCTGCCCTTACATCTGATGACACAATGTCCCTTCACTGAGAGCATCTGAGGTGACATGATTATGCTCGGGCTACATGTGGCAATCCATTGATCAAACAACCACAACATCGAGCAACAAAAGCAGGACAAAGAAAGCAAGGTGTGAGGGCTAAGCCATGACAAACTGGAGTTGCTCGAGAAGGGTCTAGCACAGAACTGTGCACGGTCACTGTAGCAACTTCAGTGAAAAGACGCATTCTGTTAGTGCCAGGCCATACAATCATACAGATACTGCTCTAGGAATCTAACACACACACACACACACACACACACACACACACACACACACACCTTAAAAAGATGCTTTTTCATAGCTTCTTTGTGATTATTTTAATGTTCATGCATCACGCTTTCTCTTTAGATTTATCCAGGATGGCACCCTTTGAGAATTCCCCGGTGAGATCTTCATGACAAGCCTCCAGGGACATGAGCATCTAGACACTGTTGTGCTATGGGCAGAGAAGGAAGGTTGTGTTGGATTTGGTTAAACAGCAGGATAACAGAAAGTGCTTTCCTGATGGAAAAATACTCCTGCCTTCATGCAAGGGCCTCTCTGAGGTCCACCCACTGTTTGATCCGCTCTCTTAGGTCCAGATTTGCAACAAATGATCCAGATCAGTGGCATGAAAACCATGCTCTGTGGAAGTCCGAGTTGGAAGGTAGTGGAATCCTGGTGTCTTGTTAAATCAAACAAATGTTCTGAGCCTGTGAAACACCCTTGGAGACAGAGTGTTTACATGTCTAATTCTAACAACAAAGGAAATTGGAGTGGGACTCTGGCAACATGCAAGGGAGTTCTCTGACGGCTCAGAGCTATTGCTTTCCTGTCATCTCTCTGAAATGATTGCCCCATTTTTTTTTGTTTTCTAGACTCCTGTGACCTACTTTGCCCAAAGACATCATATTTTCCAGACCTGTGGTAAGGCAGAGAATCAAGGTGGAAGGGTCTGAGGATACAGGCTGCTCACCTTGTTGTGTCTAGACAGTGGCATGAGAATAGTAAGAAAAGGCCAAGCCCAGATCACGCTTAGAGGAACACCCTCAGTGACCTGCTGTCTCCAAGTAGGGTCCAGATTTCAAACTTCCACCACCTCCCAATAAGCTATTCATAATTTTATTTATCTCTGAACAAAGCCATGGATTAAGCCAGAGGCCTCGTGTTCTTTTATTTTGATTTTCAATTGACAGCCCATTTACCTCAGCCTCGTGAGCTCTGGAATTACAGGTGTGTAATTCAGCCATCGTGGATCTCCTCATGTTATTGTCCCAGGAAACGCCCTTACACATGCACACCCAGAGATGTGCCTTACTCGTCTCCTGGATACCTCTCCACCCAGTCAAGTTTACGATCAAGATCAATAATCATAAGCCTTCTTCTTGACACAACCATAATGAATCTCCAGACAAGGACACTGGCACAATTCTGTGCCAGATGATATGATTAACAGGTATGCAACAGAAATGCACTAATTCCTCCCCTCAATTGGTTTGAAGGATGGGAAGCAGCAGTGTCCAGCCTCTCCTGAAGGAGGTTCCAGGGTTCTCAGGGGGTTGGTCCTCCCTGCTCATGACCACTTACACGAGGGCAAGGGCAGCAGAAAAATGGCCTCCTGATAACACCCAGATCTGTGGGGTTCTGCTCGGCAGTAGGAAGCAGGTTGCTGGGCAATGAGTTCAGTGGTCAGTCCAGGTTCCGGACTCTGCTGTTCACCAGGGTCCACTAACCACACTTCTGTGCGGCTGCCCTGCGGTGAAGAACATGTTTCACAACATCAGATTCTGACCCAAACTCTGTCAACTCTGACTTCTCCAGACAAGCATGCTCAGTTCACAGACGTGGACCTCTGGGTGATGGGCCTGGGTGATGATCCATAGAAAGTCTCCTTGGAAATATAAGCGACCAGTGCTACTGACGTGCCCTGTCCTAGCTGAGTGTCCTTTCCAGGAAATGTCGTGTGCACCATCTCTTCTGTGAAACACGGCCCACCTCCATGGCTGACCCTCCCCTCAGCTGGGTCCAGGCTATCTGCAGGTGCTTTGAGGCCTCTTCACCAACTATGGACCCCAGTAAGCTAGGTTGTTTTGGGGAAGAGCTGCCAAAGTTTCCCCAAGAGGAAAGGCTGTGTGACTGTGGAGACATCACTCAAATCCCCCATGTCTGTGTTGCATTCATGAGATGAGGACGGACCCCACACTGCTACAGCTTCCTCAGAAGGCTGTGGGGCCTGGGAGAGCTGGAAGCACAGAGATGCTGCATCTTAGTGACACTCAGCCAGGGGCAGCAGGTGCGGGGGAAGAGTCTGTTTCCTGAGCTGGAGGGTCTTTGATGGTCGCTTGTTACCATTCCTAGCACAATCCACATCAGGGTCTCTTTCTGGCAATTGAAGTAGAATTAATCATGTTTTCTCGGTATGACACATCATGGTGGATCCTGTCATTGTTCATTTAGTGACCTGTCACTCAGTAGCACAACACTCCCATAGATAGTGCTCTGATTGCCTGTAGTCCTGGGCTGACGGCACAACTTCCCTCCACGTGGTCTTAGCTGCAGTTCTTGGTCCTCACCCACTAGGCCCCTCCCTCTCTTCCCATGTGAGCGCTCAGCCCTCAGGGTAGCCTGGATTTGTGCGGGGTGGGGGTGGGGAAGGAGGGCTTCTGAATGAGGCCCATACTCAGAGGTAGCAGACTGACACTTCATGGGCATTCTGGTGGACAAAACAAGGCTCCAGATTCACTGGGAGGAAGATGGTCTAGGCCGGCAGAGGAAGAGGCAGCATGTGGGCCTGTGGTGGAGGCTGTGCTGCTTCTCACACTGAAGACTGGCTGCCAGGATGCTCTTTTCTCATCTCTCAGGGCTGTGAGGTGGCCTGCCTTCCCTGGCCACTGCCTGCCTGCCAGCCTGGTCCATGCATGAATGAGGAGAAGGTGGCATCCTGTATTTCTACCATCGCAGTCTGAGACATTGAAAAGGTCAGGTTGAATGTAAGCAGCCAGCAGTGGGGTGTGAGCTGAACAGCCCAGGAAGGGGAGGGGGCTGGAAGGGGGACAGGCAGCACAGGTGGGGCCTCCAATGAGAACAGCAGACACAAACAAGACACCCTGCCTGGCTCTGCTGGTACTGGGTGCTACTTACTCCTGCATCCTCAGCCAGGGCTTAAACCAGCAAGGGAAGCAAAAGGGACGGAGCAGGGGTGGGAGGGACTGGCAATCTTTCCCTTTTACAATGCACTTGGAAAAAGACAAATCCCTAAATTGTCACTGCTTTTTAAGCAACTTGGGCTGTGTGGAAACTCAGGAGAGGCTCATCACCAAGGGAGTTAGTCAAGCATATGAGGTTTTGAACAGGAATCTTTACCGCCACTAGTGAAGTCCTGCAAACTTCAGGAGAGAGCCAGGGATCCCGCAGCACATTCCCTTCTCCACTGGATTTGGTTTTTTGTCCTATGAGTGGAGCCAGAGGCACTTTAGAGACTGAAAAGACACAGGTTAGGCAGGTTCATCACTGTGGCACAGGCACACAAAAAAGGAAGTCTGTGAGGGTCTGGAAGGGAGCCATGCTGTAGCTGAATGCACTGGCTCTTTTCTTCATGGGAGTGAAAGAAACCCAGGAACACAACCAGAAGACAAGCAGTAGAGGGATGCCACTAGCTACTCAAGAGATGGGGAAGGAATATGTCGAGCCTCTTCCCAGCTTGCCAGCCACAGATCTAGAGGTCCAGCTTCTGAAAAGAAAGCCAGTCCTGTCCTCAAGGTCAACATCATTAAAAAAATGAACTTCATTTGTCTAAAAGAAAGGCTTCTCAGGGTATGGATGGTTCCAACAGAAAGAAGATGGACAAATTAAAAAAGTTTTTTTTCCTTTGACTTACAGTGGGAATTTCAAGTGCCCAGCTGGGTGACAGAACTCAGGAGTTGCTGTTTACAGATCTGACCAGAGGGACACTTTTTTTCTTCATTTAGAAGGGTGAGAGGCATTCAGACAAGCCCTTGCTTCCAATAACAGCAGCGCCCATTCTCATCCCATTTTTGGCAAAAGATACCCAAAAAATTTCAGCTGTATCCAAGAAGGCTCTGGGATTTGGGGAAATATGTTGAGAAATAGATGTCATGCAAAACTACAGATTCAGCTCAATCTCAGACTTAATTATTTCCATTCTCCCTTCTTTCTGCTTGCTGTGGAAGCTGGGATCTTCATTCGGGAAATAACAGAGATGTATTTACAAGTCAGATGTGTCTTTAAAATGACCCTATACTTAGCTGCATTTCAGAAGTGTTTATGCTCCAGTTTCAAAGCTAACAAAAGATTCACTTTTCAAAGACACTAACTGCTGTTTACGCACACAGACACACAGACACACAGACAACTACTACTACTAATACTACGACTGGAAATTTTGTTGAATTGATCCATATCGGAAAATTTAAGAACCTATGGTGCATTCTGTTTGCTGTTCTGCTGATAGGCTGGGACACAGAAATTAGTGAAAAGAAATAGATTCATTACAAATTGTCTCTGAGGGAAATAGAGGAAACTCTTCCATCTCAAATCTTCATCTTGGGGATCAATCGGGCTTAGGTGTGTTGAGAGCCTTTCTGAAACACAAGGGCTTAAAATAACCCAAGACGAAGGAAAAGCTAGTCCTGTGCTGGACGTGTCTTTCTCTCCAAAGTCCAGTCTTCTTCCTTTTCTTTGACAGCAGATGGGAGCTGGGCACTCCATTGACTTCTCTGGAGCCAGCACCTGAATTTTCTTTTCCAACAAACTCTGGTTTCCCCTAAGTCAACTCATGAGGCGAGGACAGGGTATTGTAGGTGCCTCTCTTTATTTTTATTCATTTATGTTTTGTTTTCTTTTTTAAAACTTATTTTATTTTACTGTAAAGGTGCTATTCTGAGGGGTCACAGTTATATAAATAAGGTAATGGGTACATTTCTTGTTGAACATTGCTATGCCCTCCCTCATTTTCTCCCATTTGCCCTTCCCCCTACCTCAAACGATGCCTTTCATTAGAATCAAGAAAACTTGGTGAAAGTGATGAGTCCTTCAGAAGTTAGGAAAACACATTATAGAAAGAAAACAGTGGCTCTTCTCACAGTTACATGACAACAGAGCAATAGAGATCCCAAGGCATTGTTCAGGATGGCTTTCTCCTCTCTCCGCCGCCAAACCTTCCTTTTATTGCTAACCATACCTGAGAACTCCTCAAGGTCTTGGCATCCAAGCAAGCCATTTTCCTGGTGGGAACTAATGAACCAGACTGTGGAGACTATTTATAGCATTGGCCAACACCATTTGTGAGATAAAAGAGAACTATGCATCTATCAACAATTCAATTATTAAATGTTATTTCCTAGAAATTGTACTAATTAGAATAATGTAGCAACTGTATCCACTTCTTGATAAATCATTCAAAATACATTAACTATAGAGTATCTGCACTCACTGAAACACTTTGTCTAGCGACTAGTAGACATTTTGTTTGCAACTAGTAGAAGTAGCCACACACTTTCTTATTAACCTCAGAATCTTTCCTAACTGTGCTGAAGCTTGAATTGGCTGTAGCCTCAGCAGCAGCCTGGTGAGACCACCAATAACCATTTGCTACAAATTATGTTTGGTCGCCAACTCCACTGATATAAACCAGATGTAATCATAACAAATGAATAATAGCATAATAATAAAAATTATATATAAGACCTAGATATTATGTTAAAAAAAACTCCCTGTTGTCCAATGTGAGCAAAAGGGAAAGAGTTTGAACCAAGGAAAGGTGTACAAAGTGAAGTTTGGAAGGATTTTCCCTCCAAGGTGCCTTTGACCATTTATTTGTCTCATGAAGATCCATTGTAGCATAAGAGCAGTCAAATCCCATAATCTTCAGAGTTTTAGTAAATGGAATTCTACATTATTTTTCTCCTAGGGCATGGTTGGCAAAGTATAACCTTTTAGTCACAGGTGGAGGCCTGCCTCAGCTTGAGGGCAGAGTGCAGGACAGGGCGAAGGATTGATTGACACTGGAAAATCTTTCTTCAGACTCTACTCTGGGTCTCCAGCTTGCTTTTTACCTCTTTCTCTACAATTTCCTGCACATATGGGTCCAAACACTACAAGGGGCCCCTCATCTGGTCTCAGAGAGACTAGCCTCCAACTGGAAGATTTCTGTTTGTATGTTCCAAGTCTGTATACTATAGCTATGGCACACACTACTTTGTCTAGCACCACAGAACCAAAGTCAGAGAAGCAACTATGGAAAGTCAAATCCAATAGAGGATCCAGAGGCAGAGTGAGGGGACCAGCTAGCCTTACAGAGTGACAGGATATAAAGAGCCAGTGGCCAAGAAAATACTAGGTTCCTGTTTAGGAATCTTCACTAAGTTATAACCTACAAGAATCAGAGGTGGGGTTTGGGATTTGTGTAGACCAATGGACTAAATCTCCTCGATGGAGGGAGCTTCTCCGTGCTCATCTATATACACTTCTCTGCTCTTTGATGTTTGCAGTCTGAAGGAGAGGCTCTGAAGCTATGTGTTTACATTTCTGCAAGGTCCAAGTGTTATTCCATACAAAACATTTTCAGTGCTGAAGAAATGTTCGCATTACTCCGATTGGAATGTTCTGCTTCCATATTTACTGCATTTACCATGGAAAAAGACAGATAACCCTCGGGTGAGCTGTTGGTACTCGTGCTGGCTTGAAGATGTGGTCTAGCATGGGAAATATTATTTGCCTAACAGAAAATCGTAGCCTTCCATTCCTACTCACACTTCCTGCTAGATTTCTAGCTTCTCTTCCTCTCTATCCACAGCCTGGGAGGATTCTTCTGTGCTCTCCCCTAACTTTGCATGTGCCCCATTGTCATCTCTTCGGGAGACAGTGAAGTGACGGGAATGGACTCCCTGTGAACATACTGCAGTGTCTGAGTGCTGATGGACGTGGGACAGTTACGTACATAAACTCCATACTCTGAAGAGCAGGTTTTTTTCCCAGTGAACATTGGCTCTTTAATAGAAAGTCAATTTCATTGAGAGACTTTGTGAGGTTCTAATCAATTCCTTAATTCAGCAGTTGAATAAAGATTTATTGAGAACTGATTCTTGTGCTGTTCTGGATGCCAGAGATTCAGCAGTGATCTGAAGTCCAGATTTCAAGGCAACTGTATCTTAGTGGGTAGGGGGGAGAGAAGATAATGAACAAGTGAATATATATATATAACTAAAATAGAGTTTGATGTCCGAAAGTAATAGCTGGTTAGCTTTGCATAGGATAGTCAGGGGAGGCGCCTGAAAATTTAAGCAGGCTTGAAGATGGAGTGGCCACACTACAACCCTTTAGCCCTTCTTCAGGACTTCTGGATACTTGCAACTCCACTCCGCCACCCATACAATTGGCCTGAAGGCACCTCAGGGCTTTGGAGTCAGGAAACAAAAATGGAACCTAATTTATCTTAGCTTACCCATTGACAGAAGAGTTTGGAAGGAGGTGGGCCAGGCACTGTTACCTCCTCCTCTGCCCTCCCGCCTGCCGTCTGAGCTTGGTAAGAGTTCCAGGGCTAGAAAGGGACCGATAGGGGCCCTGGGTCCATTTGTTCCCCACATGAAAGACAAATGCAAGCACCTACAGGAAGCTCTCCAGAATCAGAAGCAAGGTTCTCTGTTATAGGGACACATGGGGTCGAGGTGGGCATGGCGGGACAGCAGGCTGGCCTCCTTGGCCTTCACTTTCAGCCTCCTCCTGGCCCAGGGCACTCCAGCCTGTCCAGGAGGTGTCCACTGGGACCTTGCCAATCCACTCTACACCCACCTGAGGACTGAAATCACATCAGAAGGAGGGTGGAAGCTGTAGATCTCCCCGTGAACCATCTCCCCGCTTGGACAGGCCTGCTGCCTTCCTCACACAGTCCATCTTAGGTTGTATCAGAAAATGGAAGCACTCAGCCCACATCCTCTGTTCTTGCTGGGTCAGGAACTGTTTAAGAGGAGAGAGTTTGGGACATGAAATAGACCAAATGGGCCCAAGTTTGTGGATAGACTATAATGAAACATCCATCCCTCACAGGCATGTCTAATGAAAAGGCGATTTATTTAGCACAGGCGTCGCATAATGAAAAATGAAATGTAGCTCACGGTTTTGAAGATTCAGGAGCACGGTGCCTGAGTGGACCTTGTTCCAGTGATAGCCCCATGGCAGATGGTGAATGACAGTGGTGGGCACACAAGTCAGGGCCGGGCTCTGCTTTCTAGCTATGAGCAGAGAGAGGAAGGCTTAATTCTCTTATTTAAAAAAAAATAAGAAGAAAGAAAGAAAGAAAAACCTCTGGACACAACTAACACGGAGTCCCATAACAACTAAGACCCAAGGGCCTGCCCCCGGGGACCTAAGGTCCTCCCACTAAGTCCACCTCCCAATAGCACCACACCATTATAGGCCATGCCTTCAGTCACAATGCATGCTGGGAGTGGGGCCAGGCTGGGAAGTCCTGAGCCAGACGCAAGCCATGGCACAGGCCACAGGCTCTGAGCAGAGACACTCAGAGAGTTGCCATAGAGGATGGGCCCTTGACTATAAGACCCAGAGTCTCTTTTGGAAATCAAACTTCTACTCCTGAGCTAAAGTACAGTTCCCTATTTTCCAATTCTTGGCTATTGTCCACCAACAATTTTGTTTTTTCATCAGTCAATCATTGTATCTGTAAAGCAGTCTTTGTTCTTAAAGCGCTGATGGTTTGTGACACTTGCTTACAGAGGCCTGGAATGATAACAATGAGATCCTTCTTCATGACTTCTTTATTAATGAGAAAATGCTTCTTACAATAAACATTCTCATCACATACGAATCCCACAAATCCCTCGCTGAAATCCATCCACATTCTTTCAAGTCTGGTGGGGGAGGAATAAAAAGAGAGAGTGGCAAAAGGATACAGACATCTTAACTATGTATGTGTTTATCCTCTTTTTGTTTCGGAAGGCTTGTGTTTGCACAGGAGGAACACTTACATGGATTTATTGGTCTACTGTGGCGCTCAGTCACGGCCTTTTGATGACTCTGTGCAGGCACTGTGGTAGTCTGGAAACAGAAGTGGCGTGGGAAGTGCGCATTTATCCAATAACCACACAAGGCAACGTAGAACTCTAGCTTATTGTGGGTTCACAGAAGTTCAGGAAGCTGTAAGCACAACACTGGATCGCCTCTGTGAGGCAGAAATGAAATAAAGCTGGCAAGGAAGGTGTTGAGGCAGAAGGACAGGCATTTGCAAAGGTCCTGAGAGAAGACAGAGCTTGGAGAATGTCGAGGACAGAAAGAAGGTGTAAGGATCTTGAGAAAGGGGAGCGTGGGGTAGAAAGGCAAGTGGAGACTTGTGGTGACTTTTTTTTCACTCAGGAAATACAGTAGAAGATTCTAACGGCCCTCAACTCAATCTCCAAAGACGTTATCCGTGGAATCATGTGTGTGAGGAACAGCTTTGTGTCCTGGAGGAGCCTGCACTGGGACTTCTAGATGAATCTGTGCATCTAAGCCTCGCCAGAGTATCAGCTGGCTCTCCATCCTGACACTCCCCAGTGGATTTCTTGAAAGTTTTGTTGGTGGGGTGGTTGACTGGTTTTGTGAAGATGGGGTCTCAGTACGCACGCCAAGCTGCCTAGAGCTCACTGTGAAACCCTGGCTGGACTCCCGGTTACCATCTTCCTCCCTGTACCTCCTAAGTGCTGGATTATAAGTGGGAACCATGCCGCTTGCCCATGTCATTACATGGCCTGTGGTCAGCAAAGACCCTCAGGCCAGAACCATTCCATGTCTCATAAAGTATTGTGGCAGGCCTCAAGTTGCTGTAAATACTGTGTATGCATATTTCACCTTACAAAACAACAGCAAGGGGCCGGGAGTTTGGTCTCGTGGTTAAAGTGCTTGCCTAGCATGCACGAAGGCCCGGGTTCGATTCCTTGGTACCACATACATAGAAAAAAAAGCTGGAAGTGGTGCTAAGGCTCAAGTGGTAGAGCTCTAACCTTGAGAAAGTCCAAGGACAGTGCTCAGGCCCTGAGCTTAAGCCCAGGACTGGCAAAAAAAACAACAGCAAGCCTGAAAAAAAGAAATGCCCTTACTTTCCCCAGTCCTCGGAAGAAAGTACATAAATTATTGTAATGTTTCCAGTGCCATGAACATGTGTATTTTACATGTTTACTTGTCTTCCCAGTACCAGCATGGAATTATAGGGCTTTGTGACTTGGCCTTCCCTAGTTATTTTGGTCTGCATTGCTGTCTGGATTATATCAATAGACTTTTAACATCACCCTCTGCCAAAATGCACACAGGTTAGGGTTTGGCCTGAAGAGAGATTGAGTCTCTGCTACGTCAACCCCCCAGCTCTGCCATGACCCTTGCCAGGAGGCACTGGATTCTTCTGCTTCTACACATGTCTGTGTGTCCCAGGAACACAGAGAGGTGTCTAACATCTTGAAGGTCCCCTTCTATGTCAGCTGCGGCAACGGACAGCTTAAGTCTATGCTCTTAAATACCTGTGACCTTAAAAGTAAAACCACAGATCAGCTCTGGATCTACAGATACCAATTACTCGACAGATGAGTGGAGGGCTTGCTTGTGTCCCCTGTCCAGGGCCCGTGAGCATCTGGGACATCTATGCTGATGTTTCTCCTTGGCCCTCTGTGTTGTGCTCAAGGAGGCCTCCAGAGTCCCCCTCTGCTGCTTCAGCATCCCTTTGAGCACTCTGAGTTTCTGTGCCATTGAAAGCCAGTACACGGACAGAGCTGGCTCCAGGCTGTCAGTAGCTCCTGGCAGGAGACTCTCCTCTTTCCTGATCCTAGTCTCCAGGACTCGCCCTGCCCTTGGCCTTGAAGGCTTGGTGATGGTAAAGGCTCTTTGCTGTTGTTAGCTCTGTGGTGCTTCATTAGACTATGATCGTTTCTTTCAAGATTGTGCGTACTGTTTTGCAAATAATTAAAGATTAAAATTTACTCAGTTAATCCTAACTTAATTTTTCATTTGTCTTTGCTGGGCTGTTTGGGGGTTGCCTTGCCCTCAGGATTGCTGCCCAAGACACTGGTTGTTGGGACCCTCTGGAAGGAAGGTGATAGGCTGATATTAAAGTAGTGAAGTGTGCAAATGATTTTGTTTTTGCATATCATGTATATCAAGCCTACCTCTGATGTGGGGGAGAGAAGAAAGATCTTGTCTGAAGAAGAGCAAAGTAACTGGAGTACATGAGGATGCTTTCATGGATTCTCTCTCTCTCTCTCTCTCTCTCTCTCTCTCTCTCTCTCTCTCTCTTTGACACACACACACACACACACACACACACACACACACACACACACACATTCATTAGCATTGCCTGTATCCACCCCTTACTTTACTCCAGAATGAATTCCCCAGCGTTGGGTACTGTGGGTTCAAATCCCTGGATTTGGGATGAGTGGCACAGTGTGTGAATGCTCACTTGAGGGGCACAGCCTCTCCATGGAACAGTGACCCACCTAGAGTCCTGTTGCTTCAAGTCTGCCATCCCCTACCCTAGCTGGGTTAGCTGCCACTGCCACATGGACCATCTGGCTTCTCTTTTTGCCTTTCCAGACAGGAGAGAGACAGATATAATGGAGTTCACACAAGGCTGTAACACAACCCTTTAACTGAACACACCCTGGGGAATTCCTTTGCAAATATTTTTGGGTTTGGGGGCTCTGTTCCAGCCTTTTTCTGGACATAAAAGATTCATATGGAACAAATTCACGTAAAGAACTGCTATGAAATTATGGTTGGAGTGACCATCAGATATTCAGTTGATTGACAGGTCAGGAATGACCAATTATCAATTAAAAAAGAAAGCAAGTAAAGAGAAGGAAAAAATAGGGAGCAGGAAACTCTGCTGTGTAGGCGAATCCACTTCCAAGGGGACTGTAGGCAGTAGAGAAGTATGTTCCTCTGGCAAATTCCATCCTTAAACCACATGGAAGAAGTGAGCCACACAGTACCAGAAACTCTGAGATGGTCACAGTCTAAAGGCAGAGAGACATGTGCCTCTTTATTCCATAGAAGTCACAGGGTGGGAAGCCTTTATTTCTTTTCTAGGAGATCAACTTACAAAAGCGTTTGGGGTGGGAAGGAATAAGCTTGGTCACTTTGGTTGGAGGGTTGAGGGGTAAATTCTTTCTTCACAGTCAATTTCCTCTTTTCCAAAAGATTGTTTCTACAGAAGATATTGTCCTGATTTTTCCAATAAAAATGGGGTTTAACAGTAATTTAAAACAGATTATAATCGTACAGTCAAATTCATAATTACTAACTAAACATGAGATTGGTAGGGTTACATAGTGACTAAATAACCCCTTTAGGTTTGTAAAGCATTGTGCATGATGATTTTTAAAAAGATCCCTTTTGAGCCATGTACAGACATACCTAGTTTCCAGCTTCTCCTGGGCCACCCAGGATAATGGGCAAAAGAGGTATGAAGGGGATGGGAAACTCTCAAGTGCTTCCACAGCTAGCCCAGGAGCAGTTGTTTTAGGAGTGCTCTAAGGCTACAGAGGTGATTTTCAGAGTTCCCTCCCCTCTATTCCATGTAAAAATGGTGAAACCCTATAAATTCACCCCTGAACATGCTTTCATTCCATAAAAACAGAGCAAGAACCCCTAATGGTACTGAAATGGCCCAGGTCCTGTTTCCCATCCACCAATCCTCTGTGGCCCCCCTTGGAAATCTTGGTACTCTAAGCCAGCTTGGTAGTTTGCAAAAGCTACTATCCCATACATGTGCGTGACAATGTGAAAGTAAATGGCTCTCAACAGTAATGGGTGGAATGTTAACTAAAATGATGATCTTTAAAAGCAGAAGACTGAAGCTCTTAAAGAAATCTCGAATGGTCTCTAACTCTTAATAAAAGAAAGTATAAAAGGGCATTGGTCATTGGTGTCACTCTCTTTCTAACTTAACCTTGTTCTGTACACTTAGCCATCATGGGCCCTGTTATCATCCTCTGCCAACTGAACCTGTCCTCATTAGCCACAGAATTGTTTAAAAACTAAAGTGCAGGGGCCGGGAGTTTGGCCTAGTGGTTGAGTGCTTGCCTAGCATGCACGAAGACCCAGGTTCGATTCCTTGGTACCACATACATAGAAAAAGCCAGAAGTGGTGCTGAGGCTCAAGTGGTAGAGCTCTAGCCTTGAGAAAGTCCAAGGACAGAGCTCAGGCCCTGAGCTCAAGCCCAGGACTGGCCAAAAAAAAAAAAAAACACTAAAGTGTAGCCCTGTATAGTACTTCGGAAGGAAAAGAAAGATGAATAAAGAGGGAGAGGAGGAGACTGAAAAGGAAAGAAAGAGAGAGAGAGAAGGAAGGAAGGAAAGAAGGAAGGAAAGAAAGAAAGGAAGGGAAATGACAAAGGAAAGTGAAGAAGGAAGGAGAGAAGGAAGAAAAAGAAAGAGGAAGAGGGGGAGAAGGAAAAGAAAAGAAGAATCAAACTAACAATAGAGCTAGCATATGATCCATCCAAGCCACTCTTAAGTATACACAGAAAGGAATGTACAATAGAGAGGCCTCAAGCTTACCACGGCACTATTCACAATAGCCACATCATAGAACCGGCTAAAATGATCATCGGTGGATGAATGAATAAAAGAAATGTGGCATACATACTCAGTGAGATGCTATGAAGCCATAGGAAGAATAGAAACACATCACTTGCAAAACAATGAATGCAATTGGGATTGTGATGGTATATAACATGTGGCAAACTAAAGCCCAGCCCGGCACGGTGGTTCACACCTGTAATCCTGGCTACTCAGGAGGCTGAGATCTGAGGATCAAGGTTCAAAGCCAGCCTGGGCACAAAAGAACCTGAGACTCTTATCTCCAATTAACCTCTAGAAAATGGGAAGTGGGGCGTGGCTCAAGGGAAGAGTGGTAGCCTTGAGCTGAAGAGCTCAGGGACAGCGCCCAGGCCGAGTTCAAGTTCCATGATCCACAAAAAAATATATATGAATATATATATGTATATATATTTAGAGAGAGAGAGAACTAGAAGAATAAAAAATTAAAACAAGTGTAAATTGAGACATGTTATCACAGCAAAATATACACTTCTGAAGATCTGGCATAAGAAACAAAATAAATATTACATTGTAACTATTATAATGGCTGTATCATATGTTTGACATATGAAGTAATAATACATAACCAAAACTTATTATTTTTATTTTTTACTTCAATGTATAGAAGGGTTACAGTTATATTCGCCAGATAGAAGGTGCATTACTTCTCACACATTGATATCCCTTCTTATGTTTTTGCCCCCATTTCCCTCTCCCACCTCCTCACCTCATTTTTCCCTTCCTATTTCAAATAAACAAGTAAACATCTATATAATATACCAGGTGACAAAGTGAGATACTGTAACAATATGAGATTAACACAAGAGAAGAGAGAAAAGCATAATACAGAAAGAATAACAGTCACTTATAATTGAGCTCTTGTTTCCATGTCCTAGAGGTCTATTAATTTAGCCTCATCCTATAAGGCCTTATGTACCCAGAGTTTGAGCTATTGTGATCCTCTGCTAGGAGAGTCCTAGGGTTGTACTAATTATTACAGATGAGGGAAAGCATTGAGCCTATGTTCCTTTGGGTCTGGCTTACTTCACTTACTATGATTTTTTCCAAGTCTTTCCATTTCCTTACAAACGGTGTGATGTCGTTCTTCCTGATGGCATGACCAAAACTTAGCTTGTTACTTCCAGTTGTTTTAGTTGAAAATCATTCTACACATGTTGCCTGCATACCACGCTGGGCCTTAAAGTCTGCCAGACAGCAGCTGCACTCTGCAGGTCACCAGATCGCCAAGCCTCTGGGACATCTGTAGACACTCATGGAGTTAAGGTACCTGGCCATTGGCCTTGTTAGACCGCTGAAGTTTTTAGTGACTTCAGAAGTGTGTGGAGTGTGTGTGGAGTCACATGTGTGTGAGAATGTTCTAACTTGTCAGTGTTCACAAGAAGGCCACAGTTTGAAAAAGTATAGTAGAATATGGCAAGTACACCATGCTTGGAGCTGGCGTGGCCCCTGGCTGTCAGTGTGTGGACTCAGGCTGACTTGACTGCAGGGCCTTCTTCCTCGCCAGCACAAGCCTCCCTATGGGTATCTCACTTCTTTGCATCCCTAGTCCCTGGGGGATGATAACTATGGATGCCAAATACATGTTCATTAAATTAATGAGTGGGTGGGTTCTGGAATCTTATTTGGAAGGTTGTCTTTGTTTGTTTGGGGTTTTGGTACTTTGTTTGGAGCTAAGGGCCTCGTGTTTGCTAGACAATATTCTAGAGCTATATCTCCTTGAGTTTCAGTTCGTTTCCAGAGAGGTTCTCATGCTTTTTGCTCTGGGCCAGCCTCAGACTGCTACCCTGTTACCTGTACCTCCCATACAGCTGAGATAACAGGTGCATGCCACCACATCTACTTTATTTATTGCGTTCTCATTAACTTTTTGCCTGATCTGGCCTTGAACCATGATCTAATCTCCACTTCCTAATTAGCTATATTATAGGGGCTGCCGCCGCATCCAGCTTGAAAGTTTTTAAGTGGCAATTGCTTCTCCCTCTTTCCAGGGCTGGGTTGTGGGCCTGCTCTAACGAGCAATCTGCTATTTTAACCCTTAGACCTCATTCAGGCTAACTGCTCTGCCAAATGCCTTTGTCTTCTTGCTGGCACAAGGAATTACTGAAGGCTCCCTTTTGAGCTGGAGCTGAAAATTTAAAAACAAATGCATTCATGTACAGATCAAGTCATGGAACCACTAGGACTTTTCATGTCTTTCTTCTGAAGCAACTTGCGTGGCCCTGGGAGAGGAACACAATGGGATTTGACTCCTCTGTGTCATAATCTTTAAATGGCCAGGCTGGCCCCAGGCTGGGCATGAGCTGGCTCTGCAGCCAGGAGCCCCCGGGATGCCAGGTAGAGCTGGGTATTTTGTCCAAACCCAACACCCTGAGTCACTGGATAAAGAACGAGAATAGTGGAATTGTAAAACCATATACTTCCCAGCATTGTACTTTCTAATGGTTCCAACATTGTAGAAATACTTGAGGTTTAAATTCTTCAGGGAGCTTTTTCCTTCAACCTATTCATTTAAAATACAACACCAGTCTTTAGTTGCTCATGCCTGTAATCCTAGCTACTCAGATCCTAGCTGAGATCTGAGGATCATGGTTTAAAGAAAGCCTGGGCAGCAAAGCCCATGAGACTTTTACCTCCAATTAACCACTAGGAAAAAAAAGGAAGTGAACTTGTGGCTCAAAGTGATAGAGTGCTAGCCTCGAGTAAATAAGCTCAGGGACAATGCCTAGGTCCTGAGTTCAAACCCCATGCCTGACAATAAGTAAATAAATGAAAAATGAAATATAGCAACCTGTTTTTGCATTGTGGGAAAGTGAAGTGGTCTTTTCTGAGCTCTGCAGCATAGTCGCTTTAGAAATGATCCCAAATCCCCTGTGGAGAGGAGAGCCAAACAGAAAGGAGAGGACACACCTTTCATGAAGCTCTGTGGCTGCCAGGTAAGCAATTTATTCCTTGTATTTCTAAACCAGGTCAAAATCAACCTGAATAATGTCTACTTTTGAAAACTTTACATGGTTAAACAACAACAAACAATGATGACCAAAAAATTACCAGACACAGTCCTCCCTCTTCCTTCCTAGCCCAGACAGGTCAGAACTCGGCCTCTTTAGTGGAAAGGATAACAGGTATGAAGAAGCCACTGATACCCACCTATTTTGCAGGCTTTTAAGATGTGTACTATAGTGTTGCTTCTTTTCTCTGTGCAAGTGGAAATATTTCCCTCTTAATCTAATTTTATATTAAAATTCATATTAATATTCTTTTCTCATAAAAATTTTAACAACAAAATAACCACATAAGAAAATGATGAAAATTCAGCTCAGAAACACAGACATCGGTTTGCAGCCTTCCAGCATCAGTAGCATCCTGGGCCTCAGAAGGCCCAAGCACCAACAGACATCTGGGCAGTGCCAGCAGGGCCCAGAACAGGCACTGGGTAAACTCCTAGGCAGTGCCAACAAGGGCCCGCACTCAGAGCCAGGCTCCTTTCCCCGTTCTGGTGCAGAGTTCCAGGCTTGAGAGCTCACACTGGAGTGGGCCAGGATGTCAAACACCTCCAGCCCCACACTGACCCCTCAGGGAGGAGAAAGGGACCTGGAGGTGACCCCACGCCTCCCCCCATTTCCCAGCACAGGGCCAGGATGGCTCTGAAGAGGAAGAGGTGGCAGAGCCCCCCCACCCCCCCGCCCCCGTCCCCATGTGGGGTGGGAGAGCCTACAATGCCCTGGGGACAGTCCTTGCTGTGGGAGGAGTTAAAGGCCCAGAACCTTCCTGTTGAAGGGTGGAAGAATCATTTTTCTTGAACTTAATCTATGAAAACTGAAAGGATGCCAGACAGAAAGACTTCCAGACAACATGTATTCACTTCAAAGAATTCTCACTTCTTCCAATCAGAGGAGACATGAGATCCCAGACTCCTGACTCTCTCTTTCCAGTTGCAGATTGTCAACTTGCTGATGTGGCAATCTTCCCCTCGTCTGCGGAGAAAGCAGCAAATGGATGAAAAGGAAAGCCGGGATTTTGCCCACAGTAGCTCCCTGAATTGGTAAAGTGTATGATTAAGTACAGTTTTGTTGGGATCAGAGTCATTTACATTCCTGGCGGGTGACATGGGGAGACGCTTTAGTCTCAAGCCTCGCAAAAGCCTGGACTAGCAACTAGGGTGGAGAATTAAAAAATAACAGAGCTGGGATTTGAGTGGGGGAAGTCAGAGCCGGGGGTGGGGAGGAGGGCATGTGGGAAGTCAGGCAGGAGGGCAGGCAGGCCACTGTGGGTACCTTGGCCCTCTTTGCTAGCCCATAAGGTGCTGGGCAGATCAGGAGAGTTGCTCCCCCATTCAAGAAGAGCTTAAGGGCTGGGAGTTTAGCCTAGTGGTAGATGCTCGCCTAGCATGCACGAAGACCCGGGTTTGATTTCTTGGTGGTACATACATAGAAAAAAGCCAGAAGTGGTGCTGAGGCTCAAGTGGTAGAGCTCTAGCCTTGAGAAAGTCTAAGGACAGTGCTCAGGCCCTGAGCTCAAGCCCAGGACTGGCCAAAAAATAAAAAAGAGCCGAAGACCCTGTAGCCTGCATCTACCTGTCCTCACCTCCCTCCTGACATGCTGGCCTCATGCTTTCTGAGATGGACAGTTTGAGTGTGAGTGTTACTTCCTCCCACTAGCGTGAAAGGGCAGCACAGGGGCTGATAGAGTCCAGGAGAAGCATGGGGAACGCAGATTCACAAAGTCACCTCCACGTCCTCTGCTCTCAGGCTGCTGCGAGGGCACAGGGCTCCTCTGCAGCTGGTAATCGGGGTCCTAAGGCTGATTATGAGTTTTCTAGGAAACCCGAATAGATTTTATGAGGCAGTGAAGATTATTCTAGTTATGTATTCTCCTATGGGAACCGCTGGGACTAAAACCAGGGGTAGAAGGGAAAGAAAACTCCCGTCATGACAGTGAGCTGTCCTCAGGGTTCTTCCAGTCTGGGAGGACATCACGGCAGACGGCAGTGTGCAGATAGCTGCCAGGCAGCCCACGGGCCTCGCTGGGGCCGGCAGAGGCCAGGCCTGCTGTCTCCCAAAGAATGCACAGACGTGAGTCAGGCAAACAGGAGACTCAGAATCAGGGCCAGAGTGGGTCAGAGTGGGGGGTGATGGAAGTTGGGTATAGACAGAAAGGGGAGGAGGAGGGGCCTGGGAGAGCCCCAGAAGACACGGCAGAGGGACAGGGAGATGCCACATCCTGAGGAAGAGCCACACAGTGAGTTTGGGTCAATGTAGCAAGCAGTGGAGAGCCGAGGAAGGGTTTGTAAGCTGAGGAATAATGACACTGGCTTTTTAGAAGTCCTATACACAATAGAATTTAACACGACCCTGAGAAAGAATAAGACTATGTCATTTACAGGGAAATGGTAGACCCAGAGCAAGTCATGTTATGTGAGGTAAGCCAAGCTTGGAGACACAGATGGCTCATGTTTTCTTTCACATGCTAAAGCTTGATCTAAAATACACCAGGACATGGGAAATTATAGAGTCTAGATAGTCACACACAATGCACTCAGTGAGGCCAAAGGAGGAACGCAAAGCTTCAGGACCTGTACGCCTCTGATCATACAAAACCATGTATCAAAATGAACTCCAGGAAATGGAAAATTGAAAAATAAAAGAGTATTCCTCTACAAAGAAAGACATTTCGTGTTCTGAAGGCCCTGGAAATACTTGGTTTCCCAGTTGATTCCTCAGTGATTTCTGTATTCCATGGCTCTAGATACACATGTGTCCAGCCACAGGTAGAGCATGCCTCTGGCCTCACCTGGATACCTGCTCCCTGTCAGGAGCCATGCGTGTTTGTGGAGAGCAAAGTGCCACGGCTGTACAGCTGACCCAGCTCATGAAAGCAATGTACATCTGTGTGGCTGAGTCGCGGGATCTCTGCAGGAATGCGGCTTACTGGCTCTTTAGAATACTCACAGCGGCCTGAAGGCAGCCACCATCTTCAAACCACCCTCCCCAGTTCCACCCATGACAACCTACTGTAGCCTCTTCATAGACTACTTTTGTTTATCCTCTGCTTTGTTTGTTGTCCATCTCCTTCAACCAGATATAATTTCCTGAAATACAGGAGCTGTGTCTCCTTGTCTAGAAATTAATCTCCACAGGAGACTGTCCACCCTTTTGACTCCTGTGTGGTGGATGGGATAGGAGGATACTGCTGACCAAAACTTCAGGTGCAGTGAATCCCCTGGTACTTGTTATGGTGTTGCCTTAGCTGGCTCTGCACCTCTGAGCCTGTGCTCGCCAGAGGTTTGCCCAACAACAGTTCTGTGAGTGGAGTCCAGAAACCCCCTCCCCTTCCTTCCCAGATGGCAAGTTCTTGTAGGGCTTCCGAGCTGCTGAAATCCACAGGAAGTCCCTGTAGGGGTGGGGCTATTCAGGAAGTGCCTTTGCCATTTAAAATTGGTCATTTATGTGACATTTTGGGGCAGCCTGTGTATATGGTGCAGGTACCTGTAGCAGACTGCTTTATTTTTCAAAGGTGGCTACACCAGCACACACACACACACACACACACACACACACACACACTCACACAAATATATATATATATATATACATACATACACACATATATATACATATATATATATTATCCCACATATGTTTAAGGTACAACTCAACTCATATCCAAAGAGAGGCGGGGTCTCTGTTCCCCTTTTACCCCCTGAGCCAGGGCAGGCCTTGCTAACTGTCGTGGTCAGTGGAATACCCTGGAAGGGGTGCTATGTGACTTCAGCTGATGCTCTCTAAAGGTGATTGCTATGTTTGAGGAAGCTCAGGTGACACGAGAGAGGACACATGACCCATGGCCCAGCTGAGCCTTCAGCCAGAAGCCACATAGGACAGCATGTAGTCCTCTGATGATTTCGTAACCCTGACTTGGAATCTTGCTTCAAGCGTCACCAGCAGAGCAAAACCATCCCTGCTGTGCCCTGTGTAAATTCCTGAACCACAGCAAACGTAATGAGCAATCAAAAGGTCATGGTTGTTTCAGTCACTATGTTTGGGGGTCATTAGTTATGCAACAACAGATAAATAACACATGCCCAAGTGGCTCTCCTTACATGAGACACACAGGCACAGGGGTGATGATTTTGCTAGAAGGGCCAGGAGACTTGTGCTAAAGTGGTGCTTGCAGAGACAGACACTAACTTTCTTGGGGTTACTGGAGATGGGAGGAATAATGGAGACATTCCTATATCACTATATCTTAGGCCCAGGAAAGGATTTCCATCATTCCATAGTGTCCTTCAACGCTCTTTCAGTTACCTATAATATTAGTTAAATAAGCTACCCCTTTTAGAACGTGACATTTTCTTGCATCTCCAGTGGTTTCAGGGGCCCAGCAGTGGGAGGGTCAGAAGGGATGGGCTGAGTCCATGTCTACCCTTTGGGGACAGTGATAATACTACTTAAAGGTTTACAATGGGGCCAACTCCTCCTTTAGAAGTAAGTGCAAGCCATTTGGGACACTTGCTATGGAAAGGAGAGGATTAATGTTTTTGGAGCCCAACACAATCACATCCGCCAGCATTTTGTGTTAGTGTTAGACATCTGGAATAAAACAACAGGACCATGGATGACATCACAGAGAGCAGTCAAGAAACTAAAAGGCTTCACAAAAAGTGTGTTTGGTAGATGCCCACAAGGCTCAATCTCTGTGGGGGTCCACGGTCCAAGGCAGAGACAGCTGAGGAGTTACCACTGTTTGTAAATAAATGTTCTTCCACATGTTGGCCTGGCACCACAGTGGGCTTTGAGGCTTGCTCCCCTAGAGCTGCCTGGGACAACAGCAAGGCTTTTCTAGAGAAGTCTGACTTAACAATAGATGGGTTAGAAATGAAATGGCTTTGGGGTGGCGCTTTGAGGAGGCAACAGAACAATGTTTCATTTACTCCTTGAGGTGCATCACTTGCTCTGTGGATCTCATTACCTCCCCTCTTCCCTAGAGCCCAAAAAGTGAGTGATCTCAGCTCACCATGCTGTGACCTGAGATAAACAAGTCTACAATTGCAGGTCTGACAGTTGCAGATCTATTGTTGCAAGGGTAGGAAGTAAAGGACAGATGGATTACACCGTTTTGGGGGAATGTTTGACAATTTTCCATTATCTATGAAAAATCTGTAAAGCATTTTCCAAGTTTGAGGATGAAGAAGCAGAGTTCACGGCATTAAAAATGTACAGGGGATATGTTCTAGGCTGGACATAGTCTTTGCCTTTTATGTTTAAATAACAGTTATAACGCACGATTTGAGGCGGGTTTTTTGGTATGATAACGTTGAGGGCTCTGTATTAAGGGAAAAAAAGGAAACCATTGTTCTGTTCTTGGAAGCGTAGTCCTTATAAGAATCCAGGTTGTAGACCTATAGTGATCATTATTTTATATGAGTGTCATATCTGGCCAGTGATTGTATATAGAGATTCCCTTCTTGAACACTTGTTTGTTAAACATGACATTTGAAATATTATGTAAAAACAATGTTAATAAATCCTTTAATTAATAAAAAAAAACCAAGAAGCCTTTCCCCGGACAGAAGCTATCACTGCATAAAAACTGCCACAGAAGGTGGGGCTGTGGCTCAAGGGATAGGGCGGTAGCCTTGAGCTGAAGAGCTCAGGGATAATTCCCAGGCCCAGAGTTCAAGCCTCACAACTGACAAAAAAAAAAAAACCTGCCACAGATGAGTATAATACCTAAGTCTACCTGGACAACCAGAGAACAGATGGCTGCTTTTCTCTTACATTTCAAGAACAATGTCTGCTAGCTCTTTGCTTCTGATGAAGCAAGCTATACATTTCAGTCCAATAAAAATCTTGTGAGCCCACTATTTGGCATTTACCTAATCATCTAGAAACAAGGACATACTAAATCCACTAGCACAACAATGTTCATTGCAGCACTATTTACCATAGCAAAGATATGGAACCAACATAGATGTCCCTCAGTTGATGAGTGGATCAACAAGATGTGGTATTTGTACACAATGGAATTCTGTGCTGCTGTCAGAAAGAACGACATTGCCCCATTTGTTAGGAAATGAAAAGACTTAGAAAAAAATCATATTAAGTGAAGTAAGCCAGACTCAAAGGAATTTAGGCTCAATGGTTTCCCTCATTTGTCATAATCAGTAGAAACCTTGGGCTCTACTAGCAGAGATTTGCCATAGAGCAAAACCTTGATACATAAGGCCATATAGTATGATGCTAAATGAAAGGACCTCTAGGATACAGAAACAAAAGCCATATAATGAATGAATGTTGTCCTTAAGGTACTATGTTATCTCTCATCTCTTTTTCTGCCCCTTGGTTATCTCATATTGTTACAGTATCTCACTTTGTTACCTGATATATCGGATATATTTGTATTTGGTTATTTGAAATTGGATAGGGAAGGGGGGAAAACAAGATGAGAGGTGGGGGTGGGGGGGAGGGAAATGGGGACCAAGACATGAGAAAGGGTATCAATGTATGTGAATTAATTCACCTTCTATCTGACAAATATCATGTAACTCTTCTATTAATTACAATAAAAAATATATGAAAAAAATCTTGTGAGCACTTCTGATGTACACACACACATACACACACACGCATGAACACACACACATATGCACACAATACATACACAAGAAAAAAAAAACAAGATAAACTGGGTTAAATCTCAGCCTCCCCTCATTTCTAGAGAGTCACATTTGTATTTGATTTTGGAAGAATGGCTCCCACCAAGACGCTAAGACCCAGCACCCTAACAAAGGGTGTGGAGGTGTTCCTGCTCCCACCTTCACAACAGCCTCCTCTCCCAGGCCACTGAAACTGGAGACTGAGGGGCGCTAAGACCCTGCCTTCCAACAGTGGGTAGGGGTGTGCTTGAATCTGTGCACCATCATCTGACTGAACCAAAACTAAGTGGGGAGCCCTCCTGCTGGGAGCCTCTGGCAAGCCAGCACCAGGGGGGGGACCCCCAGGGAGTCACAGAAAGACTCTCAGCCAAAATTGACCCAGGACTTCCCTGAAACACAGCAGGGAACTGAAGAGGAGGCTCTGCCCTCAGAGGCCACGTCCTCTGCTGGGCCCTGCCCCAGGGAACTGGAACAGGGCTGGCAAACAGGGCCGGGCTAGCCGAGACAGCAACTCCACCTCACAGGCCCCCAAATTGAGGGCCGCTGGTTAGGCTGAGAGCTAGCTGTGCAGTGGCACATAGTGTCTTTGGGAACGGGCTGACACACCTGTAAAAGCTGCAAACTCTGACCCATTCAGCAGCGGAACTAATGTGGCTGAGAATCACACATATACACAGATTCCCAGAACCACCAGCCCCAAACCAAGTAAAGACCACCGCCTACTGACAACAGAGCGAACCTACAACAACAGTCTCAACTCAAATGCGGCAGAAATCACAGCGACAAATCATGAAATACTTAAATAATCAAAGTCCCACACAAAGCCCAAAAGGAAACGAGTGAAGGGACGAGAGAGATGTCACCATCCACGGAAATGACACCTGAAGAGACACAAAACGTCACTCTGTTCAAGGAGATGATTGTGGACATGACTAAAGAGATCAAAGCAGATGCCAAAAACAATTCCAGGAACATAAGCAGAAAATCACCAAGGAGCTCCTCGATCTCAAAAGAAAAATGGAAAAAAATTATGCATCCCTAGAAGAAAAGATGAATGCCCTCAGAGCAGACATAATCAGCTCAGTGACCACGATGCAAACAAAAATGGAAGCATTAAGCAACAGACTGACTGAGATGGAGAATAGGACATCAGGAACGGAAGATAAAACACAAGAGCTGGAACAGGGTCATCAGTCTGGAGAAATCAGTCAGAATTCACGAAAGAGAACTCCAGGACCTGGCAGACGCAGCCAAGAAATCTAATCTTCGTATAATAGGAATGCAAGAAGGGGAGGAGTTTCAAAATAAGGGAATGCAGCCCTGATTCACCAAGATCATAGCACAGAACTTCCCCAAACTCAAAAGGGAAAACACTCACATCACTGAAGGCTTCAGAACTCCAAGCAGGCAAGAACCTAGAAGGAACTCGTCTAGACACATCACAGTAAAAACATTAGACCCGAATACTAAGGAGCTGATCTTAAATGCCGCAAAAACAAAGAAAGAGCTATACTACAATGGGAAAAAATTAGAATCACTGCAGACTTCTCCACACAAACCCTAAATGCAAGAAAAGCTTGGAAAAATATCATTCATGCCCTGAAGACCAACAACTGCCAATCCAGACTGATATATCCAGTGAAACTAGCATTTACATTTGAGGGAGAAACAGGAATATTTCATTCAAAGAGAAGCTATATGAATACATGCACACTAAACCATCATTACAAAAAATATTAAATAATCAAGAACAAATTGCAGAACAGCAAGAACTCCCATCAAGAAGCTATCACCTATAAATCACTAAACACAAAGGGGGAAAAAAGAGAGAGAAAGAAACTTGGGAGTAAAAATAAATAATGACAAAGGACACTGACCACTTCTCCATAATGTCCCTAAATGTGAACAGGCTGAGCAATCCAATCAGAAGACACAGAACATCAGACTGGATTAAGAAACAAGACCCATCAATATGCTGCCTCCAAGAGACCCACCTCAGTGCCGAAGACAGAAACAAACTCCAAGTGAAAGGATGGAAAAGAATTTTCCACTCCAACGTACCATGGAAAAAAGCAGGAGTAGCAATTTTAATCTCTGACAAAATTAACTTCTCAGAAAATCTGTACATAAAGATAAAGATGGCTACTACACATTAGTAAAAGGTACAATTCATAAACAGAATATTTCAGTTATAAAATTTACTGCCCCAACATGGGAGCACCTAAATTCGTCAAGCAAACGCTCTTAGAACTACAGGACAAGATAGACTCAAACACAGTCATAATGGGAGACCTCAATACACCACTCTCAACAAATGACAGGTCAACACAACAAAAGATAAGCAAAGACACCACTGACGTAAATGACACCATAGCCCAGCTAGGCTTAACAGATATACACAGAGTCTTCCATCCAATGGCAAAACTTTATACATTTTTCTCAGCAGCACATGGAACATATTCCAAAATAGATCATATAATAGTTCATACAGAAAACTTAAGCAGATACAAGAGGACTGATATAATCCCATGCATTCTATCTGATCACAGTGGAATCAGACTAGTTCTGAACAACACAGCAAAAGATAAAAAAAACATTCAAACACTTGGAAGCTGAACAACACACTTCTGAATAACTCCTGGGTTACAGATTAGATCAAAGAAGAAATTTGAAACTTTCTTGAATGTAATGACAATCAAGATACATCACAAAGGAACTTATAGGACACAGCAAAGGCAGTTTTAAGGGGCAAATTTATCGGACTAGGAGTCCATATTAAAAAGACAGAAGATCATGTAAATAACCTAAAGAAGAAATTGAAGCACCTAGAGGAACAAGAAAAAGTTAATTCTAAAACAACTAGAAGGACAGAAACAACCAAAATAAAATCAGAAATATCAGAGATTGAAATAAGATCTACTATACATAAAATTAATAAATCAAAAAGTTGGTTCTTTGAAAGAGTCAACAAAATTGACAGACCCCTGGCAAGATTAATCAAAAAAATGGAGAGGGGAGACTCAAATAAACAAGATTAGAGACCCCACGGGAACAATCATAACCGATATCCAAGAAATTTAGTCCATTATGAATAAGTACTACCAGGGCCTTTATTCAAAGAAACAGGAAAATCTAGTAGAAATGGATGATTTCTTAAATAAATGTAGGCTAACCACATTGAACCATGAAGTGTTAAACAAATTGAACAAACCAATTTCATACAATGAAATAGCGGAAGCAATCAGGGAAATGCCAACCAAAAAGAGCCCAGGTCCAGATGGGTTCACTGCAGAATTCTACAAGACTTTTAAAGATGAAGTAATACCTATATTCTTGAAACTCTTCCAAGAAATAGAAGAAGGAGCAATACCAAACTCATTTTATAAAGCTAATAGTACACTCATCCCCAAACCAGGGAAAGACCCCCCCCCCAAAAAAGAGAAGTTCAGACCTATCTCTCTAATAAACACAGATGCAAACACCTCAATAAAATACTAGCCAACAGAATCCAGAAACAAATTCAAAAAATTATACACTACAATTAAGTAGGCTTCATCCCACAGATGCAAGGCTGGTTTAACATTCGCAGATCAATCAATGTAATACATCACATCAATTGAGCTAAGGATAAGAATCATATCATAATTTCTCTGGACATGGAGAAGGCGTTTGACAAAATACAACATCCATTCATTTTGAAAGCACTAGAAAAAATAGGACTAAGAGGTACATTCCTCAAAATAATTAAAGCCATATATGACAGACCTACACCCAGTATTATACTAAATGGAGAAAGACTGGAACCCTTTACCTTAAAATCAGGAACTGACAGGGATGCCCACTTGTTGGAGACCATTGCTTTCAGCCTCCTGAGGAAGTAAGATTATACGTTGGCACCTGGCAGCTTGCCAATGAGTCAGTACTTGTTGACCAGGAAGTTTCTTTGCATTTGTTGATTTGTTTTTTCCGTGCTTGTGAATAGAGTGAATCGCTAGATTTCTTCCAGGTTTGTTTGCTGCTTTGCAGATGACCTTTACTGTGATTGGCTGCTTAAGGATATAAATAGTGTGGGATTTCCAGGGAAGAGAGGAGAAAGGAGAAAGGCAGAGAGGAGGAGAAGAGAAGAGAGAAGAGAGAAGGAGAAAGGAAGAGAGAGAAGAAAGGAGAGAGAAATAAAAGACCTCTGCTTGCAGCGATTTGTGTCTGTGATCATTCCCAGTCCACCTCCGAAGTGACGTGTCGTTGTGGCAGGCAGCGACACCCACTCTCTCCATTTCTCTTCAATATAGTGCCAGAACCCTTGGCCAGAGCAATAATGCAAGAAAAGGACATCAAAGGGATCCACATAGGGAAAGAAAATTTAAACTATCCCTATTAGAAGATGACATGATCCTCTACCTGAGTGACCCAAAAAGCTCCACTCCCAAACTCCTAGAATTAATAAACCACTTTAACAAAGTGGCAGGATACAAAATCAATCTTCAGAAGTCAGTAGCTTTCTTGTACACCAACAATACAGAACCAGAAGGCCAAATCAAGAAAATGATCCCATTCGCAGTAGCCCCCAAAAGAATAAAATATTTAGGAATTAACTTAACCAAAGATGTAAAGGAATTATTTAATGAAAACTATAAAAGCCTAACAAAAGAAATTAAAGAGGACACCAGGAAATGGAAAGACTTCCCATGCTCATGGGTAGAGAGAACCAATATAGTGAAAATGACCAAACTGCCAAAATTGATAAACAAATTCAGTGCAATCACCATCAAAATCCCAAAGACATTCTTTACTGAAATAGAAGATACAATCCAGAGGTTCCTGTGGAAAAAGGAAAGACTTAGAATGGCCAAAACAATTCTAGGCAAACAGAGCAATGCAGGTGGTATTACAATACCAGACTTCAAGCTCCACTATAGAGCCATAATAACAAAAACAGCATGGTATTGGCACAAAAACAGACCAGAAGATCAATGGAACAGAATAGAAGACCCAGAAATAGAATCACACAACTATAGTTAACTTGTATTTGACAAAGGAGCCAAAGATATGCAGTGGAACAAACACAGCCTATTCAATTATTGGTGCTGGCAAAACTGGGCAGCCACATGCAGAAAACTAAAAATTGACCTTAGCCTTTTTCCATGCACAAGCATTAGCTCAAAATGGATCAAAGACCTCAATGTCAGTCTGGAAACCTTGAAACTGCTACACTATAGAGTTGGAGAGACACTAGAAGTCATAGGCACAGGCAAATCTTCCTGAACAGAATCCCAGGGTCACAACAGATTGGAGAGGAACTCGATAAATGGGACTACCTAAAAATAAAAAGTTTCTGCACAGATAAAAGCATAGCTACTAAAGTAGAAAAACAGCCAACCAACTGGAAAAAGACATTTACCAATAATACATCAGACAAATGTTTAATATCCAGTATCTACAGGGAACTCAAGAAACTAATCCCCCTACCCCAAACCCAACAAACCATTCACTAAATGGGCAAGGGAACTAAAGAGAGACTTATCAAAAGAAGTTAAAATGGCAGAAAAGCAGATGAGAAAATGTTCGTCATTCATGGTCATAAAGGAAATGCAAATAAAAGCAACCCTAAGATACCACCTTACCCCAACAAGAATGGCCAAGAGTTTGAACTCAGACAATGACAGATGCTGGCGGGGTTGTGGAGAAAGAGGAACCCTACTGCACTGCTGGTGGGATTGTAAGGAAGTTCAGCCACTCTGGAAAGCAGTGTGGAGGTTTCTTAAAGAACTGAAAATAGACCTTCCCTACGATCCCGCCATACCACTTCTGGGCATCTATCCTGAACATCATAACCCAGGATATGATAAGGACACCTGCTCAGCCATGTTCATCTCTGCACTATTCACAATAGCCAGGTGATGGAAACAATCCAGATGCCCTACTGCAGATGAATGGATACAAAAAAATGTGGTATATGTATATGTATATATATATATATGTAATGGAATTTTACATAGCCAACAGACAAGATAAAATAATGACATTCACAGGGGAGTGGATGAATCTAGAGCAAATCATGTTGAGTGAGACACATCAAGACCAAAGGAACAAAAGGCACATGGTATCCTTAATACGTGGCTGTTAGATCCAAACAGTACAAGAGCGAGGACTCAATATTTGCGTACCCAATGACATGGACATGGTATTGGAAATATAAACACAACTACATAGACATAAAAACTTATGACTCCATATATAGAGATTCCCTTCTTGAATACTTTTTTCTTAGACATGTCATTTGAAATATGATGTAAAAATCAATACTAATAAATTCTTTAATAAAAAATCAGCAAAGCAAAAAATTTATGACTCTATAGACATAATGTTTTATTATATAGATTAATATGTATCTATGACATACAAACCCTCAGCCTCATTTTAATTATGTTCTAAAATCTAAGTGCCAATGATTATATAGAGAGATTCCCTTCCTGAATACTTGTTTGTTAAATACATCATTTGAAGTATGATGTAAAAACCAATGTTAATAAATTCTTTAATAACAAAATTACATGGTAGTTAATTGCACAAAGGGGTTTTGTTGTGATAGTTACATTGTGTTTATAATGTACTTGATCAACTCTGTTATTCTTTCTTTACCACTTCCAGTTCCTCCACCTTTTTAAACATTTCATTGTTTCTTTGCCTACTATTACTGAACTATGTGTCCAATTTGGTTGCACGTGTTGAGGTTCTGCTTGCTATGTGTATACACTGCATCAGCTCCTTCAGAATTGTTTAAATAACAAGATCTTCATGAGCTATGTCAACTTCATTAATTTATCATGCACTACTAACTCTGAGCCATGGGCAAAAAGTCTCTTTTGCAACTATCTACTAATATTAATTCTCAGATCATATATTACACTTCACAATAATTAGTAACCATCATTAATAAAAAGGATCACAATGATTAGTTTTTAAAAAGTTAAAGGTACTGTAGGGTTTAAAGAGGTCTTGCTAGAGGCAAGAGCAAGAATGGATTCAAATATACATATATAAAATATCAACATATGAGGGGCTTAGGGGGAACCATCCTTGAAGCCCAAATGCTTTACATGATAAGCCTCACCCCCCAGTCTCCAGCTTCTAAAAATGACCCAGATTGGCAAGTTCTTTTAAAGAAGGATGTGTAATCATTCCCTTGCCAGAATGTGAAACAAGCATAAGATCGACCCGTAGATGAATGGGCTCAATCCCTCAGGTAGTACCTTGTGTGGGAAAGGGCCTTAGGAGCAAGGCAGGGTTGTTTTTGTTTTGTTTTGTTTTGTTTTGTTGTTTGTTTTGCCTCCCCATCTTGTATCCTCATCACCCTATTTTGAGCTGCGGTTCTGGGAGAGTTGTCCCATGCATTGGGTTGTGATGACAAGCAAAATGGGTGGCTGGGGAATGGCTGCAGACCTGCTCCTCTGAGCTTCTTCCCACCCCTTTTCTGGGCCAATGTGATTGTAATTTATTTGCTCCCTTGGATAACTGCACCTTGGGTACCCACTTTCTCCAGGATGCCAAACTGCACTATTTGTGCGAATGACGTATCTTGTGCATTTTAATTTTTTCTTAATATAAATATTCTGGTTTTGTATTTTTATATATTTTACTCTTAAGGCCCTCATTCCTGCACTGTGTTCTCAGGTACATGAGCAATCTCAGGGATAAGTGGGCAGCAGCTCCAGGTCCGCACAGCAGGAAGACTTTGTTGTTTTTATCACCATGGAGAGCAACCATTTGGAGTGCACAGCCTATTGAACTACCTCATTTTTGCCAATTAGAGCTGGCTTTTCTGCCATAGGGTCCTCTTGAAACCCCCTCCACTCATGGAAATGTTTTGTGGGAGACTAGGTTTTTAATTGGGCTGCCCCATGACTTGTTCTCCTTCTGCTGGAAGAATGGAAATTAGTCTAAACAGGAAACTGGTGTAGAGAAGGTAGAAGAGGCCCAGAGAGGAAGCCAAGGTGATTGTCTAATCCTAGGGCTCTGGGACTTGGTTTTTCTTTCCATATACCAAATCTATCCCTTCCTAGGTTAGGAAAATCTAGCTTACCACGCACATAACTATGTGTCCTTTTTTTTTTCCTCTCTCTCTAAGAAATGGGAATTGATATGGTTAAATTTTGAGACCACAGGTTTATGTCCACCTTATACTAGCCAGACAGGGATGGATATATAAAACAAGGACCAAAATCCTCAGCCTTTCAAAAGTCTTGACTTCCAGGGAGACCAATAAGTGAGGGCCTTTTTGTGGCACCCGGAGCCAGTGTCCTGCCCTGCTGCATAGTGGTTCATAGTGTTGTGTTAACTAAAGGAGAAAAAGGGGGTTTCGTTTACATGTTGTGAGATCACCGCAAACCTACCTCACTGTTGAAAGGGACAAATGCAATAGAATGCATTGGGTGATGTGTGTCTGATCCTGGTTTCTTGTCTCCCCACAAGTGCTGCCCCCCCCTCTAGTTAATTGTATTTGTCTAGGCTTTGTAGGACTTTATTGAGTTTCAGAATTGGTAATTGCTAGGTGGCCTAGTTTGTGTAAATAATAATATGTGGGTCTTTCTCCGTGTTCTTGGGGTTTTATTGTTTACAAACTTACTTTTAGAATTGAGAAAAATAGCCAAAGTATCTTTGACAGAAGGTTCTGCACTAGACAAAAAAAATTGAAACAAAGTTAGGGGTACCTCTTCTAAAGTGAGGATCTTGAACCATTGTTTTTCTTTTGTGCTCTCGCTTCCCTTATTTCCCATTTTGGACTAGATCTTTTCTAAAAACAAGTCCTAGCCCCTGCCCTTTTTCTCCCTCAAAAGAAAACCTACATGCCCATATACAATCCTGGTAATGTCTCTCCAAATTTTATGTGACATATACAAAGATTCAGGGGAAGCTAGGGCTCTACCCCCACCGTGTTCCAAACCTGAGCCCTTAAAAAAAATGATTATTACCATACGTGACATTTATGATCAAACCTACTTATTCTTTCATACTAGAGGGAAGCAATTGGGGCTTTCCATGTAGAAAGTGGGGTGAGGAGACCAGGAAAGGGAATATGAATGTATGTTCAAGTCACTCAGGAACTTGTACACAGGTGCAAGAAATTTATGTCAAAGTGGCCACAAGATTGTTTAATAGGAGACGGACAAATGTAACACCATGTTTACTGCTAGAAACCAAAGCTTTGTGAGAAATCTTGAATTTATGGGGCGGGAGGGTGGGAGAGTGTACCTGTCTGTCCTTTCTCTGATCCCTGCAGACTGAAGCTCCCGTGGGTTTTGATGATCCCAGCCCTGGGTGTTTTGTTTCATGATTGATTTGTGCTGTACCCAAGTACTTCCTTTCCCCTTTTCTAATTTTTTTTGTAACACATGCTGACTCTTCCCTTCCCTTCTTTTCCTGGGAAAATACAATGAATAAATAAATACTTATTTGGTTAAAAAAAAATAAAATAAAATAAAATAAAATATCAACATAATGAACCCATTCACAGAGCTGTCAAACACAGAAGACTTTAGGACACAACACTAGTGCACAGAGCATTGCCTCTTTCAAGCTGATGGTGGGCATTTCTAGAAGGTCAGGTCAAACAGGGTAATGAAGCTTGGTTGAAGCTCCAGGAACAAGGCTGGGAATTTCTGGTTGATTCTTGACTTGTGCGCTGAATGATCTGATGATTGATCAGTGCACACAGCTGTACCCCAATGTCAGTTACCCCACTTTTTATATGATTCGGGTGGCAGAATTGTCCAGTCACATTGTCTTACGAGAATGAGTCACTGGAAGGAAGGAAGATTGGAAGCATCCATTATTTTGACTCTATGAATGAGAAGAGTCACATGACGCAGGATTGTATACTGAAGATACTCACTATACACATAGAGACTCACACAAGAAGTAGCAGCATGGCAAAAATAATTAGAGAGGAACCAAGGAAACAGGCCAAGTGGTGAACTGTCCCCAGACCATAGGAAAGTTTGGGGCTGTGGGAGTGCGGAGCTGGAGATACCATCACAAGATAAAATGAAAGCTGTGGAGGAAGCCTGGTGGCTCTAGCTGCAAGAAAATCCCTTGCCTCCTGCCAGCTTTACAGCCAGGGTGGAACAGTGACGACTCCAGTGTGGAGAAAGACTTCCCGTCACTGCCCTTATTTTGGAGACTTAGTAAGATATGATCTTTAGAGAGAGCTTCTTTCTTTGAGACTGCATTACTCTGGTATTGGGCAATAAGAAGCACTAGGGGTCCTGGGAAGCTCTTGCCCAGAGTCTGAGCAGAAGAGGCCATTAGAGTGCTCAAGGGGAGGCGGAGGTTCTGAGGTGGTCTTAGGAGAAGTTCATGCACAAGGGGACTCCTACCTCAGTGGCCAGAGACTTGCACACAGACCCTTTGAATCCCATGATAACCATCACTTCTTCCTCCACAGAAAGCTACAGGATCAGGCAGGACTTGGAAAGCCTAGACCTGTCCTAGGACTACATCCTCATAAGTATTTGATGACAATTAAGGCTGAAGGTTCAGAGTTCAGACTCTCTTAATCATAAAACTTCCAAGGCCTCTGCCTCCCGCAGAGATGGACTCCTGGATGAGCCCTGTCTGTGCTGAGCTCAGCGGTCAGAACAACGAGAGCCCTCGGTTCTCCCGCAGCCAGTGGGAAGCACAGTATTCTGTGCCTCAAACTCTCTCGCATATGTGGAGGTCACTCCAAGGCTTGGATACTTTCTGCTTCTAAGGAAACAAACCAGGGAGCACGTGGAGTAAGTGAAGCCTGTGCAGAGCTTTTCTTTTTTTTTTTTTTTTTTTGCCAGTCCTGGGCTTGAGCTCAGGGCCTGAACGTTGTCCTTGGGCTTTCTCAAGGCTAGCACTCTACCACTTGAGCCACAGCACCACTTCTGGCTTTTTCTATGTATGTAGAGTGCTGAGGAATCGAACCCTGGTCTTCATGCATACTAGGCAAGCACTCTTACCACTAGGCCAAACTCCCAGCCCCTGTGCAGAGCTTTTCATTCCTACAGCCAACAGTAACTCCTAACACACAAGAAAGGAAAACTTTCATAGTGAAAGCAACCGAGAGCCGAAAATCAATCCTAGTACAAGGCTCTGGCTAGTTTGCCTTGATCTGAGCAGCTCTGGGGACCAGACCCAGGACCCTCAGCATCAAATACTGGGGGTCACACTGGGCCAGTCCAGTGATGACAAATAGTGTCTCGGCAGCAGGGGGGATTAAAGCTTCCACCCAACAACTCAGCTCCAGAATTTTAAACACCTACAGAAACACTGTAGAAAACAACATGTCTCCTTCAAATGCCAACAATTGTACAACATAGGACTTGAGTGAGAGTGAAGTAGATAAAGTTTTAGTGAACTCAAAGGAACAAGAAGAATGATCACTGCAGTTAAAGAGGGCATGTTTAAATACTGAATGAACTCAAAGAGGATACAAATAAATAACTGAATGAATAAAAAAGAATTCAAGTAAAAAGCTGAGGGAACTAAGGAGACAATGCAGAATATGAAAGATGAATTCAACAGAGAAATATAGATCCTGAACATGGAAAGCTCAATAACTTAGATTTTAAAAATCAATTAAAAGCATTATTAGTAGAATGGAACAACATAGAAATAGAGTACCAGGGGTCAAAGATAAAGTTGAGGAACTGTATCAATCAGACAAAGACAATGAAATATAGTAAACATTTGAACAGAATAAAAAAGGTCTCTGGGAAACCACCAAAAGATCAAACCTATAAATGATGTATATAGAAGAAGGAAAAGAGATACAAGATAAGAAAAGAAAAAGAAAAGTTATTCGATAAAATAATAGAAGAAAATTCCAAATATTGAGAGGTATTCAAATACAAAAAATCTTTAAGAGTACAAAACAGTATTTAATATCACAAAAAACGCCATAAAATATATTAGAGTTCAAACACCATATAAATACAGAAAAAAAGAAAAAATATTAAAGGCTACAAGGGAAAATTATGTCACAGATAAAGGTAAACCCATCAAAATAAGAGCATATTTCCAACAGAAAATCTAAAAGGAAGGAGGGCATAAAACAATTTGCTTCAAGTCCTGAAAGAAAATAACTGTCAGCAAAGACTAATGTATCCAGCAAAGCTATCTTTCATAATTGAAGGAAAAATTTAAAACCTTTCATGATAAACAAAAACTAAAAGAATTTATTGCCAGTAAATCAGCACTGCAGAACATAAAGGACTTTTGCACACTGAACAGGAAGAATAAACCCATTAGATGAGAAGTTTATCAAATGAAGATTAGAAAAGAAGCAAATATCATCAAAAGAAAAATAACAGGAATTACACATCTTCCAATATTTAAAACTGGTTGCTAATAGTATCAATTTTCCAATAAAAAGACATTGGCTCACAAGACCTAACCATTTGTTGCCTACAAGCAATGTATCTCTGTAGGGAAATTTTACCTCATTATTTTTTTCCTAGATACTTTTTTTTGCCAGTCTTGGGGCTTGAACTCGGGGCCTTAGCACTACCTCAGGGCTTTCCTCAAGGCCTAGCACTCTACCACTTGAGCCATAGCACTACTTCCAGCTTTTTCTATGTATGTAGTATCCAAGAATCGAACCCAGGGCTCTGTGCATGCTAAGCAAACACTCTATCCGTAGGCCACGTTCCTAGTCCCTAGATGTTTTTAAGGCTATTATATTTTAAATTGTTCTCTTGGTTTCCTTTTCGGTCTATTTGTTGTTGGTGTATAGAAACACTGTCAAATTTTATGCTGATTTTGTATTCTGTTTTGTTACTGAAGGTGTTTATCAGATCTGGGAGTTTGTGAGTAGTCTTTTATGTATAAGAGCATATCATCTGAGAAATAGAGGTCATTCTACTTATTATTTTCCTATTTGGATTTATTTTATTTCTTTCTCTTAGCTTATTGCTCAGGCTAGGAATTCTAGTACTTTGATGAATTGGAGTGAAGAGAATAGATGCCCTTATCTTGTTCTTGACTTTAAAGGATGTGATGTCAGTTTTTCTCCATTTTTATAATGTTGGTTATAGGTTTGTCATATATAACCTTTATTATGATGCAGTAAATGTCTTCATTTGTAGTTTCTTCTGAGATATTACCATAAAATGATGTTGAATTTAGTCAAAAAGCCTATTCTGTATCTATTTCTGATCAAGTGACTCTGGTCCATGATTCTGTTTATGTGCTATATTAACTTTTGAACCTCCTTACAAACCTGGAATGTCAAAACTCAATTAAGGCATATGACCCTTTTGATGTGCTATGAATTTGATTAGTGAGTATTTTAAAGAGAATTTTATTATGTTAATCAAAGAATAATATTCCAATTGTCAAGGAAATAAGAGCAAGAATTGACAAATGGGATATCAAGCTAAAAAAATCTTCTGCAACCAATTGAGAATTAATGTGAGAAAATCTTGGTCAGCTATTCAATCGGGAAAGGATTGCTATCTAAAAGCAAGAACTCAAAAATGATCAGAAGAATGAATAACTCAACTGTCCTTTATTTGTGTTTCAAATTCTATTATTGTCATAAGTACTAATTTCCCTCACAGATGTCAGTTCTCAAAAAGAAGTACAAATGGAAAATAAGCACATGAAGAAGCATTCAACATTGTTGGCCATCCAGGAAGTGCAAATCAAAATGGCACTGGGATTCCATCCCACCCCAGTCAGATTGGCAATCATGGGAAATAGAAACAACAGTAAAGGTTGGGGAGGCGACAAGGAAATGGAGTCTGCCTGATATACTGTCAATTGAAACACAAGCTAATACAGCGTGGAAATCCATATGGAGGTGAATCAAAAAAAATAGACTTTCCTTAATAATCTTGCTCAACCACTCTTGGACATATATCTGAAGTGTAAATTATAGATATCTACACATCCATCATCATCACAGTGCTGTTCTCTATAGTCAAGATGTAGAATTAGTCTAAGGGCTTAGTAACTGCTAAATGGATAAAGAGAATATGGTATGGTGTGGGTGTGTGACATTATCCAGCCACAGGGGAGAATGATGTTTTGTTTGCAGGAAAATGGATGAAACGAGAGATGGCCATGTTGAAGTTGCTAAGCCAAGCTCAAAACCTAAATACACCATGTTTTCACTCTTATGTAGAATCTAGGCCTAAAATGACCATTACAGTGTGCAGCATATCAAAGAAGACTGGGTGGGTCGAAGGAGGATGGAGGAGGAAAGAGGAGGGTGTGCAGATGGAGAGGATGACATGCTTTGCACACGCCTGCGTGAGAACAGCCCTGCAGAGCCTACTGTCTGGATGCGGGGTGAAGAGGGAGGGGCGGAAGAAGTAAATGAAAGGGGAAAACTTGTAACTCATTTGGACTCATGGCTCTGGATATATCAATGCTTGGTACATGGGCTACTAAATTCCTCTTCGTTCTCTTATGGTTTGTCTATTGCTCCAATCCCATGTCCTTTATTTGTGTTTCAAATTCTATTATTGTCATAAGTACTAATTTCCCTCACAGATGTCAGTCCCTGTAAGATCAATTAGCCCTTTGGGACGTACAGTGTTTTGGTCATGCCAAAAGCCAAAACAACAACAACTTGAGTTTAAACATCTTGGTTGGCTATTACTCATGACTCTAGAATCAGGCAGTTCTCAGAGCCAAGCAGAGGCATCCCTCAGAACCAGTTAAGCTGCAAAGGCTCTGGGACACCAGTGACATTAGACAACATCGGTGGGCAGAAAACGGAAATGACATCCACCAACGGCCTGGTGGGCTCCCACGCCAGCTGCACCGTACACTGGCATCTGCTGCTGCCTGAGACGACAGGTACAGGTGACACACAGTTGTCTCTGTCCCTCCCACGCTCGACTTCCCACTGGTCTGTACAACTGAGAGCTACGTTGCAGTTTATGTTCAAGTGCAGAGGAATCCTCAGGCCGACGTTTAGTGCAACAGAGCCAAATGGAAGCAATGACGTCTTCACCAGAGCTTACATCTCCAGCTTTTCTAATGCAGTGGTGGCAAAATAGTCTGTGCACTAAGTCATTTCTACCCCGCTTTCTGGCAAAGGAAACCTTGATTTTACAAGGGTGGCGAGATGGCCGGCTCCAGACAACGCCTCACCCTTGGTTTGGCCAATTTATAATCATTTTTTTTCTTTGCTGTTTTCTTTTTGCTCAGCTTCTTCTATGTAGTGGTGACCATTTACCACAAAGATGGCCACGTCGTACTAAGGGAGTGTATTTGTGAGTGTGAGTCTGTGCATGTGCGTGCACATTTGTGTGGTGTGTGTGTATGTGTGTGTGTGTGTGTGTGTGTGTGTGTGTGTGTGTGTGTGTGTGTGTGTGTGTGTAGGCTGTTACAAAAAGAAATCTCTGGGCCAGAAGCATAGCCTAGTGGTGGAGTGCTCACCTAACATGCAGGAAGCCATGGATTCAATTTCTTGGTGCCACATACACAGAAAAGGCCAGAAGTGGAGCTATGGCTCAAGTGACAGAGCACTAGCCTTGAGCAAAAAGTGTCAGAGGACAGTGCCCAGGTCCTGAGTTCAAGCCCCAGGACTGGCAAAATGAAAAAAAAAAAAACAGAAATCTTTTTGTTTGTGGTGATTACTTTCCTTTCCTATGTCACCTGTTACCAGGGCAAGGATGTGATGCAGGAATTCTGGAAGCTAGTTTGCAATGTTGAGAAACAGGCCTGAGGAGAAAAAAAAAATACCCTGGAAAGTAGGGAGTGAAAATGATTCTTTACCCTGACAGCAGTTTGGGGGGTTTAACACACACAGACTTGGACAGTTGTCTTTGAAGTTTGTGCTATATTAAGAACCACTCTGTGGTTTTAGTCACTTTGGGTGTAGGTATTATGTTTGGTGTGGGAAGTATGCCCATGCAATGTTCCCCCAAGTTTCAGATTAAAGTCAGGTTTTATAGAGGAGAATTGTTAAATGAAGGCAGATGATGGAGAAATAAATTGAAATGTAGGAAGAAAGTAAACCAACCTTGGTTCTCTGCATCTCTTTAAGATCACCAGAATCCTTACTTAGTAGTTAATTAAAAACCAAGAGCAAGTGAGGCTGGCCTTTTTCCTCTTGCCATTTTCATCTGAATAAACATGCCTGGGGCTCTGTCAGCTTTTCAAAACATCTCCAGCACTCCTCCTTGCCCACAGAGGCTCACCAAATATTTCTTGCCTTCAGACATCTTGCAAATTCTTATTCAGAGTGCATGAGAGGGTTTTGCAAGCTCCATCCTGTCTTGGGTTTCCTCTGGAAAGCCCCAGGCATCTTTACCCCTCAAATCCTGTCCTCCAGGTGCCAGGAAAGACCACCCTGCTGCCGACTCTGCCCACGCTGGCTCAAGCAGGGCCTTGTGTGAGGATTTCTAGCTTGGGGGATCTCGGCCCCACTGCAGGTGAGGGGCTCCCATTTTCACCTCTCTGTCACCTATCCCATGAAGGAGGCTCACTTGACCTGTGTGGGTCATGTGTACAAAGTTGCTCGTCTGTTTTCTATTTCCATTTCCCACATGCACCCATTCACTCCCGCTGCTGTTAAAATAGAAGCAAAGAGCAAAGCCCTCCGGAAGGTACTGGGCTTCTGTTTGCACACAGGTCCCACAGCCTCACGAAGACGGATGGGTGACTGGTGTTCATCCCCTGTGACAACTACATTTAATGTGTGTTGCATCCTCCTCTATTGGTATGTGATTTTTGAATTCATAGAGTATTTATGTAATAAAAATTTCTCCTTTGATTTTTGCCCTCTTGTTTCTCTACTGAAGAACAAGAAAGTTGAGGAGCAAAGGCAATAGGCCCAGGCTCACATGACCACACAGGCGGTGTGACCTCTTCTGCAGATGCGGACCACAGAGCAAGGCTGGCAGCAATGGTGGGAGAGGAGCCAGTGCATCCCCACACTTTTCTGCACTGCACACATGGAATCCAGGGCAGAGGACACAAATAAAACATGTTGTTTTACTTCAGCAATGGAAGCTTTATGAAACAGAATAGATAGCAACTCTGAACATCTTTAAATTCAGTTCCATTTAGGCAACTACTACTGTTTAACCCCTTCTAGATGAAAATTATTGTCCCTGAGAAGTATGGTAGGAGGTATGTAGTGGGTGACCTGCTTTGCCAGTCTAATTGTGACTATGGAAGGCTTCCTTGAATGCAGGAAAGTTTGGGGCTAAAATCAGGACAAAAACAACAATCTGGAGCCACACTCGTCCCTAGATAACATGATTGTTCAAGGAATACCCAGAGTTCTGGGAAGCTCCTGCCAACTCATCCCTGACACACACCAGGTCAAGGACAGGGTGGACAGGCTGCTGGGGGCCAAGCCTGCGCTAACCAAGATGACAGGCTAGCTCCTCAAAAACTTGGCCTTGACAAGAGGAAGCTGAAACATGTTCTGTCTGGGGTGTGGGCACTAGTAAGAGGGAGGCAGGTGAGCAGAGATGAGAAGGAAGGGGATGTATCCAAAATAGTGTGTGAATGTGTGTGGAAATGGATCAAGGAAACCCATAGAAACTGGTTTGGGAAGGGGGAAAGAGAAGGAGGAAGAATGATTGATCAAGATGCATTGCACACATAAATGGACGTCAAAATGAGAAGCCCTGTACAGCTAACTGATGCTAATAAAGCAATAGCAGCTTGCCCAGCAGGCGCCTGGCCTCCACCCGCCACATTTGAGTGCTCTTCACAGGAGCTGGGCTGCTAAGCTGTCCCCGGGCTGCTCTCAATTGAAGCACAGTCTTCCAGATAAAACAGGAAGCACTCCCTCCCCACCACCACCTCCCTCAAGTGCTAAAGTGATTAATGAAAACTTTTATCTTCCTTCCTTCTAACGGATGGGCTCATTAGTCATGACTGTGGTGTTATCCAAAAGAAGCTGCCTTCTGATATGCATAATCCTCCATTTCTCTCCTCTGAAACATCTTCTTCATTCCTGTAATACTTCTGTGGCTACAGCAGCTGTTGAACATTTCTTAGTTTCTGCAGAGCCTTACAGCTGTGGAAAAATCTCCATGAAAGGTTCTCCCACTTAGTTTAATGCAGATGTCTGGAATTGGTGTGGTGAGCATAAAAATTCAATAGCAGCAGTAATTATTTTTTATTATTGTAATATACGGGAAGAAAATCCTGGCTTCCAAATTGGAAAGTCCCACAGTGAGTCAATAAAGTTTCCACCTCTGACCTCCTTGGAGGCCTAGAACTGGGAGTGTTGGGGTTCCTGAGCCTGGATTCAGCAGATCAGGCAGCCAGGTCAAAGCCCTGAGGCCCTGTGACCCAGAGCCATGGAGCCAAGGCCACTACTGCCTTTTCCATTATGGCTCCTGTCCAATGACACAGCTGGCTTTATCTTCTGTATTCCAGTTCCCAGCTTTATCTTCTGTATTCCAGTTCCCACCAAAACTCTGGATTGGGGTGCTTGAGAATGCTCCTTCACTTTGGGGATGCGTGACACCCCGGAGGGAGTTATGGCTGGTTCCCTGCTGAGGAACCACGATGCCTCAGGCATACACACACTTGGTGGCTTTGCTTCAGAGTTCCCCCCGTGCTCCCCCAGAGCAGGACACAGACTAAGAGGTGCCCCCATCAAAAGGAACCACTGTCCCCCAGCCTCCTCCTCATCACTCCCATTACAAGGCAGGTCTAGGGCAGGGCAGGTAATCGATGGCGCCACTTATACATTACTGAATGCTGCTCAGCTGGTTCGGTACCTCGTATCATGCCTAGCATGTGCCAAAGGGCAGACAAAATGTTGTCAAGAAGAGAGAAGAGGTGTCGTCCACAAGCTGGAGGAAGGAGGCAGGGGGGCAGGGCCATTGCAGGGACTTCCTACCCCATGACATTGACCAGTCTTCCTTCTGTGAGGCCACTTCTTGGGACCTTCTGAATAACTCCAACCATTTCTGCCTATTCTCTATAGCCCTGCAAAGCCATCCAGCCGATACAGTTAATCGTGTACTTCACATGAACTAAGCGGATGAATTAAACCATGTTTGACCACTAGATGATGATGCGAGTGTTCAGAGATTTATATGATGTACTCATGCAAACAAACTTCAGACATGATGGTCGATCTTTTCCAGCATCACACTTTGCAGAGAGCATCCTCTAAGCAGTCGTTCACATAAACAACTAGCTTGGGGGCTTCTGTCTGAAAATCTCAGCCTCCCTAGGTCTCCTCCATGGAAGAAATGGCTCTTCTCCATCTTGACAAAGCGTTGATCACTGAAATTCCAGTTTGAATCTATTGCCTGAAGCCATTTTGGCCCCGGTTTTGTTGACATGACAACATAAGCATTTTGCCAGAAATGATGTTGACAGATCTGCTTAGTTCTGCCCAAGTGCTCTGGGTAGACTGTTCTCCAAGAGGCCAGGGTGACCTGCCCAGAGGCAGAAGGAGGACTATGCTCTGCTGCAAGCATCTGATGCCAGGTCCAGTCTCACCGTCCCCGTGTGATCTGTGAGGACCTTTCTACCTCACTCTTGGCCAGGCTAACCCTAGCAAGTCTCCACCGCCCAGGTAAGAGTCTGCCATGGCTTCATTACCAAACACCCTCAGAATCGGGTGCTCTGTGTAACCTGCACCCTAAGTCTTGACATTTTAATAGAAAAAAATCATTTAAAGTGAATGCTGAATAAATTACCTGTGAACACATTAACCACAGCAGATGACATTTCCTTTTACTTCTGTCAAGAATGTAGACTTTCTCCACTGTCCTTGGCAGCACAAACACAGCTTCTTTATGGGGTCCTTTTTATTTTTTTAATGGGACCTTTAAACATGAACTCTTTTAAAAGTTTATTGCACTCATTAGGTTGCAGTTGGAAATGTAGCTGGTCTAGTAGATTGTCCTTAGAGAGCCTGGGCTTGACCATAGAAGCATAAAAATGAACATTTAATCAGGATTGTCCTGGAAGACCCTGGAATGACTCACAGAGGGAGGATGGTGGCTGTATAATACTCTGAGATGTCAGCCACACCCTTACCTCGAAGAGTTTGAGCCAATGAAGTCTTTTTTAAGTCACACTTCTTCTAGCAACTTCCCTCTATGCCTGTACCTTTAGCTCTCATACTCCTGAAATCATCTCTTGTGAAGTCACTAATTGCATGGTAGTCTAAGCTGCTCAGGTCTGGCCAACCTGTATGTAGTATGTCTAAAAGAAACATTCTTTTCATCTTCGTGCTAAAACCTCCATGAGCTGTTAGCTATACCAGGACTTTCCCCCAACCATCACACTCAAGCAAAATCACTTTTCAAATCATTGTGTTTACATGTTATCTATAAAACACAGTTATCCTGCTGTAACGCCAAAGATGGCCCTTGATCCCTCTCTCCTGCTTACCCTTCTCTTGGAGAAATAAGAGGGAATGAGAGGTCATGGAAAGTTGTGGAGGAAGGACCCAGACAAAGTCCATCCATGGAGACAGTGGAGCTGCATGAATGCTTCCAGGGGGCCTAGCAGGGGCCTTGTGCACAGCATTAGCACTGAGGATGCAGGAATTAGACAGAGAGGGGAGAGCTGGTGCTCTGGACTCGGACAGAACCACTGCCATTATCATCGGACAGCCATCTCTGCCATTATCAAGACCTCTTTGCTGATCCCTTCTCAGCCTGTTGGTATAACATTGAGAAAGACCAGACCAGCTCTGCCAAGGTCATATTTGGCACAGAAGTCTGGGGACTATCCAGCTGTGCAGCCCTGGTTGTTTATGGAGTCCATGGATGGGTTATCTCTGTGACTGTGCCAAGGTCACAGACATGGTCAAGGTCATTGTGGAACTCTTATCTGATGATGGCACTCTGAGCTTGATTACTCACACCTTTCTGGTCCTGGAAGCCACCCAGTCAGACCTGTTGATGGGCTAGGCAATCTTGAGCTTGGTACAAGCAATCCCTGCTTATGTATGCCATGATTCAGAAGGGAAGAGAGAAGGCTTTCAAAAGTTCAGCATTAGCACTTTGTGGAACTGCTGTCTTAACATTCTGTCGATTCATTTTATTGGCATTTCTTCAAGATTTGGAATCACCTCATAGTCATCTTTTTCATACATCATAGTTTGAAACACAGACATGTGTTTTCAGGTTTGTATACTATCTCTTCCTAGCTCATTTTATTTTATTTTTTGTCGGTTGTGGGTCTTGAACTCTGGGCCTGGGCGTTGTCCCTAAGCTCTCCAGCTCAAGGCTATGACCTTACCCCTGAAGCCAACACCCCCACTTCTGGCTTTCTAGTGATTAATTGGAGATACGAGTCTCAAGGTCTTTAGTGTCTGGGATGGCTATGAACCTTGATCCTCAGCCTGCTGAGTAGCTGGGACTACAGGTGTGAACCACCACACCTCGCTTCCTAGCTCATTAAGAGTCAGACAAGCTACTAGATCTGTCAAAGATTCTATTCTCCCAACAGGTCATGTGGATAATACCTGATAATTAATCCAGGAAATTTATTTATTCATTCCACCTACATTCTTTCGGGGCTTCTGCCTATCATAGAACCCAGAAAATATTAAAAATTAAAACTGAAAAAAGTCAGAGCAAACACTGATTTCAAACACTTAGCTCCATTATGTTAAATGGTCACAAACTTCTGAATTCAGGTACTCACTTCTATGAAGACCATCCCTGGTGGCAAGATAAAGTGTCTACTCTGTGCCTGGACAAAACCTGTAACGTTAGTCACGTGGTCTACCTAAATGGATACCCGCTGCTGCTCTCTAACAGCAAACCACTGGGGCTTTAGCTATCTGAGAAATGAGGCTTCTGCTATCTTGGAGCTGAGGTCACCCCAATAACCCAGATGGGAGAAATTACTCCTCAGAAACAGGCGCCTCTGAGTTCATTTCTTGTAGCTGAGAAGTTAATCTTGCTGAGCCTCTGTTTCTTACCTATCAGTAGCAATCATTACGAGTCCTACCTTGTAGGAGTTTTGTTAGGATAATATATAAAATATGCAAAGGACTCATCAAGTTTCTAGGATGTAGCTAACACTCAGTAAATTATCATCAGCAGTGCCTTTCAAGTAATTTCCCACACTTTGAATCGGCCCTCCACCTCAGACAATTGCTTCATTCGTATGACAGCTTCTTCAATGCAAACAATCTTTGCCAATGATCCTCACTCTTGGACTTTGCTGTGACCTTACATGAACTGTTCATTGGCCATTCGCATAGGGTGGAAGAGACCAGTGTGAACGTTCTGGAAGTTGCATTGGCTCTGCCCCATCCCTGCTTAGCAGCTGTACTCCCCCGCAAGAGCCTTTTCCAGTGAGCTGCAACCACATTGCATTTCCTCTAGTGATTTGCTTTCTGTGACATTCTCATCAAACACCCCAGTGAGATTCCAACACAAGGGAACCTAGAAATATCTGGAGATTTCAATGGGCTTTTAACAAGTTGATCTAATGCTACAAAACTGAAGAAACACAATCCATTTCCAGTAACCCCAAAGTAAGTAGATACATTTTCTCTTGAAAATGACTAGAAGCCTTCACTGTAAAGACGTTCAACCAAGTTACAAGAATAAATGTGTGTGTCTGTGTGCATGTGTGTGACCAATGAAAAATATCAAGAAAATAGTAAAGAAGACAAAAGGTTTAACAGAGATAGAAATCATAACCCAATCATTCCGAAGAAAATTTAGTGAATGAAATGAAAAAATGCTAAAGAAAGTGTGAATATCAGACCTGTCCAAGCCAAACAAAGACTGTGTGTGTGATTGAAATTAAAAGAGAAAGAAAAGTAATGCAATCCACCTCACTCCAGTTAGAATGGCCAGGATCAAGAAATCTAATAACAACAGATGCTAGAGGGGATATGGCCAGGAGGGATCATTACTACACTGTTGGTAGGAGTGCAAACTCGTTCAACCACTATGGAAAGCAGTATGGCAGTGCTTCAAAAGGCTAAACATAGAGCTCCCTTATAACCCAGCAATTCCACCACTGGGCATTTACCCAATCATTCAGAAACAAGGACATACTAAATCCACTAGCACAATGATGTTCATTACAGCACTATTTACCATAGCAAATATATGGAACCAACCCAGATGCCCCTCAGTTGATGACTAGATCAACAAGATGTGGTATTTGTACACAATGGAATTCTATGCTGCTGTCAGAAAGAATGACATCACCCCATTTGTTAGGAAACGGAAAGACTTAGAAAAAGTCATATTAAGTGAAGTAAGCCAGACTCAAAGGAACATAGGCTCAATGGTTTCCCTCATTTGTCATAATCAGTAGAAACCTTGGGCTCTCATAGCAGAGATTTGCAATAGAGCAAAACCTAGATATATAAGGCCATATAGTATGACACTAAATGAAAGGACCTCTAGGATACAGAAACAAAAGCCATATAATGAGTGATTATTGTCCTTAATGTACTATTTTATCTCTCATTTCTTTTGCTGTCCCTTGGTTATCTCATATTGTTACAGTATCTCACTTTGTTATCTGATATATCGGATATATTTGTATTTGGTTATTTGAAATTTGATAGGGAAGGGGGGAAAACAAGATGAGAGGTGGGGGTGGGGGGGAGGGAAATGGGGACCAAGACATGAGAAAGGGTATCAATGTATGTGAATTAATGCACCTTCTATCTGGTGAATATAATGTAACCCTTCTATTAATTACAATAAAAAATATATGAAAAAAAGAAAAATAATGCAAAAGGAAAAAGATGAAGATAGCTACAGAACTTACAGCATACATCAAGAGATCTCATATACAGATTATGAAATACCAACAAGACTAAGAGGAATTAAGAAAGCAATTATAGTTTGGAAATGAGTGTGTTTCTCAAAGACTACTAAGCTGGGGCAGATCATTTAAGAGGTGAGATCTGGTGGAGGCAATGAGATCCTAGAGGAAATTGCCTTTAGAAAGGATTATGCAGTCAACACAGGCATGGATTTATGCTAAAATAAAGACAGTTCTGGAGTTCTTCTGGCTTCCTACCTTTCTGCACTAACTCTTTCATCTTTTCTACTACCAGGATGCAATTTGTTCTCACCAGAGGCAGAAAATGTGAGACCTCTTGTTCCCAAAGGGTATATGGCCCAAGTACTTTGTTACAGCACACAAAAAAATAAAGATAAAAAGCTTACTTGAAGAAATAATGGCTTAAAAACTCCTTTGATTGGAGACAGATAGGAACATCCGGGTATATGAATCTAAAAGTTCTCAAATAAAACTCAGACACATAACCAAACTCATGAATCAAAGAATGTTTGAAAGTAGTAAGAGAAATGAGACACATCACATAGAAGAGAATATCAGAAAGTCTATCAGTGGTTTCTCAGCAGAAACCATGTAGACTAGGATAAAGAGGATAATGCATTAAAAGTGCTACAAGAAAAAAAAAGATAATATACAACCCAGCAAAGCTGTCCTTTAGAAAGGAAGGGCAGATGATTACCAGACAAACAAAATCTAAAGAATTCAATACCACAACTTTAAAAGAAATGCTAAAAAGGCGCGTGTCAAGCTGAAGGGGAAAGATCCTAATTAGGAACACGAACATGTAAAGAAGCGTAAACTCACTGGTAAAGGTAGCTGTTGTTGGACCTTTGTATCCGTGGATTTAATCAATTGTAGACAGAAACGCTTGGTTTATTCTTCCAAAGGAAATGTAGTAGAAGGAAAGCATACAGTTGTTCCATGGGTCAGCAACTATGAAAATAAGCTAACCAACACTAAACTCCAAGTATGAACAGGCCATGTACTAACAGTTTTCATGAAGAAAAAATCCTCATGATACCCTTCTCTGCCGGAGACTGGGTCTGTGGTTATTCTCATCTTACAGATGAGGAAACCGAAGTCAGAAAGATTAAATGCTCTATCTACATCCAGAGAAGCAGAAAATTCAGAGAGCAGTGTCCAGCGGCCTGCAGCCCACCCTCCTGACCATGTCACCACAGGCCCCCCGTTTTCTCAGTCACAAACCCCAAGAGTGAGGTAGAGGAGGTTGAATGTTAGCATGACAGGCTGGGATAGAAAGATCCAGAAGCAGCCGCTCTGGGGAGACCTTTCCACTCCCAAGGCCCCTTGCTCTGTTGTCTGTTTCTGGCCTGGCCCCATCCACCGGGCCCTTCCCAAGCCCACATGCTCCCACTGTGTCCCTGACAGCAAAATGTCAAGGCACTGAGCTTTTAACTTGCTTAGTTCGATTTTTTCTCAATGGCTCTTTGGATGGAGAAAACACTTTTCACCAAATCCTGTTTATTACTAGTTGGTCTCATGAGCTCAGTCATGAGTTTCTGCATTTGCCAGTTGCTGAGTTATTCCCCGTTAAATGTTGGCCTGCGCGCATGTACAACAGCCTTTGAAGGCATTCTGGGCCCGTTCACTTAGTTTGAATATGGCACATTTCAGTATTAATTTCCAGCCTGGCCAACAGCTGAGAAAAAAAATCCCAATCCTAGTTTTGTAAGTGACTATGATGAATCATTGTAGCCCCAGCTCTCTGGACAGCAGGTGCCAAACTGACCTAAACCTGGGGTGGAGAGGGGACAGAGGGAACTGACTGCAGAACCTTTCACTGTCTGTCCTCATGAGCTTCTGGGACATTACATTCCCAGCAGTTTTTATGAAGTGTGAATCCCAACGGCTCCACAGAGTCTGCTAATATGACTGAGATTCATGGCATGACAATACCAAATTGTTTTCCAAAGTTATTATACCAATTCGTGCTATTAACTATATAGAATTTAAACTCTGTTGGTCAGCTAAGGTAAATATAAGATATGAAATAACAAAACAACCCCTGAAGATATCAACTTAAAGGAGGAAGAATTTATTCTGTCTCACATTTCAGTTTATAGTCACAGGGATTCATTGTTTCTGGGCCTGTGTCAGGTGGGGAATGTTTGGTGACTACAGTAGGGCTAGGAGGGGAGGGAGAGAGACAGAGACAGAGACTATGAAGGGAAGGGAGGAGAAGAGAAGAGATAGATAGATAGATAGATAGATAGATAGATAGATAGACCCTCCTCTTTTTTATGAGCATCTATTGTACAGGGGAGTTCACTGTGTTATTTCCATACATGCATAATACTGAAAATGTTTTTTCATATAGACCTCACATATCTGTTAGACATTGTGTTAGTTGTCTTTTTGTTGTGACAAACACCAGAGAGAAACAGTTTACAAAGAGGAAAGATCTGTTGTGAGTCATAGTTGCAGAGGTTTCAATCCATGGCTGGACTGAAAAGCTTCACTGTTTTCAACTGGAGACAAGGTAAAACACCATGATGGAATGGGTAATGGGCCAGGGCTGTTCACCACAGGGCAGCCAGGAGACACAGAAGGGCTGGTGATACAACCTGCCTTCAGAGACACACTCACTGATGAAGTCAGGCTCCTCTCTGTCCTATCATTTCCAGAAAGCACCATCGCCTGACAGCCAGGCTTTCAGCACATGAGCCTGCATTCCACATTCACACCAGAACATTCCAACCTTGGTCCCCAGAAACTTGTATCCCTCTCGCAGTGAAAAATTCTACTTCATTGTGGTGACTCCGAGAGTCCCACAATTTAAACAATGCCAGCATTTTTCAAGAGTACAACTTCAAATCCTCTTCAAAGACTCAAGGCACTGTGAGCCACTATAAAAAAATTTTTAAGCAAATTACTTACTTCCAATATACAATAGTACAGAGTGCTTTCTCATTTCAGAAAAGTGGGAATGAAGGTGTACAAAGGAAGAAATCACCCAACGCAAGACTGGATCCTAGCAGGACACATGTAAAGTCCTTATCCATGATACAGGCCATGTGGTAGCAAACGCCCAAGGGTTTGGTTAGGCCCGCAGGGCCTTGTCAACTGCAGCCCACGTAAGCACTCTGGAGCTGGCCCAGTGCACTACCTGATAGCAGTCCTCAATACACTTGTCCATAACCCTGAGGTCTCCATTGCAGCGTCACTCACAGATTCACCAACCACCTACTTAGGAGTTGCCTACCACAACTTCGACTCTGCCCTCCCATGCTTTCCTTTGAAGTCTGCGGAGAGGCCTTTGTGATGCAGTAACTCACACACTGTTCACGCCAGCAAAACCAACAATGTGTATAAGATGCCGTGGTCACTGGATTCAGTGGCTCACACCTGTAATTCTAGCTACTCAGGAGGCTGAGATCTGAGGATCAAGGTTCAAAGCCAGCCGGGGCACAAGAAAGTCCATGAGATTCTTATCTACAATTAACTACCAGAAAACCAAAAGTGGTGCTGTGGCTCAGGTGGTAGAGTGATAGTCTTGAGCTGAAGAGCTCAGGGGCAATGCCCAGGCCCAGAGTTCAAGTCTCACAACTGACCAAAGAAATAAAAAGATGCCATGGTCCCATGGCAACTCGGGCAATAACCATCCCTGCCTTGGGCCGTGCTTACAGTGGCGTCTGAGTGGTCATGTCGCTAACTATTTTGAAGCAGCGTCTCGGCTCTAACTTTTTCATCTTTTTCCCCCATCTCTCCATTTCTTCAAGCCTTAGTAGCATTTTTTAAGAGTAACACATCCTGATCTTGGTTTTGCATTACATTTTTTCTCTTGCACACCTACATTGGTGAGTGTGCCTCTAGCAAGTATCATCAATGTGTATAGAATGGATCATACTGGCACAGATCTGTCCCACTCCCTCCCAACCTTTGACCTCATGCTTGTCTCACTTCCATGCTGTGTGTGTGTGTGTGTGTGTGTGTGTGTGTGTGTGTGTGTACATATATTTACTTTCAAGTAGAGACTTTTTCTTGGTCCTGTTTTCTTAGTAACTTCTTCCTCCCACCCCTTTACAAGGCTAAACAGCCCATACTTTGTTTTCTTCTATTGGCTGTCTACTAAAAACAGCATCAATATTAATAACAACAGCAATAAGGCCTGTGTATGAATAAATATATAACAATATATTACAAATGCCATGGGTGACTCATATTGTTGTGTCTTATAATACATTAAATTATTTCATCTATGCAACCTTGTGAGATAAAAAAGTAGCAACAAAGTCTAAAGTTAATATTTGAATTTTTCTTCAAATAATAGCAAGACCTAAGAATGCACTGATTCCAGTTATCCCCTTTCCAGATCATTGGAGACTTTCCTAGTTCTCAGGTATTGTATGTACAGCAAATGCCAGTTTGCTTCAAATCAGATAAAACAGAGCCTAGAATTCCATCCCTATGGCTCAAAATGAAGCATACTCTGAAGAATGATCATTCTTAACTAACACCAGTATTTAGTTGTTCCTCAAAGGAAGACATGGAAAATTACAAACCATGATATTTGATAAAAGGACAAGCTGTTTTCTGAATGTTGGAACCAGCAGTTCCAAGAAGGAAACAGAAGGCAAGAAGCCAAGAAAGATTGGGGGAAAGATTTGTAATGCTCTATTTAAACCAAATCAAACATACCCTGATGCACTAGCTCGGAGGTTTTGGAAGCTGGGGGTTGAAGGAATGACAGCAGCCACAACTCTGCTTGCAAGAAACTTGCTGAAGGCTGGATTTAATGACTTGTAATGAGTAGAAGATGGAAAAGACGTCTTTGGAACTTTCATTCAGGCACTTACATGGCTTGCTGTAAAAGCATAAGCTTCAAGAGTTCTGTGTCCCTCTTCACAGATCCTCTTGTATCTTCATGTTCCTGAGGATTAGAACTGGGCTGTAGTCCCTGCTTTCTCTCTTCTCCTGTGAAATGCCTGACACAGAGGCTGTTCTGACCCAAAGCATCATGGAATGTCAGCTCTAGGTTGCTGAAAATGGTGGGGGGGGGGGAGACAGAGGCCACTGGGCCAACTTCTGGAAATCAGACTTGGACGTTGCAAGAAGCCTTGTACTTTGTCAGGTTTTGTCCTGACCACCATGCTTTTGAGCAAGATTTGGTCCTAAGTTTTGCAGCTGGAGAACATCTTCAGATCTCTGCAAGAAAAAGAGAGAATTTTTGCTCTTTACCCCATTTTATTTCCTGCAAAATGTATTATGAAGTGAAAAGCACAAGGAATGAGGGTTTAAAAGATACACATTATGTGGGCTGGGATCCTGGCCTAATGGTAGAGTGCTTGCCTAGCATGCACAAAAACCCAGGTTTGATTCCTCAGTACCACATACATAGAAAAAAGCTGGAAGTGGTACTGAGGCTCAAGTGGTAGAACTCTAGCCTTGAGAAAGTCCAAAGATAGAGCTTCGGCCCCAAGTTCAAGCTCAAGGACTGGAAAAAAAAGGTACATATTCTTTATATACTATTTATTTCCGTCTCCATCATCAGTAAAAAGAAGAGAAATCTGAGCTATATTAGAATGAAAATTCTAACTCCTGAGATTAAAGTCATCTTTGTAGCTGAATAGAAGTCAGACAAGGACATAAAGAGAAATAAACTGGTTTCTACTAGATCATTGGAGAAAGTGCCCTACATATTGAGGAGGTAATGGTATCATTTTGATATGTGCGGGTACATGTAGTAAACACACATTTTCTGTGATAACTCTTTTTAAATATATTTATTGTGCCAGTCGCTACAAGGGGTATTTAACACAACTTAAGTTTAGCAAGGCTGTATAGTTCATTATAACTGCAGTGGGTAAAAATGGCTACTTAACCCAAGAAAGAAAAAAATGTTCTTGTTTTTCTGTTGGTGTTCCATGGTGTGGAGCTCTTAGAAATATCTGCGTTCCAGTGTGGGAAGTCAGAGGGGCAGGCAATGGTGAGGCATGGCTGACGTGTGTCTGAAGGAGAGGGGAAGATAAGGAAAGATGATGCCTGAGACCTTGGAAGCCATGCTAGGCTGTGTTCTAAAACTGCTGATGCTCACATTTAACAAGGAGATTATGCCTCTAAGATGACTCCAGAAATCCCCTTCTTCTCTGATAGTCACAACTTAGGTCATCCCCCTCTGTTGAAAGTGGGCTCAACCTAGTGGCTAACTTCTCAAGAGCAGAAGATAGCAGGTATGTTGGTATGTCATTCTGGACACATTCATAGAGAGGCCTGGCTCCTGTCCTAGGGTCTCCCCTGTGCCTTCATTCTGGAAGCATGCTAGGACCTACCCTGGGGAAAAGATGCTCACCATGAAGGACCAGACAGCAGCCTTCTCACAGGTGGAGGCTAACCTTTCCCTAGCCAAGAGATAAGATAGCCCTGGTCAACACTCAGACCATAACCTCAGAAGAGAGCCTGAGCCAGAAACACTCAGCAAAGTCACTCCAGGACTTGAAGCAATGAGTCAAGTGTCTTTTGTCTGAGTTGCTGTTGTCTGCATTGAGAGTGATTTGTTACAAATGAATAGATAGTAACTACCCATACGTGCCTGTTATTTGTGTGCTAAAAATGGTCCTGGCACAGTATGGGTGATGGAAGCCACAGGGCTGGTGCCCTTTATGCTGGATGGCTGGTGTAGCAAAAAAGGATCATTGTAGAGAGAGTAAGGAGGGAAGGCAAACAGAGATGAATCACTGGCTGTGGGGATGAGGTAGGAGGACGAGGCAGAGGAGACCCCTGTCTTCAGATCAACTGCTCACAGAGGCGACGCAGCTGGAGTCCACCGAAACACACACACTCGGTTTGGGAAAGGCTGACGGTGACTTTAGATGAGAAACGCTTCATGACTGGAAATAGAAGCCTGAAATTCCAGAGGCAACCTTAGCCTTGGCATTTATTAGGCAGGAAAAGACAGAAGGGACATGCGGACTCCAGCCCAGTGCATTGTTGTTTTGTGTGTGTCAGTGCTTCACCTGATGAACCTCAGATTATGTATATGCTACCTAATAGATTTAGCTAATTAACTATTAGGGGAAGGACCCACAACCAGGCCTTGCATGGATTAAATATTCAACATCTGTGGAAAGGGATTATTTTTAATGGCAAGTAGTCCCAGGAATCAAACATAAATCCATTTTAGCACATTCCTTTTGTACTTAGATTTTCTCTTATGTAACA